>NC_041387.1:549972392-550046178 GCF_002162155.2 Triticum dicoccoides | reverse complement strand
ATGTGAACCAATGTATTTTGTTTGATTGCTCCCCACCAAAAATTTCAGAGCTCATCTGTGATTGCTTTGCATACCACCCTAGGTAATTTGAAGACTAACATAGCATAAGAGGGAGTTGCCTGTATTACTGCTTTCACCAAAATTTCTATGCCAGAGGGAGATAACATTTTCTCTTCCCAACTCTTTAGCCTCTGACACACACGATCTATAAGATGTGGAAAGCAATCGCTTCTTGTTAAACTATATGATACCCCACACGTTGTTGTGAGAATATTTTGCAATGTATTTCAATGAGATTTGGCTGTATGAAACATGAATATTTAGAGTAATAATATGAGAATTAAAACTAAAAATACATATGATATATTGTGTTTGATCGTGTATAGTTGTAAAATATTTATTAATATATACATATAGTAATTAAATGGAAATTCTCATGCATGTTTGCATATTGAAGTGGACCTTTTCTTATGCATGGTTGCATGCTGAGATGTGTTTTTTTTTCATACATGTTGCATGTTGAGAGAAATAAGTTAGTGTATGCTAGCTATTTAGTTATACAAGATGTTGCCCCGCACGTTGTCGCAGGAACCATATTAACAAGTGCATAATTATTTGCTTAAAAATAAATAGAACAATTGTAAAGGTGTTCTTGGTTTTACATTTAAAAAACTACGAAGTACTCCCTCTGTTCCAAAATAGATGACCCAAATTTGTACTAAAGTTAGTATAAAGTTGGATCATCTATTTTGGAACGGAGGGAGTATATGATAAAATGATGTGTAAAAGGTGAGAAACTTTTGAATTGAACTTAATGTAACACCATCTTTTAATATAAATTTGAAGCATGAACTACATATTTGGAAAAAGAAGAAATACTTGCACAACTTGATGAGGTGGTATGGTTTGCATGGATATATAATGCAAAATTGTAACTTATGCGTACATGCATAACTTTTGATTCCACACAATTTTGATCAGACTATTATCAATGATTGAGGTGATGTGGAAGCACGCATGTGCAAAAACAATCTAATAGTGAGGGTTAGCTATTTAGGTATAGAAGATAAGGTCAACTGCAAAAAAAAAGAAAAGAAAAATTCTGTTCTGACTGGCAGCGGGCATAGGACTAAAAATTCTCTTTTGCCGGGCCTTTTGAACGAGAAACTTACACGAGCACAGTGCTCACTATTATGCTCTTTTGTAGGGGCTCAAGTGCACGAGATCTCTGTGTCTCCAGGACAATCACGCAAGGAATATAGTTAGAAAGACACGGTATTTTTTATATGAAATACTCCTAGTAAATTAATTCAACGGGGACCCTAGGCCCTCCTCACTCTGTTTTTAACCGAGGCAAAACTTTGCTTTTTTCTATTAGTTCAAAAGAAGTTGGTTGTCCAGTTAATCAAAGAAAAATTGGGCAAAAAACTGGCGCAACAAACCCACACCCACAACTCACCACAGGTCACCACTAGCCTAAATGGTCACGGAGATAAAAACTCGACTCAGCTGTACATCTCTTTTGTCACTGCCCCTAGTATGTGGGAACATGGTTTAAGCTCAGTTGATCTCAAACCGCATTAAGCTTCATCAAGATCAACTTCTTCAGATCCGTCAATGATTGGTAGAGCAGCTGGACCTCTCAAGAATGCTACTGACATTGCCCATTTTACGTAGCACGTTTGGAATGAAAGGAACCGGCACATATTTGAGAACTCCATTGCCCACACTGATTTTGTCGTTGGTCATATCATTTCTGATCTTGAGATGCTGGGCGCCCCTGCCTTGCAGTTGTAGCTTCTTACCCTTTTTTTCCCCTCTCTTGAACTCATACTTTCTTTTGTCAAACTCTTTAATTCATACATGTATCATACTCCCTCCGTCCCAAAATAAGTGTCTCAACCTTAGTACAACTTTGCACTAGAGTTAGTGCAAAGTTGAGACACTTATTTTGGGTCGGAGGGAGTATAATGCAAAGGCAGAACACCATTTATAACCTTAAAAAAAGGGCAGACACCCCATACAAAAAACCTCAAAAAAGGAGAGAATTTTTTTCTTATGGTAAGGATCAAGCAGACTTTCAGTTCACTTATGGATGGCATCATCATACAACAACAGATAACTCAAAGTCCTGAAGAAATAAATCTAATGAAGAAATGGGAATATGCCTGTTTCCAGAACTCATTTGTTGACCACTACTCACATTAAGATCCAGAAGTTTTATTTCCCCGCTGGATATTAACTTTCTCGAGTGGTATGTTGAAGGTACTCAAAATGTCCAAAACCTTGTGAGCCCTCTCATCAACTTCGTCACATTTGATCTCGACAATCTTCAGATGGCTGAATGCAAATGATTGCTTTGATGGAGTGCAACTTCTTTGTGTTTCCACCGGAACTTTAGGTTCCTATAAAGCACTCAAATATTCTACTACATCAGTCCCATGGATGGTTATCAGCTTCAGTAACACAAGGTTGTTCATGTACACGATATAATACCTCAGAAAGCTGGAGAGTGAGCTTCTCCAAAATTGGTGAATGTTTGAGGAAGCAACTTAATATATTGAGGTCACCAGCAATGCCAGGGCACCGTTTGCTGAGCAACAAAGACTTTAACTTGCTGAATGTTGGGCACAGTTTCAAGTCCCTGTTGATAATAAACTGTGAAAAGGAACAAGATCATATATAAGCAATTTGCTGAAATTTTGCAGTGCAAGGTGCGATTACACCAAGCGCGGGATGGGAGTTAAACTTTTTGGCTGCAGATGTGGTATTGAAATAAAGTTATGCAAGAGGTTTAAAACTCCTCCCAACAGATGGAACTCTCCCCCCTCCCTCGCTCCCTCCCCGCGGGACACCGTCGGCTTGCGGTTCCCCCTCGTCCCCGGCGTCCAAGTCAAATTCGCTCCCCTGCTCCCTTCTCCCCTCGTGCTCCTCTCCGGGCTATCCGTCGGCGGCGGGGTCCGAACCCCTCCCATCTGCGTTCCCCCCTCCCTGTCCGGTGGCCCTGGCAGCGCCACGGGCCAACAAGTTCTGGGCCCTTGATTCCGACGACTCTGGCTCCGATTCTGATCCTGAGACTCCCCCTCCTCCTCGCTCGGCATCGGTGGTTGGGTTGCCTCCGTTATTGGTGGCGGGCCGTCGGCGCAAGTTTGCTCCGGGGGGTCGGGGCCGGCTGTGTGCGCTTGATGCGGGCCCGGATGAATGGCGTCGTGTTGGCCGTGGGCGCCGGCGCGTCGCTCCCTGGGCGGCGGATCCTTCTTTGGTGAGCCCGGGGGTGGACGCCATGGCCTCACCCGTCTCCTCCTCCTCGGTGGTGGTGCCCTCCGGTTCGTCGCCGTCCAGGTGCCTCCCTTCCACGTCGTCGGCGGCGCCGGCGCAAACCCTAGATCTGGGATCGGGTCTTGTGTTGGTGCCCCGGTCCGTGGGCCGGGTCCCTCTGGTCGGTGACGGGCCGTGTGGGCCTGTGTCGGCCCCTTCGCTGGATTCCACGGCTGACTTCCCCCCCTCGTGTCTGAGTCTGATGGGCCTAGGCCAGCCCAGTTGAGTCCGCCTCCCCCTTCGGCCCTTTCGACAGAGCCCGGCCTGGCTGGCTCCGGCTATTTATGGGTCCGGAAGGGGTCGGTTCCCCCTTTTCTAGGGTTTCCTGCCTCCGCTGCTGATCTGCGACGGCGCCGTTTCCCTATCCGCCGCTTTGTCAGATCCAAGCCTCCCCTCCCATCCTCCTTCCCTTCTCATCGGTGGTGGCGATGGACCGCTCCCATGGGTCCTCCAGCGAGGCTGTCTCCGGCCTCAAGCGGGGGCGGGACGGCTCTGGCGACGCCGCTGCGGATCTGGAGTATGAGGCGTCGCTCCGCGCCAAGCTCCAGGCTTCGAGGTCGGAGGCGGGTGCCGCTTCGCCGCGTGCGTCTGGTTCCGGGCCGGTGGCTTCTCCGTCCTTGGCGCCCGCAGCTCCGGTGCATGTGGTCGACCCTTGGGAACAGGCGGCGCGGGGGAGCCGGGCGGGATCTTCGGGCCCCTCCTCGTCTCCTTCCTCGCTTGCTCCCATGGGTGGGCCGCCGCGGGCGCCGGCGGCGGGCGGCGGCGGGCCGTCCCGCTTCGTTCCTCGTGGTGGCTCTGGGGCCCCGGCCCGGCGTCCGGTTGGCCCTGCGGCGGGACGTGGTGCTGGCGCGGGTGGCGTCGGTGGTTCTTCTGGAGATGGCATCCTCCCTCCGCCGCCTTCTCGTGGTGCGAATCGTAACTCCTCTCACTCCCAGGTTTCTAATCCCATCCTCACCTGCTTCGCGTGTCATCGCCCTGGCCATTTCCAGTCTCGGTGCGAGAACCCTCCTTTCTATCTCATCTGTAGGGAGGATGGACACCTAACGGTGGACTGTCAGAGTAGGATCAAGCCCCCCTCCTTCGTCCATTTTGGGATTGGCCTCCCGGGTTGCTCTTTTTTTTGCCATGGACAAGGAAGTCCTCGCAGCTGCTCCCATTCCCTCCCTGTCCAACGTGGGTGTCATTACTGTCCAAGACAAGCGTATCTCTTCACAAGCCCTCTTGGATGAACTTCATTTGTGGGATGAAGGGGGTTGGGACTGGCAGATCCAGCAGCTTTCTGATTTCGAGTTTGCGGCCACTTTCCCCTCTAAAGAGAGTCTTCGCATGATGTCTTCCTATACCAGTTTCACTCTCCCTGTGAATCAACTTGTTGTATCGGTCAAAGCGGCTTCCAACGGATCCAAGACCATATCTCCTCTGTCTGATGTCTGGGTGCTCGTTGATGATGTGCTTCCCAGCATGCGCACCGCGTCCTTCTTGATGGCTTTTGGGGTGCATATCGGGAAACCTATTGAGGTCGATCTTGCTTCGCTGTCGGTTCTGGGTCCTGCTCGCCTTCGTGTGTGGTGTGTTGATCCGATCTGCATCCGTGGTTCCGTTGATGTCTTCCCGGCGGCTGGTGGCTTTCGTCTTCGAGTTCGGGTGGAAGGTGCTCCTGGTGCGGCCGCTCCTCCTCCCCCCTCCTCCCCCGGCCTCGGGTGACGATGACAAGAGCTGGGAGGGTGGGGGGGGGTCCTGAGGACTCGATGAATGGCAAGGATCCCCGATTCACTCAGTCTGCGTGGGATGGGCTTTCTCCTGCTGAGCAGGAGCTGATGAAGGACTATGCTCCGGCTCCGACGGGTGGTGGGGTTCAGGGCTCGGTGCCTGGTACGGTGGCTGGTCCTGCGGCCGCGGCTGCTTCGAAGGGCACCCCCTTGTCGGGGGCGTGCTCCAACATGCCCGTGCGCCCCACCTCCCCCTCGCTGTCCGGCATTGAAGATCTACCTCCAGTGGGACCTTCGGCGGCCAAGAAAAGGAAGAAGTCCTCGGTGAAGAAGTTTTCCGCGAAGAGCCGGGCCTCGGGGGACTCCAGGCAGTCGGCGGCTGGGCTCTGCCGCCGTCTGGAGGCGGACCTGGGGGCGGCTTCGGGCCCTTCTTCGGCGGCGGCTTCCCCTGGTCGGGCCCCTCCGGTCCCTGTGCGCTCTCCTGCCTCGACCGCTCGCAAGAGTGGCCGCGCCTCCAACAGTGGCAAGCGCGTGGTGGATCGGGCGGCTCGGCATGCGGCGGCGCGTGATCTTCCCCCCTCAGGTTTGGATTCACCCTCATCTCCTTCCCCCCCCTTTGGCTCAATCTCCCATTAGGCTTGTTTTACCCTCCCATTCCGATGAACATCTCCTTTCGATATTAGCTGATGTTGGGATATGTCTAGACGCTAGCGTGGGTTCTCCCTCCTCTCTGTTGCAGTTGATCCGTGCTAATGAACGTGCTCAGGCTGATATCGCCAAGGCCAAGGAGGCCGGGACTGGGATGGATGCCCCTCTGATTGTGGCCGGAGGGGAACCGGGCGAGGTTGCTAGGGGGCAGCTGTCTCCGGTGCAGAAGCGCGGGGCCGGGAAACGTGCTAAAACCTGCAAGGCTCCGTGCAGGTCGAGCTTGAGAATTAAAAACCTTTCCCTAAGATGAAGGCCCTGTTTTGGAACATTAGAGGGTTCTGCGCTAGGGGGCGCAGAGACCAACTGAAGGACTTAATACGCGCTGAAAGAATTGATTTTATCGGGCTTGTTGAGACTCTTAAACCCTCCTTTTCTCCTTCTGAACTATCAGCGATTGCTGGGATTGATAGATTTAGGTGGAATTTCGTGGCCTCTGTTGGTCAGTCCGGCGGCTTTCTTCTGGGCACCAATAATGTCACCTTTGATTTTGTGGCTTTCGACCATGGTATATACTGGGCTAGTATGGTAGTTTCCCTACGTTCCAATAACACCCTCCTTGAACTTATGGTAGTATATGGTCCGGCTGATCATTCCTTGTCACAAATTTTCTTGGATGAGATTTTTACTAAAATTGATGCCTGCCAACTGCCACTCCTGATTGGGGGTGATTTTAATCTGCTTCGGTATCCTTCTGATAAGAGTTCTGTCAATTTCTCCTGGGTGCTGGCCGAGGCTTTTAATGCTTTCATCAGGGACACGGCTATCCGTGAGATCCCGAGGGTTGGGGCCCGCTACACTTGGACCAACCGACAGACTTGTCCTATTCGCTCGGTTCTTGATAGAGTTTTTATCTGCCCTGCTTGGGATGGCCTTTTTCCTCGCTGCTCACTTCGGGCCCTCCCCATCGTCGGGTCCGATCACGCTCCTCTCATCCTTGACGATGGTCTCTGCCCCAATGGCTGCCAAAGATTTCAATTTGACGCGTCCTGGCTTTTAGTGGAAGGGTTCCCTGATATGTTGGCTCAGAAGATCTTGGGTTTTCTTACCTCCCGCCATCGTTCATTTGGCCCTATGGATGACTGGCATTATGTTTCTTACTCCCTACGCAAGTTCCTTAGAGGATGGGCCAAGAACCACTTTGCTGAGTCGAGGCGCGACAAATCTAGGTTGAGTGCTCAAATTAGTGCCCTCGACTCCCGTGCGGACAACGGTGGGCTCTCGGCTACTGAGTGGCAAGTTCGCTATGGCCTTGAGAAGGAGCTTCTGGCTATTCATCGTCAAGAGGAAGTGTATTGGAAGCAAAGGGGTACGATTAATTGGACTCTTAAGGGTGATTCTCCCACGGCTTACTTTTTCGCCATTGCGAATGGCAGACAGCGTAGATGTTTGATTAACAGCCTCATTATTGATGGTGTTAGGGTCTCTGAACTGCCGGTCATTCTCCGTCATGTAGTTCGGTTCTTCTCTAACCTGCTTTCGGCTAAACCAGACCTCGGATTCGCGCTAGCCCCGGGCTTCTGGGCTCCCCTTGATAGGATTTCTCACGCTGATAACGAGCTTCTGTTGATTCCCCCTTCTAAGGAGGAAATTTTTGATACTATTCGGACGGCTAATTCTAATGCGGCTTCAGGCCCTGATGGTTTCTCCATTCCGTTCTTTCGATGATTCTGGCCCCAACTAAAAGGTCTAATTTCTGCTGTCATCCAAGGGTATTGGCTGGGATCGGTTGACATTTCTAGACTTAATTATGCGGTTCTCTCCCTCATCCCTAAGGTCAAGGGTGCGGATATGATTTCTCAATTTAGGCCGATTGCTTTAATCAACAACTTCGCAAAGATGCCTGCAAAGGGCATGGCCACTAGGCTATCTCCCATTGCACATCGGACCATTAGCCCTTTCCAGTCTGCTTTCATCAAAGGGAGGTTCATTTTGGACGGGGTACTTTGTTTACATGAGATTGTTCATGACTTACGGGTGCGAGGGACCAAGGCTGTGGTTCTCAAACTTGACTTTGAAAAGGCCTACGACTCGGTTAGCTGGAAATTCCTTCGGCAAGTTCTTTTGGCTAAGGGCTTTGAGGGGCCTGTTATGCAGCGCTTGATGCAATTGGTTTCTGGGGGGCACACGGCTGTGGCTGTCAATGGCCAAATTAGCCAGTTTTTTGCTAATGGCAGGGGCCTCAGGCAAGGGGATCCAGCGTCTCCTTTACTCTTCAACTTTGTGGCTGATGCTCTATCTCGCATTCTCTCTCGAGCTGCCTTGGCTGGTTATATCACTCCGGTGAGCTCTCATCTCATCCCTAATGGCATCTCTCATCTCCAATATGCGGATGATACTATAATTCTGATGGAACTTAATGATAATAGCCTCACCAATCTGAAATTCCTTCTGCTTTGTTTCGAAGCGCTCTCAGGTCTTAAAATCAATTTCTCTAAGAGTGAGGTTGTAGTGACTGGGGTCTCGGACGAAGAGGCGCAGCGGGTGGCCCATCTTCTGAACTGCTCTTTGGGATCCTACCCTCTCAAATATCTAGGCCTCCCCATTTCCCCGCTTAAACTTTTGGCTAAAGACTTCGCTCCGGTGGTTACCAAAGTTGGCAACAGAGTTCTCCCTTGGCGAGGGCGATATAATACGCAAGCGGGCAAGGTCGCCCTTACTAACTCCTGTCTTTCTTCGCTACCTATGTTCTTAATGGGATTCTATCTTCTCTCTAGTGGGGTTCATAATGGTTTTGACAAGCATAGGGGTGCTTTCTATTGGAACGCAGCGGACAATAAACGTAAGTACAGGATGGTCAGATGGGACATTATATGTCGCCCCAAGGCCAAAGGGGGTCTGGGCATTATTAATACGCGAGTGATGAATAATTGTCTTATGATCAAATGGTGGTGGAAGATCATAACTCTTGAGGAACTGCCACCCTGGCTCTCTATCCTAAAAGCTAAATATTTCCCCTCCTCGAGTCCTATGTTCGCGCCGGCTGCGGGTGGGTCGCAATTTTGGCATCAACTGGTTAAAGTCCGGCCGATCTTTCGGTCCCTTGTAAAATTTGTAGTTAGGAACGGTAAGTCTACGCGGTTTTGGCTTGATTGGTGGGTCGGGGACTCCACGCTGGCTGTTGCTTTTCCGGTTCTATTTTCATATTGCGATGATACTGAGGTTTCTATCTTTGAGCTCTCGGCTAGGGGTTGGGTTCTGGATTTTCATCGTTCTCTTTCTCCTGAAGAGTTGGAAGATTGGCAGCGCCTTACTGCTTGCTTCCCCCTGCTCTCGGAGGAAGAGGATGCCGTCGTGTGGCCCCTCTCCTCTTCGGGGCGTTTTTCGGTTAAATCTGCTTACTCCAAGCTTATCCCTGGGGGGCGCCCGGTCAAGTTTAAGCATGTCTGGTCGGCTCGAATTCCTCCTAAGATCAAGATATTTCTCTGGCAAGCTGTCCGGAGTAAGCTTCCGGCGGCCGATCAGATTAAGAAAAGAAACGGGCCGGGGTCTGACAGGTGTGTGCTTTGTGGGGCACTGGAGAACACCGAGCATATTTTCTTTCACTGCTCCTTAGCTAAACTTATGTGGAGTTGCATCAGACTCTGGTTACATGTAAATTGGTCCCCTTCCTCCTTTGAAGACCTGAGGCATTATGTCAATCTTCTTTCTGGCCATTCTAAAAGAGTCTTCTTAGTTGGATGGGCTGCGATTGGCTGGTCGTTGTGGACTACTAGGAATAAGTTCTCGATTGAACATATTTTTCCGGCTAATCCTGTCAATTGCTTATTTAAAGCCAATGGTTTCTTGCAGCAGTGGAGATTATTGACTAAAGCAGGGGACCTCCAGGCCTTCGACGCCATGCTATCCAAGATGAAATCTACGGCGTCTGGGCTTCTTCGGCTTTCTTTGAGGACGGCTTCCTGAATGCTCTTTTGGTGCCTGGTTTAGGCTGGCCTGTGTGCCATGTATGGCCGCTGGCCTTGTAATGATACTTTATCTTCTGCGTGTGATACTTTGTTGGGTGCTGGTTGTTGGTCATATACTCTGCCTGGTGGCTTTATCTATAAAGTCGGGCTCTCGCCTTTTCTCTAAAAAAAAGAGGCTTAAAACTCATGTATATATTTTTGCTAGATGTATGTTACTTATGAACCGCTCACTATTTATTTTTCTAATTGCCTGAGGTCAGAATCTTAGAATAAGATATGTAGTATAAATTACATGGCAGCCTGTATGACCCACATAATACTCCTACGGTTATGATGTCCCAAAAACTGAATCTAACCATCACAAACTGAAGCAGGTGCAAGCAAGCAAGCATGCATACATACCACTTTAGAATGAACCCACAACTCCAACGTGACAACTTGCGATAATCCTTTCAAAAGCACAGACTCGCCACGCCTATCATCAGCACCGAATTGAGAACCGTAACATCCATCACATTGGTGATCGTAGCAGCCTCCATAATCATTGTTAGGGCAACAGTCAAGACAAGTATTAATTCTAACAAATGCCGAAACCAGCCGTGGCATGCTTTCGACCAGTACCGGAGTCCTACCATAAAAACAGTGTAGCTCCAGGGAAACTAGGCCTGGCAAATATATCCGGGCGCGGAAGCGGCCTATCAGAAAATGACCATAGATAATACTGAGATGTTTCAAGAATGGAGAGGTGATGTTCCCCCAAATGTAGGAATCCTCCACCCGCAAATGAAGCAAAGCCGGACAACCGTTGGGGTGGATGGTGGATCGGTCGCTGGACCGGCCGTTGGAGGACGCGTGGGGAGTTGTGTGCAGGGCTGCCAGCTGGCCACGGAGCAAAGTGCAGCTTTTCCAGGAGGGATCCCAACGTCGCCTGCATCGTCTTGCGCGTCCAGACAGCTGTCCGGACAGCAACTGTGTCCTGTGGCCCCGGGATTGGCGTCCCCCCGCTCGGTCGCCCAGCCGCGGCACACTTTTGACCAGGGGGAGGACCAGTCCGCTGCAGATGCGCTGATCGCTAGTGGGACCGGAGGGACCGACAGGATCCGTTTTGGCGATTGGTTGGTGCCGATTTTGGACGAGATTAGCACTCCTGTGCATGTGGATGAGGATCAGGGTGGGACCGAGATTTCTTCGACCCCGGCGCTATCGGACGAGGAAGGTGGGGGAACCAAGGAGGATGGCTTGACAGAGTTTGGGGACAGAGTCAGTGGGGCCGCTGCATGGGATTCCCCCAGCCCGCCAACCACGCCGCTGGCCTCGGCTCGGTGGACCCCGGTGGCCATGCAATTGGAGGGTGACGTTCACGTAGACGCAGGGGCTCGCATGCAATCACATGATTGGGTCTGTGTGAGCCTCTCGCCTGGTTCCCCGCATGGTACCCCACCCCAGTTGGACCCTGCAACCCAGTAGGATCAGGCGGAGGAAAGGAACGAGCCCCATGCCACGCAACTGGACCGGCTCTGTGCGAGCGTCCAGCGCCCTCTCTCTCCTGTCCTGCCCCAGCCAGTGAGCAGAGCACCACCACCAACAAATCAAAGGCCAAGGCAGAAGAGGACGATTCCTAGCATCACACCTCGCAGGAGCGCACGCCTAGCAAGGGGGCCGGCCAGGGGATCCAAGGCTTCCAAGCAGCAACAAGTCATAATCCGGAAGTTGTGCCTGGCCAACGAGGCAGAAATCATTAGCGATGAGTCGCTAGAAGCATATGCGGAGCTTTTCTCACGTCCTTTGACGGAGGGCCAAGTGGCGTCCATTCTAGCCTTGTTTGGCTGGGACCCATCCATCCTGCCGGCCGCGGAGGTGGCCGAGGGGGAGTGACGCACCGGTCGGACTAGCGCGGACTTGCGGGCCTTGTCTATGGCAACGCAGCCGCCAAAGGTGTTGGTGTGGAACGTGCGTGGACTTAACTCGTCGGCGCGGAGGAGTGCCGTCTTCCATGTAGTTGTGTCGGCTAACCCTAGCATTGTGTGCTTCCAAGAAACAAAAATGGAGAATGTATCTCTTGACCTCATCAGGCAATGCCTTGGCAATAAATTTGAGCATTACTACTACACCAGCTGTGGGCACGCGGGGAGGCATCCTCATTGCATGGGATCATACGGCTGTCACGCTGTCAAACCCACACACTACTACTAATACCCTGACTGCCTTGGTGCAGCCGCACGGGGCCCCGGTGTGGTGGCTCACAGGGGTATACGGGCCGCAGAGCGATGCCGACAAAGTGGAGTTCCTAGCTGAGCTGGAGGAGATTCGAGACCTACATGCTGGGCCGTGGGCGATCGTGGGTGATTTCAACCTGCTCACAAACCCTGACGATAAGAGTAATGAGGTAGTCAACCGTCGGATGATCACTAGATTCAGAACATGGTTGAACATGCTTGAGCTCAAGGAGATGTATCTGCTCGGGCGACGGTACACGTGGAGCAACGAAAGAAGGCTGCCAACCATGGAGAAAATTGACCATGTTTCACTACAAACTCTTGGGAGGACTTGCATCAGTCCTGCCTACTTACGGCGCTGGGATCCGCAGTTTCTGACCATTGCCCACTCCTTCTTGATTTGGATGCTGCGTTCCACATGGGCAGGCGGTTCCGGTTCGAAGCATTCTGGCCGAAAGCTGAGGGGTTCTTGGATGTTGTGGATGAGGCTTGGCACTCGGTCCCGTCGTCTGGCAACCCATTCAAAGTGCTCGACAATAAACTCCGCGCCACTGCCAAGCAGCTGCAACGGTGGAGCGAAAGGTGGATAAGAAACATCAAAATGCAAATCCTCATTGCGCATGAGATCATATTCAGGCTGGACGGGGCAGCGGAAAACCGCACCCTTATGGATCATGAGCATGGGCTATGGAAAGTGCTAAAGCGGAAGCTGCTTGGTTTGAGCTCACTAGAAAGAACGATCGCCAGACAGCGGTCTCGCATGCTCAAACTCAAGGAAGGGGACGCCAACACCCGGTTTTTCCATCGTCACGCATGTCATCGGCAGCGCAAGAACGCCATTCTCACCCTGCGGCATAACGAGGAGATTGTTACAGGTCAAGAGAACATTGCAAGAGTGGTGGATGCGCACTATGCTAATACCTTTGGATCGCCCCACCAGCGGACACATGCGATCGACTTGGACTGGTGTGACGCCCGGATAATTAAGCTACAGTGATCCCACGCTAATGGTGCCACGTCACCACGATTACTACTGCTAAGCTATCGTTAGGACAAAACCGGTCCAAAATTCAAAATTCAAATTAATGATAACAATAAAAGTTTTCAAAAATTAAAACAAAAATGTTTGGATTGTACTAAATATTACAAAGGTAATTATGGTGCATCAAACCCATCTTTATAAAATGCCTAAGTAATTTAAAACGATTTAAAACAGAAAAGTAAAATAAATAAAAAGTATAAAAAAGGGACCCCCCCACTGGTCTCCGGCCCAGCAGGCCAAAGCCCTACTGGGCCAACCACCGGCCCAACCGGCCTCGCCCACTCTCCTTATCCCCCCACTCGGTGAGACCCCGACCCCCACCGACACTCACTCCCCTCCCCACGAAAATATCTCCTCCCCCTCTCCCCCGATTGGATCGGGATCGAGGAGGAGGTCGCCGCCCGATGCCGCCTCGCCGTTGGACGGCGCCACGCCGGAGCTCCCCCGCCGGCCTGCTTCCTCCTCTCCGCCGGCCTGCCTTCCCATCGCCGTCGTCCCCGTCAACCCCCACGAGCACCACCGCCCCGTTCCCTGCTTTCCCCCGTGAGCTCACCCTCTCCCTCCTCTCTGTCTTCCCGCGCACACACGCACCGCGCCCGACGCGGCCCCTGCTGGCTGCGCCCGGGCCGCGCTCGGCCATCACCGTTGGAGCATCGCCTCTTCCCTCCTCCACTCCCCGCGTCGACCAAGCCCCGCGAGGCCACGACGTCGCCTAGAAACCCCCCGGCTCCGCCTCCTGACGCCGCCACCGGCCGTCGCCCACGGCGGCCGCCCGCACGTCGACGCCCCTGCATTCGGGCGGCGCCCTGCGTCCATCACCCCGGGGCTCCACTCCGGCGCCACCCCTCGCCTCGCCCGCCCGTTGCCATGCTCCGGCACCCGGATCCCCTCTCCCCCTGCTTCGATCTGTCGCCGTTGAGGCCGTCCCCGCGCTCGGCCGCCATGGCCGGAGCTCGTTCCGCGCGTGCTCGCCCGCTGCCCTGATCTCGCCGTGCCCGCCTGCGCCCATGGCTGCGCCACACCTGACCTTGGCCTCTTGCTGCCACGCGCTGGCCGCGCCCCACCCTTCACTGCTGGCCCCAGGCCACCGGCCCCCTGCACCGGCGCCCATCTGCGCCCGCTCGGCCCTCCTCTGGGACGGGCGCCCGCTGCGCCCAACGCCCGCTAACCGCCCCGCTAAGGCCCCTAGGGCCCTATGACAAAGGGGACCCACTCCGAACGTTTTTAAAAAAAGAATATATATATATATATATAATAAAATAATAATAATAATAATAAAGCTAATTAATTAATTAACTAAATTAATTAAGTTAATTAATCCTACTTAATTAATCTAATTAACCTGTTAGTCTAACTAAGCAATAATTAGTTTAACCTAACCCTAATTAACTTAACAGTGTATGACAGGTGGGTCCCACTGGACCCACTGGTCAGGTTGACTAGTCAACTCTGTTGACTGCTGATGTCAGCATGACATCATGCTGATGCCATAAATCCAATTTCTAATTAAGGTAAATAATTAAATAAATTCTAAAAATGATTAAATCTTTTAAAATTAATATAAAATAAACCGTAGCTCGGATGGAAAAACTTTGTACATGAAAGTTGCTCAGAACGACGAGACGAACCCGGATGCGTAGCCCGTTCGTCCGCCACACACTCCTAACATATCAAACTCGCAACTTTCCCCCTCCGGTTCATCTGTCCGAAAACACGAAACTCCGGGGATACTTTCCCGGATGTTTCCCCTTTCGACAATATCACCTATCCTTGCATTAGGTCACCCCTAGCACAACGTATTGCCGCGTCTTGCTTTGTGTTACATTTGATTGCTCTGTTATTTATTGTGTTCCCCCTCCGTTACTTCTTTCCGGTAGACTCCGAGACCGTTGCCGATGTTCGTGTGTTCGACTACATCGAAGACGCCCCCTCCTACTTGCCAGAACAACCAGGCAAGCCCCCCCTTTGATCACCAGATATCGCCTATTCTCCTCTATACTGCTTGCATTAGAGTAGTGTAGCATGTTACTGCTTTACGTTAATCCTATTCTGATGCATAGCCTGTCATTATTGCTACAGTCATTGATACCTTACCCGCAATCCTAAATGCTTAGTATAGGATGCTAGTTTATCACCATTGGCCCTACATTCTTGTCAGTCTGCCTTGCTATACTATTGGGCCGTGATCACTCGGGAGGAGATCACGGGTATATATATTATACATACATACATACTATACAGATGGTGACTAAAGTCGGGTCAGCTCGAAGAGTACCCGCGAGTGATTCACGGATTGGGGGCTGAAAGGACCTTTGTCCCGACGGCCCTCTGTGTGGATCTTTGTGGCAGAGCGACAGGGCAGGTTGAGACCACCTAGGAGACAGGTGGGCCTGGCCCTGGTCGGCGTCCGCGGTTGCTTCATAATAACACGCTTAACGAGATCTTGGTATTTGATCTGAGTCTGGCCATTTGGTCTATACGCACTAACCATCTACGCGGGAGTAGTTATGGGTATCCCGGCGTCGTGGTATCAGCCGAAGCCTTCTTGACGTCAGCAACGGAGCGGCGCGCGCCGGATTGGACCGCGTAACGTGACTTCCTTTGTAATGGAGGTTGCTAGGTCTGCTTCCGGCCGCCCTCGCAACGTGCAGGTGTGCAATGTGCGATGGGCCCAGACCCCTGCACGCATAGGATTTAGACCGGCGGGCTGACCTCTCTGTTGTGCCTAGGTGGGGCTGCGACGTGTTGATCTTCCGAGGCCGGGCATGACCCAGGAAAGTGTGTCCGGCCAAATGGGATCGAGCGTGTTGGGTTATGTGGTGCACCCCTGCAGGGAAGTTAATCTATTCGAATAGCCATGATCTTCGGTAACAGGACGACTTGGAGTTGTACCTTGACCTTATGACAACTAGAACCGGATACTTAATAAAACACACCCTTCCAAGTTCCACAGACAACCCGGTGATCGCTTTTCCACAGGGCGACGAGGGGAGGATCGCCGGGTAGGATTATGCTATGCGATGCTACTGGAGATGCTACTTGGAGATGCTACTTGGAGATGCTACTTGGAGGACTTCAATCTACTCTCTTCTACATGCTGCAAGACGGAGGCTGCCAGAAGCGTAGTCTTCGATAGGACTAGCTATCCCCCTCTTATTCTGGCATTCTGCAGTTCAGTCCACTGATATGGCCTCCTTACACATATACCCATGCATATGTAGTGTAGTTCCTTGCTTGCGAGTACTTTGGATGAGTACTCACGGTTGCTTTCTCCCCCCCTTTTCCCCCCTTTCCTTTCTTTCTGGTTGTCGCAACGAGATGCTGGAGTCCAGGAGCCAGACGCCACCGTCGACGACGATTCCTACTACACTGGAGGTGCCTCTACTACGTGCAGCCCGCTGACGACGACCAGGAGTAGTTAGGAGGATCCCAGGCAGGAGGCCTGCGCCTCTTTCGATCTGTGTCCCAGTTTGTGCTAGCCTTCTTAAGGCAAACTTGTTTAACTTATGTCTGTACTCAGATATTGTTGCTTCCGCTGACTCGTCTATGATCGAGCACTTGTATTCGAGCCCTCCGGGCCCCTGGCTTCTATTATGATGCTTGTATGACTTATTTATGTTTTAGAGTTGTGTTGTGATATCTTCCCGTGAGTCCCTGATCTTGATCGTACACATTTGCGTGCATGATTAGTGTACGATTGAATAGGGGGTGTCACAACCGGCTCAACCTCCCAACCAGGGACTTGTCTCATCTGGAAATGCCTTTCTTGCCGGAAGAAGTGGAGAAGATCATCAAGTCAATGCCATTAGACAAAGCACCGGGCCCGGATGGTTTCAAGGGACGGTTTTACGCAACCTGTTGGCAGATCATCAAGGTGGATTTCATGCGCGCTTTGGATCAATTTTTCAGTGGAGACATGCGAGGACTGGCGGCCATCAACCGGGCAGTGGTCACCCTTTTGCCGAAGAAAGAGGGAGCAGTTGATCTTAGGGACTTTAGGCCAGTCAGTCTAGTTCATGGGGCCATCAAGATATTTGACAAGATACTGGCATCAAGACTTGCAGACGAGCTGCCATTCCTGGTGGGTAACCATCAAAATGCCTTTGTGCGGGGCCGTACTCTACATGACAACTTCATGCTTGTTCAGTGTACAGCAAGGAGACTCCACGCGCTCAGAAACCCAACGGTCCTACTCAAACTTGATATATCCAAGGCTTTTGATACGGTAAAGTGGCCATTTCTCCTAGAAGTGATGACACGGCTTGGTTTTGGGAGGAGATGGACCGAGTGGATATGTGGACTGCTTGCCACCTCGACGACGAAGATTGCGGTAAATGGTGTGCCGGGAGAGACGATATATAATGCATGCGGGCTAAGACAAGGAGATCCGATTTCCCCCATGCTTTTCATCCTCTGTATGGAGCCTCTGCAAGCCTTGTTCAACAAAGCCACGGATCAGGGCATCTTCGCCCCCCTTGCTGCAAATGGAGTGCACCAGCGATTGTCCATGTTCGCCAACGATTTCATGCTGTTTTTCAAGCCCTTGGCTCAGGAAATCCGAGCTTGCAGAAGGATCCTGGAGTTGTTTGGGGCTGCCTCGGGCCTTGTGGTGAACCTTTCTAAGAGTGCGGCACTACCCATCCGTTGCTCAACGGAGGAGCTTGATGCACTTTGCACATCCTTAGACTGCACGAAGGCATCTTTCCCTTGCAAGTACCTTGGCCTACCGCTCTCAATTAGAAAGGCCACTCCGGCACAGTTCCATTACTTGGTGGAGAAGTTCGCTAGCTGCCTGCCCAACTGGAAGGCCGCTACCCTACCAAAAAGTGGACGGCTCATCCTCATCCTCTCCGTACTATGTGCAATCCCAATTCATGCCATGCTCGCCATGAACATACCTCCGAAGACCCTCACCGCCCTGACGAAGATCTGTCGTGGTTTCCTCTGGTGTGGTAAGATGGACGCGCGCGGTGGAAATTGCGCCGTGGCGTGGGATTTGGTTTGCCGCCCTAGGTGGGCAGGAGGACTCGGCATACCAAATTTGAGGTGGTTGAACATCGCGATGATGGCCAGATGGCCGTGGCTACAACGTACAGATCATACAAGACCATGGGCAGATTTCCAAATCGCAATCCCAGCAGAGTCGAGGGTGCTCTTTCGTGCGGCAACAACAGCTACAGTGGGACATGGGCAAGACACACGTTTTTGGGAAGACGAGTGGATCGACGGCTTCAGAGTCCAGGACCTGACACCCATGCTTTACTCCAAGGTATCGAGGCATGCGAGGTCCTCAAGAACAGTAGCAGAAGCACTCGCAACTCATGCATGGGCGGCGGACATTGGACCTGATCTTACGGCCGGCATGCTCGGAAAGTTCCTGGCATTATGGCAGCGGTTGAGGGTGTGGCCCTCCATGAGGATGCGCCGGACAGGATTCGTTGGGCGTGGGAGAAAGATGGCAGGTTCTCGGAGCGATCGGCATACGCGGCCAAGTTTGCGGGGCTTGAGATTGCACCAACGGCGGAGTTCACGTGGGTGTCACGGGCGCCCTTACAGCTTCGGTTCTTCGTCTGGCTAGCCATGAAAAATAGATGCTGGACCTCCGACCGCCTTGCTAGGAGGGGCCTCCCTCACCAAAGCTCGTGTCCTTTCTGCGGCCAGCATGAGGAGACTATCGATCACATCATGATCGGATGTGCTTTCGCTCGAGCTGTTTGGAGCAAGGTGTGCCTGGCCTTGGGACGGCCAGAAAGTGCTCCAACGGCGACGGAGTCACTCCCGGAGTGGTGCATCAGGCAGGACGAAACCAAGCATCACCGGAAATTGGCTAGGGCGATATCTATCTTGGTCCTATGGAAGCTGTGGATCCATCGCAATGCCGTGATCTTCGACGGAGAGGCGCCATCCACGCAAGAGGTGCTCAAGAGCATCGATAACGAAGCAAGGGCATGGAAGCAGGCAGGACTACTACGAGGGGAAGTTGAGGGGTTCATGTTGGGCCTTGCACTGTGGGCGAGTAGCGAGTAATCCACTGTTTAGCTAGTCGGGTGGAGTGGCCGAAGGCTACCTGTAAATAACTTTGTATCTTCATGTGTGGAGGGTTTCTACCCTTTCCTTCTATAATATATGATACGCACACTCGTGCGTATTCGAGTTTAAATTTTCTTTTTTAACCCGAGAAATCGAGCGTGCTGCTGCGGACATCCACCTTCCGAAGTTCCAATTTTGTGAGGTGCTGAGATATGAAAGGGTCATTAGGAAGCTCTAGAGGCACTTCGGTACGCAACACCAGCCGCATAAGGGGCCCGCACGTTAGGGCGTGCTGGATCCACGTGTTCACGTGCAACTCGTTGGCAGGCAGCTGCAGGAACTCAAACAAATCGAAGTTGAAGTCGTCGTAGTCGAGGTCCAGCTCGAACGAGTTCAGGCCCGCACTGGGGTCGCGGAGGAGGAGCAGGCTATCGATGAAGTTGAAGAACCTCTCGGGGTCGATGCATCCCTTGACGCCGGTGACGCGCAGGGCCCATGCGGATTTCCAGAGGTGGCGCCAGCGCCGCGCGAGCCTGCAGGTCCGCACCGCATCGTGCGCGGGGAGGAAGGAAAGCACGTGGTGGAGAAGGTCGTCAGGGAGGGCGCTGATGCAGTCGGCCATCGACGCTTTCTCGATCTCGCGGCCGCTCCAAGGGAGTCGCGTGTTCGATGAATACACCACGAAATAAACATCCTCGAGAGGGGACGTTCCACCGTACGCGGGCACATACCGGTAAATAATCAACTTTTTTTTTGCGTCTCCGAGATTCGCGCTCAACTTTGCTGTACAATCGGGAATCACTAGGAATCAGACGTCTGATGGCGCTTCCATCATACAGCTTTTTGGCCATGGGATTATCCTAAGGGCATGAACACTGGAAGCATTAGTATACGGTGGTCTCATACCTTCCATGTAGGCTTATATGTATGAAGCCATCCTTTTTTATAATATCATCCAACAGAAGCAGCAGCAGCATGTGGGTCCCATGTTGCTCCCTCTCTCTTACTTTACCCATCCCTTTCTTCCTCATTCACATATGCATCAGCGAGGAGACAAACGATGGGTTACTGCTAAGCAAAACCTTTTTTTTCTCTCTAGATTTTCCCCTTAAGCACCTGCCTCTTCTGCAGGCAGCACTAGTACACTGCGAGGCATCCCTTCCTGCACCCGAACCTAGCTGGCCTGCAGAGCACCCAGTTGAGGCGACGTATTGGCCATGCCCTAATTACTTAAAAATGCAGCTGCACTTTTTCGTTGCCTCGAGAGCACACTCGTGTCCCGCCAATCTTATAGTCGCTAATGCACAGTGCAATTAAAGCAACCCGATTGGGATCCACACAGAGGACTAACGCACACTTCTGTCTTCTGGGCCAGCGCCCGCGCCCGCTTATCTTCCGGTATAAGCTACGCCATGCTCACAACATGTTATCAAACAGTCCATCCATGATCCATACAGTATAAAACGCCTAGCAAGCTAAACTGTCATCAGGTTCACGGCGATGATCGATGTACTTATAGTTCTAGCCGTGTCGAAAAGCTCGGAGAGGACGCCACTGGAGTTGGCAACCTATGCCATCTGGGCGAGCCGTTCATTGCGCAGACGAACAAACGCCTCCGGCAAGCGCCACAGCAGCTCACCCCGATGTTGGGAATCGTTGCATGGAAAACAAAAAAATTTTTACGCACAAGAAATGATCTATCCATGGAGATGCATAACAACGAGGCGGAGAGTGTGTCTACATACCCTCGTAGACCGTAAGTGGAAGCGTTTCTCAACGCGGTTGATGTAGTCGGACTTCTTCGCGCTTCAACCGATCAAGTATCGAACGCACGACACCTCCGTGTTCTGCACACGTTCAGCTCGGTGACGTCCCTCACATTCTTTATCCAGCAAGACGTCGAGGTAGTGGATGAGTTCTGTCAACACGACAGCGTGGTGACGGTGATGATAAAGTTATCCTCGCAGGGTTTCGCCTAAGCACTACGAAAATATGACCGAGGGAGTAAACGGTGGATGGGGGCGCCGCACATGGCTAAGACAATGTTGTGTGTACCTAGGTGGCGCCCCTACCCATGTATATATAGGTGGGAGGGGAGGAGGCAGCCCCTAGGGTGCCCCAAGAGACCTGGCAGTAGCCCTAGGGCTGCTGCCTTGCCCTGCGCCCCCCTTTGCTTGTAAGAAGAAGGGAGAAGGAAAGAAGGGGGGGGGGAAGGAAGGGGGAGTCCTACTACACACTTTCCTTGCCCTAGCCTCTTTCCTTCTCCTCCTCATAGGCCTGCCAGCTATGGGGGTGTACCAGCCTCTTGTGGGCTGGTGTGTTCCCTCTGTTGGCCCATAAGGCCCATATCTTTGCCAGGGGTGCCCGAAACTCCTTTCCGATGACCCGATAAGTTCCTGGTACCCTCGAAACACTTCCAGTGTCCGAATACTATCGTCCTATATATCAATATTTACCTCTTGACCATTTCGAGACTCCTCGTCATATCCGTGATCTCATCCGGGACTCCAAACAACATTCGGTCACCAAATCACATAACTCATATAATACTATATCGTCATCAAACGTTAAGCGTGCGGACCCTACGGGTTCGAGAACGATGTAGACATGACCGAGACACCTCTCCGGTCAATAACCAATATCAGAACCTGGATGCCCATATTGGCTCCTACATATTCTACGAAGATCTTTATGGATGGAATCGTTGTGACAACATATGTATTCCCTTTGTCTATCGGTATGTTACTTGCCCGAGATTCGATCGTCGGTATCTTCATACCTAGTTCAATCTTGTTACCGGCAAGTCTCTTTACTCGTTCTGTAATACATCATCCTGCAACTAACTCATTAGTCACTTTGCTTGCAAGGCTTCTTATGATGTGTATTATCGAGAGGGCCTAGAGATACATCTCTGATACTCAGAGTGACAAATCATAATCTTGATCTATGCCAACTCAACAAACACCTTCGGAGATACCTGTAGAGCATCTTTATAATCACCCAGTTACGTTGTGACGGTTGATAGCACACAAGGTATTCCTCCGATATCCGGGAGTTGCATAATCTCATAGTCGAAGGAATATGTATTTGACATGAAGAAAGCAATAGCAATAAAAACTGAACGATCATTATGCTAAGCTAACGGATGTGGCTTGTCCATCACATCATTCCTAATGATGTGATCCCGTTATCAAATGACAACTCATGTCAATGGTTAGGAAACCTTAACCATCTTTGATCAATGTGCTAGTCTAGTAGAGGCTCACTAGGGACATGGTGTTTGTTTATGTATTCACACATGTATTAAGGTTTCCGATCAATACAATTCTAGCATGAAGAATAAACCTTTGTCATGAATAAGGAAATATAAAATAACAACTTTATTATTGCCTCTAGGGCATATTTCCTTCAGCCTCCCTCTAACACTAGAGTCAATAATCTAGTTCACATCACCATGTGATTAACACCCATAGTTCACATCATCATGTTACCAACACCTATAGTTCACATTGCCATGTGACCAACACCCAAAGGGTTTACTAGAGTCAATAATCTTGTTCACATCGCCATGTGATTAACACACAAAGAGTAATAAGGTGTGATCATGTTTTGCTTGTGAGAGAAGTTTAGTCAACGGGTCTGTCACATTTAGATCCGTATGTATTTTGCAAATTTCTATGTCTATAATGCTCTGCATGGAGATACTCTAGCTAATTGCTCCCATGTTCAATATGTTTCTAGATTGAGACTTAGAGTCATCTAGATTAGTGTCAAAGCTTGCATCAATGTAACTCTTTAAGAGGAACTCTTTATCACCTTCATAAGCGCGAAACATTTCCTTAGTCCTTTTTAAGGCACCTAAGGATAATTTTGACTGTTGTCCAGTGGTCCACTCCTGGATCACTCTTGTACCCTCTTTGGCAGATAAGTGGCAAGACACACATCAGGTGTGGTACACAACATGGCATATCGTATAGAACCTATGGCTGAGGCATAGGGAATGACTTTTCATTCTCTGCCTATCTTCTGCCGTTGTCGGGCTTTGAGTCTTACTCAATTTCACTCCTTGTAACACAGGCAAGAACCCCTTCTTGGACTGAACCATTTTGAACTTCTTCAAATCTTATCAAGGTATGTGTTTTGTGAAAGTTCTATTAAGCGTCTTGATCTATCCCTATAGATCTTGATGCTCAATTGCAAGTAGCTTCACCGAGGTATTTTATTGAAAAAATCTTATTCAAGTATCCTTTTATGCTATCCAGAAATTCTGTATCATTTCCAATCAATAATATGTCATCCACATATAATACTCCCTCCATTTCCCTTATACAAGGCCACAAACTAAGATTACAGGTACCAAGGTAAAATTTATGACTGCTTTGCAAGCTAACTTTTCTTATCATTAACCGGGATCATTAATATGCCCACATGCGCGCAAGGAAGGAATGAGAAGGAAATAACACAGTGTCATTATGACTACATGCATGCAAGTATTAAATAAGTTGCTACTACGGGGAACATTATTAATTTTTACCTCGATTAATGTTAGTGGCCTTGTATAGATGCAAAACGTATTTTTCATAGTGGCCTTGTATAAGGGAATAGAGGGAGTATCAGAAATGCTACAGAGCTCCCACTCACTTTCTTGTAAATACAGGCCTCACCGTAAGTCTGTATAAAACCATATGCTTTGATCACCTCATCAAAGTGTATATTCCAACTCCGAGATGCTTGCACTAGTCCATAGATGGATCGCTGGAGCTTGCACACTTTGTCAGCACCTTTAGGATTGACAAAACCTTCTGGTTGCATCATATACAACTCTTCTTTAAGATATCCATTAAGGAATGCAGTTCTTACGTCCATTTGCCAGATTTTATAATCATAAAAGGTGGCAATTGCTAACATGATTCAGACTGACTTAAGCATCACTACGGGTGAGAAAGTCTCATTGTAGTCAACTCCTTGAACTTGTCGAAAACCTTTTGCGACAAGTCGAGCTTTGTATACAGTAACATTACCATCAGCGCCAGTCTTCTTCTTGAAGATCCATTTATTCTCTATGGCTTGCCGATCAACGGGTAAGTCCACCAAAGTCCATACTTTGTTCTCATACATGGATCCTATCTCAGATTTCATGGCTTCAAGCCATCCGTTGAAATCTGGGCTCATCATAGCTTCTTCATAGTTCGTAGGCTCGCCATGGTCTAGTAACATGACTTTCAGAATAGGATTACCATACCACTTTGGTGCAAAACATGCTCTGTTCGACCTACGAGGTCTAGTAGTAACTTGATCTGAAGTTTCATTATTATCATCATTAGCTTCCTCTCTAGTTGGTGTAGGCCTCACGGGAATGGATTTCTCTGATGTGCTACTTTCCAATTCAAGAGAAGGTACAATTACCTCATCAAGTTCTACTTTCCTCCCACTCACTTCTTTCGAGAGAAACTCTTTCTCTAGAAATGTTCAATTCTTGGCAACAAAGATCTTGCCTTCGGACCTGTGGTAGAAGGTGTACCCAATTGTTTTCTTAGGGTATCCTATGAAGACCCACTTCTCCGATTTGGGTTCGAACTTATCAGGCTAAAGCCTTTTGACATAAGTGTCGCAACCTCAAACATTAAGAAATGACAACTTAGTTTTTTGCCAAACCACAGTTCATACGGTGTCATCTCAACGGATTTAGACGGTGCCCTATTTAATGTGAATGCAGCTGTCTCTAATGCATAACCCCAAAATGGTATTGGTAAATCGGTAAGAGACATCATAGATCGCACCATATCTAATAAAGTACGGTTACGATGTTCGAACACACCATTACGCCATGGTGTTCCAGGTGGTGTGAGTTGTGAAACTATTCCACATTGTTTTAAATGAAGGCCAAAGTCGTAACTCAAATATTCGCCTCCACAATTAGATCGTAGAAACTTTATTTTCTTATTATGATGGTTCTCTACTTCACTCTGATTTTTTTTGAAATTTTCAAATGTTTCAGACTTGTGTTTCATTAAGTAGATATACCCATATCTTCTCAAATCGTCTGTGAAGGTCAGGAAATAACGATACCCGCTGTGCCTCAACACTCATCGGACTGCATACATTGGTATGTATTATTTCTAGTAAGTTATTAGCTCACTCCATTGTTCCGAAGGACGGAGTTTTAGTCATCTTTCCCATGAGGCTTGGTTCGCAAGTATCAAATGATTCATAATCAAGTGATTCCAAAATTCCATCCACATGGAGTTTCTTCATGCGCTTTACTCCAATATGACCTAACCGGCAGTGCCACAAGTATGTTGCACTATTATTATCAACTTTGCATCTTTTGGCATCAATATTATGAATATGTGTATCACTAAGATCGAGATTCAATAAACCATTTACATTGGGTTTATGACCATAGAAGGTTTTATTCATGTAAACAGAACAACAATTATTCTCTGGCTTAAATGACTAACTGTATTGTAGTAAACATGATCAAATCATATTCATGCTCAACTCAAACACCAAATAACATTTATTTAGGTTTAACACTAATACCGAAGGTAGAGGGAGTGTGCAATGGTGATCGTATCAACCTTGGAATCACTTCCAACACACATCATCACCTTGCCCTTAACTAGTCTCTGTTTATTCTGCAACTCCTGTTTTGGAGTTACTAATCTTAGCAACTGAACCGGTATCAAATACCCAGGGGTTGTTATGAACACTAGTAAAGTACACATCAATAACATGTATATTAAATATACGTTTGTTCACTTTGCCATACTTCTTATCCGCCAAGTATTTGGGGCAGCTTCGCTTTCAGTGACCATTTCCTTTGCAGTAGAGGCACTCACACTAGTACAGCGATGTGCTATACAAACGGTTTTTAACCCCTTTCCGCGACGACATTTGGAACCGTCGCCTAGTGTGTGGGCGATAGGGGGGGGCTCCTTCCCACACGACCCAGAAACCGTCGGGGATATGCCCTGGCACACACGCTCGGCAAAATGAGGTCGTGGGCGACCGATGAGCGATCAAATACGGTTATACATACAGTAGTGCTAAAAAAATACAATTATATAGGCGAAATCATTTCCGGTCGTAAGTACATCCCACACAGTCAGTCCCTGCTAAACGTTTCCGTTCGTATATACATCCCACACAGTCGCTCCAAGGAAAATGTTTATGTTCACCGGTACATCACACATAATTTTCCTCGTTAAATCGTTTGTGACAGTGTTTCCATTGCACAAGGTATTAACAATTTTATTGTATGCATTATTGAATGCATCACACACGGTGCGTAGAAGAAAATGTGTGGCAACGGATGTTCATCACAAACAGTTTTCAAAAGGATGTCGTGTGTGATTGTTCATTAATCCAACACGATTTATTCCTAGAAACTGTGTGCGTTGTCTGAGGTCATCGCCCACGGTGTTTTCTCAATAACCATTTGCAATAGAAAAACCCAATTAGCAGGCTAATTATCCTATTATTAATAATCCATTTATTAATCTAATTGACATTTCATATTAAGCACACAATATATATTTCATTTTCATAATTGAAATACATCAGAGTACAACATCATATAGCTTCAGCACTCAGCTACCCCATTACACAACTGCACCAGCACCAAGTTTCACATGCAACATCTATAACCTTTCAAACTTGGCATCATAGACGGTACATAGACAAATGTATCTCATTTGGAAAACTGCTGAAGCAGAAGGCGAATATCGAGCCTTCATTGATGTTGAAGGTCTTTGTAACTTTAGGCCAATGCCTGTGGATGATTGACCGTCCATCCTTCGTCCTCTTCAGGAACACTTCAATATTGAACCGTGGGTGTTGTATGAATACCTTCCTCGCCTCCTGACCATACAAGTGGTTTGAGAGGTAATCATCAGTGAACTGTTTTGAAAAGGCCTGAAAACAAGGATGTGCATAAATATCTTCTCTATATTGGAAATGGGGCAAAGGAATAAAAAAGGCAAGGTATAATAGTTAATACCATCCTGTAGTGAACTAATGTCTTCTTCATTGTGCATACAAAGATCTTGTTGTTTCTTGTCGCTAATATTATTTATCCTAACAATCTTTTCGAGTTTCTTGACTTGACTGATATTCAGGGACAACTCATTTCCCCATATGCAAAAAGCGTCGAACAGTGGGTCAAAACCTCTGACAGCAGGACCTACATGTGCATGACGAAATTGTTGAAAACCTAAATATTAGAATGGTTCCTGCAATTGCACAATAATTTGCTATTAGATAACAGACCATGCATGTGCTAACCTCGATTGTAAACCTCAATGCTTCCCATTTTTTTTGAGGAATTGGGACAGTGGGAGAGGCTCCCACTGTCATATATATTAATAATTATAGCACATTTACAAGGAGTAGTTACATCATGTACATGTCTCCCATTGTTTCCCTCAACACATAGAAGGTAGTTAGTCATCAGGTTAAGTAAGGATTTGCCTGCTATCAGTAAAATATGTTGATGAAAAATAGGCACATTGCAGATTCATCAGATTAATTCAAGCCATATGGAAAACCCATTTATCCAAACCAAGCATGATTAAGAACTAGGAAATATATCACTTGTATATGTTTCTCATGTATCAAGTGCAGCCAAATTTGATTTATTCCTCACATGCACAACAATACAAAATTCTACCCACGACAATTGGACATCACATTGTAGAATTGAACCAAGCAGTTAACTAAACACCACAACAAATGAACCAAACATTAACTGAGCATGACATTGCACAATATAACGTACTCCTAATAGAAGATTAGGCAGTTAACCAAACCAAGCATGCTTAACAACTCGAAAATATAGCAATTGTATTTGTTTCTCATGTATTTAGCATAGCCAAATTCGATTTATTTCTCACATGGTATACAATAACAGAATGCACCCACAACAATTGAACATCGCATTGCAAAATTGAACCAAGCAGTAAACTAAACACCACAACAAATGAACCAAACGTTAACTGAGCACCACATTGCACAATATAACATACTCCTAATAGAAGATCAGACAGTTAACCAAACCAAGCATGCTTAAAAACTTGGAAATATATCAATTGTATTTATTTCTCATGTATTTAGTACAACCAAATTCGATTTATTTCTCACATGGTATACAATAACAGAATGCACCCACAACAATTGAACATCACATTGCCGAATTGAACCAAACAGTTAACTAAACACCACAACAAATGAACCAAACGTTAACTCAGCATCACATTGCACAATGTATAACATACTAGAAGACCAGATAGTTAACCAAACCAAGCATTCTTGACAACTTGGAAATATAGCAATTGTATTTGTTTCTCATGTATTTTGTAAAGAAAAATTCGATTTATTTCTCACATGGAATACAATACAAAATTGCACCCTGAAGAATTGAACATCACATTTGCAGAGTTGAACCAAACAGTTAACTAAACACGACAACTAATTAACCAATAGTTAATAAGTGAGCACCACATTGCACGACATATAGAACATATACACTAGAGCAACAGATTGCATGGTAAAAGTAGATAGCACATTTTACTAGAATTTGTTAAGGAAAGGCAGTAGCTAGCAAACTGAACATGGGTCCTTATAGTGAGCTAATAAGACAAGTTACTGCTCATTGTTGGAGATATCAATGACGATTGGATCCTTGGACATGGAAGAGGGCGAGGCCTCTGCATCGTGGGTGCCCTCATCGTAGTGGTGAGTTGCCTGAGCCGCTCCTAGCACCAACCTACTAGCTCTCAAGATGAGGTAAGCACGTGCACGCTGAGAAAACACCTCATCGTCTTTGTCGAAGGCACCAAGGGTGGCCTCGATAAAACGCCACAAACTATCATTTAAAGCAGCCAACTGCATTGCAGCTTCGGCACGCGGGGCGTCAATGGTGGCCTCGACGGCGAGGTGCTCCTCCAAGATCTGGGGGTCGGCACGAATGGCAGCCATCACGACCTCATCCGCATGTGCGGCCTCGATTTGCTTCTTTGCTGCCAAATGCTCCTTGAGATCCTGGCTATACTGTGTGCATCATGGCTTAGGGTGGCGCTTATTTGGTCAAGGGGTTGGTGATTTGGGTGGAAGGTGTCGCACCGGCGGTCGGGGCATGTGGGATGTGGAAGGAGGAGGAGGATGGGGGTCGGGTGTGGATTCTGTACCTGCCTGGATAGACGAGGCTAAGCAGCATGAAGGAGGGTCGCCAGCGAGGAGGCGGCGCTGCAAGCAAGGAGTGAAGGTTTCAACTTGACAAGGAAGGCAGAAACAGGGGAAATGTGGCTTTTGGTAAGGGGGAGGGGGTGGGGAGGTAGATATTTCCGCGGAAGCCAAAAATTTGGAATCGGTTCAGCGAAAAAGCTGGCGCGCAAAGTGCCATCAGACATGGTACCTTATTCACAACTATGTACGATACGTGAACATCACAAATGATTCAGATAGCTTAACCCGCGCGTGATGAGTTTGAATGTCAAAAATTTTGGCTTCAATTTCCCTGGTTACAGTGGTCATCCACATCATTGCAGAATTTGGGTACACAAAGGAGACTACAACACACCTGGTTACAGTGTCAACATAGAACAACAGTAGTGTTGTGTTAAATTTTGGAATTTTTCGGGGTTCGTTTGGACATTTTTATACATTAACTGGGTTTTCTAGGCATTTTATGTGCATAATTCAAATTTGAACTACATGCACATGCTCTAGTGCATATAAATTGGTTGAAAAATCAAATCCATGTCCTTGGTTGCGTGCTTAGGTCCCATGCAAGAAATGTGAATGAATGTCAAACACCCTGCCACCGTCACTCGGCCGCAAACATTGAGGTACCTGGTTTTAAATTCTAGTAAATCCAAAACTCGCTGAAATTCATGAAACTTGCCATGCCATCATAGAGCGGCAACAACATGTCGTGGTAATTTTTTTGTCCCATTTGGGGCAGGTTTGGGTATAAGCTTCTCATAAACCAGAGCTTCTCACAACAAGCGTGATGGTTTCGGTAGGGAACGTGCCACCTTTGGGGATGAAACGATATCCGTTGCCTCTTATTGCTTTCAAAAAATTCTAGTGTCAACATAGAACAACAGGAGTGTTGTGTGAAGTTTTGGATGTTTTCGGGGTTCATTTGGACATTTTTATACATTAACTGGGTTTTCTAGGCATTTTACGTGCATAACTCAAATTTGAACTACATGCACATGCTCCAGTGCATATAAATTGGTTGAAAAATCAAATCTGTGTCCTTGGTTGCATGCTTAGGTCTCATGCAAGAAATGGGAATGAATGTCAAACACCCTGCCACCGTCACTCGGTCGCAAACATTGAGATACCTGGTTTTTAAATTCTAGTAAACCCAAAACTCGTCTAAAATTCATGAAACTTGGCATCCTATCATGGAGCGGCATCAACATGTCGTGGTAAATTTTTTGTCCCATTTGGGGCAGGTTTGGGTATAAGCTTCTCACAAACCAGAGCTTCTCACATCAAGCGTGATGGTTTCGGTAGGGAACGTGCCACCTTTGGGGACGAAATGATATTCGTTGCCTCTTATTGCTCTCAAAATGTTTATAGTGTCAACATAGAACAACGGGAGTGTTGTGTTAAATTTTGGATTTTTCCGGGGTTTGTTTGGACATTTTTATACATTAACTGGATTTTCTAGGCATTTTATGTGCATAATTCAAATTTGAACTACATGCACATGCTCCAGTGCATATAAATTGGTTGAAAAATCAATATGTGTCCTTGGTTGCATGGTTAGGTCCCACGCAAGAAATGGGAATGAATGTCAAACACCAGGGCACCGTTGATTGCCGGCAAAATGTTGTGATACTTTGTTTTTAAATTGTAGTAAATCCAAAATTCGTCTGAAATTCATGAAACTTGGCATGCTATCATGGAATGGCACCTAGCATGCTGTGGTATTTTTCGTGTCTATTTTGAGAGATGGCACACTCGAATAACAACCAACAAAGGCATTTGAAACAAATAGATGACACCGTAACATCTCAAACATTTTGTATTATTTAAATCATGTGCGTTCTGTTAACCATTCACGTGACCCCACGCCTCACTCTTTTAATGGCTAGGAGGTGTCGTGCGGACAGGTGCTTGAGTGCTTGACTAAATGGGAGGCGTGCGAGCTGTACTCCAATGCAGAGGCTCACCGGGAAGCATGCGAGCTGTAGGCCGCGCAGGCTCACGGGGAAGCGAGCCCTTTGATTTCCATGGCCGCCCGCCTTGCTCCCATCCTCTCCATTAATGGCGCCCAAGCTGCAGTTTAATACGGTTTTTAAATATAAAACACTCATCACAAACATTTTAGTTAGAACACCCATATGCAAACCGACAGTTTTCCTAGGAAGCCAAGGGAAAATGTGTCGAGCAGGATTTGTGCAGCTCTTGATCGCAAACGTTTTAGTTAGAACACCCTTATGCAAACCGACAGCTTCCCCAGGAAGCCAAGAGAAAATCTGCCGAGCAGGATTTCTGCAGCTCTTGATCGCAAACATTTTAGATAGAACACCTGCATGCAAAGTGAGAGCTATGGTCTTCCCCCTTAAGTCGCGGGAAAATTCGCAGCGCCACGCAAACAGTTGTTTTGGATGACCCGTGTGCAACCACGTACAGACAATTTGGTAAAATTTGCATCTGTCATATTGGGCATGTTGCCATTTGTAAACTGAAAAGATTGACATTTGTTGATCTAGTAACATTGCCATTTGTCAATCCTTGTAACACTGCGATTTGTCAAAATATGCAGCTAAAAATCACTAGCACTATCTAATTTTTGCAACTAAAATTCAGTAATTAGGCATAGATTTCATTCATAGATTAAGTAGTCGTTCTTAATTTATACAAACAGTTCAACTCAACAGTTGAACCGACCAAACTTTCCCCAATTATTGTCAACCACGTACTGAAATAGCTAGTTCAACTATAGATATACTAGCTAATTTTAAGTATGTTGTATAGTTCCACCACATCTATAGTCAGATGAACTGAACAAAATAGCCCCTAAATACTACTACTACTATGGAGGGGCTTTGTACTACTTATGGTAGCCTCTAATCTACCGAGCACGCTCAGTAAGAGGCAGAGGAGGAGGAGGAGGAGCCTACCGATGAGCTGGACAACTGCAATACGGTTCCTGCCGCTGCTGCACGTTCAGCGACGCTCACCAGCTCGAACGCCCTCTGCAGCTCCAGACGACCCCTCTTGAAGCGGCCGGACTGCTCGTAGATCACCTGATTCCTCGCCTCTGTGTTGACGTGTGCTACGACTATGGCTGTGGTAAGGCTCTTTGTGTGCTCGATGAGGCGCTCCTCCTCACCCCGCAGGAACTCGATGTAGCGCGCAAGGTCGCTGACGCACGTGCGGGCCTCCACCTCTGCCTCCCTCCTTCGAGCGGCGATGGCAGAGCGGGTGATGATCCCGACGGTCGACGGTGGGCTGGTGGCCACGGAGGCCGATGATGGGGTGGCAGCCACGACTACCACCTCCCTCCTTCAGGCCACGGTGGCGGAGCGGGTGATGGCCACGGTGGCCGATAGTGGGGTGGCGGCCACGACGGCCACCTCCCGCCTTCGGGCCATGGCGGTGGAGCGGGCGATGGCCCTGGCTTTCGACGGTGGTGTGGCGGCAACGGCGGCCGGCAATGATACGTCTCCAACGTATCTATAATTTTTGATTGTTCCATGCTATTATATTACCCCTTTTGGATGTTTATGGGCTTTATTTTACACATTTATATCATTTTTGGGACTAACTTACTAACTGGAGGCCCAACCAATATTGCTGTTTTTTTTGCCTATTTCAGTATTTCGAAGAAAAGGAATATCAAACGGAGTCCAAACGGAATGAAACCTTCGGGAGCGTGATTTTTGGAACGAACGTGATCCAAAGGACTTGGAGTACAAGTCAAGAAGCAGCCAAGGCTCCCACGAGATAGGAGGCTGCCCCCCCCATGTAGGGCGCGCCCCCTGTCTCATGGGCCCCTCGGGCGGCCACCGACGTACTTCTTCCTCCTATATATACCTACGTACCCCGAAAACATCCAGCGGCACCACAAAACACAATTTCCACCACCGTAACCTTCTGTATCCGCGAGATATCATCTCGGAGCCTTCACCGGCACTCTGCCGGAGGGCGAATCGACCACGGAGGGCTTCTACATCAACATCCTTGCCCCTCCGATGAGTTGTGAGTAGCTTACCGCAGACCTATGGGTCCATAGTTATTAGCTAGATGGCTTCTTCTCTCTTTTTGGATCTCAATACAATGTTCTCCCCCTCTCTTGTGGAGATCTATTCGATGTAAACTCCTTTTGCGGTGTGTTTGTCAAGATCCGATGAATTGTGGGTTCATGATCAAGTTTATCTATGAATAATATTTGAATCTTCTCTGAATTCTTTTATGTATGATTGAGTTATCTTTTCAAGTCTCTTCGAATTATCAGTTTGGTTTGGCCTACTAGATTGATCTTTCTTGCCATGGGAGAGGTGCTTAGCTTTGGGTTCAATCTTGCGGTGTCCTTACCCAGTGACAGAAAGGGTTGCAAGGCACGTATTGTATTGTTGCCATCGAGGATAACAAGATGGGGTTTATATCATATTGCTTGAGTTTATCCCTCTACATCATGCCGTCTTGCTTAATGCGTTACTCTGTTCTTATGAACTTAATACTCTAGATGTAGGCAGGAGTTGGTCGATGTGTGGAGTAATAGTAGTAGATGCAGGCAGGAGTCGGTCTACTTGTTATGGACGTGATGCCTATATACATGATCATGCCTAGATAATCTCATAACTATGCGCTTTTCTATCAATTGCTCGACAGTAATTTCTTCACCCACCGTAATACTTATGCTATCTTGAGAGAAGCCACTAGTGAAACCTATGGCCCCCGGGTCTTTCTCTTATCATATTTGCTTTCAATCTACTTTTATTTGCATCTTTACTTTTTGCATCTATATTATAAAATACCAAAAATATATTTATCTTATCATACTATCTTTATTAGATCTCACTTTCGCAAGTGGCCGTGAAGGGATTGACAACCCCTTTATTGCGTTGGTTGCGAGTTCTTTGTTTGTTTGTGTAGGTGCATGGGACTTTTGAGGAGCCTGCTACTGGATTGATACCTTGGTTCTCAAAAACTGAGGGAAATACTTACGCTACTATTGCTGCATCACCCTCTCCTCTTTGAGGAAAACCAATGCAAGCTCAAGACGTAGCAAGAAGGATTTTTGGCGCCGTTGCCGGGGAGGTCTTCGCTCAAGTCAAGACATACCAAGTACCCATCACAAACCCATCTCCCTCGCATTTAAACTATTTGCCATTTGCCTCTTGTTTTCCTCTCCCCCACTTCACCCTTGCCGTTTTATTCGCCCTCTCTTTCCCAATCTCCTCCTCTCTCTTTCGCTTGCCTTTTTCTGTTTGCTTGTGTGTTGGATTACTTGTTGCCATGGCGCAAGATAATACCAAATTGTGTGATTTCTCGAATACCAATAATAATGATTTCCTTAGTACTCCGATTGCTCCTCTTAATGATGTTGAGTCTTGTAAAATCAATACTGCTTTGCTGAATCTTGTTATGAAAGATCAGTTCGCCGGCCTTCCTAGTGAAGATGTCGCTACTCATCTAAACAACTTTGTTGATTTGTGTGATATGCAAAATAAGAAAGATACGGATAACAATATTGTCAAATTGAAGTTATTTCTATTTTCACTTAGAGATCGTGCTAAAGTTTGGTTTTCGTCTTTGCCTAAAAATAGTATTGATTCTTGGAACAAGTGCAAAGATGCTTTTATCTCTAAGTATTTTCCTCCCGCTAAGATTATTACTCTTAGGAACGATATTATGAATTTTAAACAACTTGATCATGAGCATATTGCCCAATCTTGGGAAAGAATGAAATTGATGCTTCACAATTGCCCTACTCATGGTTTGAATTTATGGATGATCATACAAAATTTTTATGCCGGTTTGAACTTTGCTTCTAGAAATCTCTTAGATTCGTCCGCGGGAGGCACATTTATGGAAATCACGTTAGGAGATGCTACAAAACTTCTTGATAATATTATGGCTAATTATTCTCAATGGCACACCGAAAGATCTTCTAGTAAAAAAGTGCATGCTATAGAAGAAATCAATGTTTTGAGTGGAAAGATGGATGAACTTATGAAGATGTTTGCTACTAAAAATACTCCTCTTGATCCCAATGATATGCCTTTGTCTTCTTTGATTGAGAATAATAATGAATCTATGGATGTGAATTTTGTTGGTAGGAATAGTTTTGGAAACAATGCTTATAGAGGAAACTTTAATGCTAGACCGTTCCCTAGTAATTCCTCTAATAATTATGGAAATTCCTACAATAATGCTTATGGTAATTTTAATAAGATGCCCTCTAATTTTGAGAATAGTGTGAAAGAATTTATGATTTCTCAAAAGAATTTTAATGCTTTGCTTGAAGAAAAATTGCTCAAAGTTGATGATTTGGTTAGGAACGTTGATAGACTTTCGCTTGATGTTGATTCTCTTAAACTTAGATCTTCTTCTCCAAAGTATGATATCAATGAGTCTCTCAAAGTAATGAGAATTTCCATTGATGAGTGTAAGGAAAGAACCGCTACATTGCGTGCTAAGAAAGATAGCTTTATAAAAGCCTGTTCTTCTAGTTTCCATGAAAATAATGATGAGGATCTTAAAGTTATTGATGCATCTCCTATTAGATCTATGTTTTGCAATGTGAATTTTGATGATTATGGGACTGATGATGAATCAACTTTGCCTAGAAGGCATCCCAAGAATTCGGAGTCTTTATATCTTGATGCTAAATTTGGTAAAAGTGAGATTGGAGAATCCCCAACTTCTAATAACATTGAACCTACTATCTCGGATTTCAAGGAATTTGATTATGATAATTATTCTTTAAAAGGTTGTATTTCCTAGTTGCAATCCGTTGTTAATTCTCCTCATGCTTATAGTCAAAACAAAGCTTTTACCAAACATATTGTTGATGCCTTGATGCAATCTTATGATGAAAAACTTATTTTGGAAGTTTCAATTCCTAGAAAACTTAACGATGAGAGGGAACCTACTATAAAGATTAGAATTAAAGATTATGAGTGTTTTACTTTGTGTGATTTGGGTGCTAGTGTTTCCACGATTCCGAAAACTTTATATGATATTCTAGGTTTCCATGATCTTGATGATTGCTCTTTAAATTTGCATCTTGCGGATTCCACCATTAAAAAGCCTATGGGAAGGATCAATGATGTTCTCATTGTTGCAAATAGAAATTTGGTTCCCGTGGATTTTATCGTTCTTGATATAGATTGCAATCTTTCTTGCCCTATTATTCTTGGTAGACCTTTCCTTAGAACGATTGGTGCGATTATTGATATGAAGGAAGGGAATATTAGATTCCAATTTCCATTAAAGGAAGGCATGGAGCACTTTCCAAGAAAGAAAGTCAAATTACCTTATGAATCTATCATGCGTGCTACTTATGAATTTAGTGCCAAAGAGGGCACTCGTTAGATCTATCTTTGCTTTTATGCCTAGCTAGGGGCGTTAAACGATAGAGCTAGTTGGGAGGCAACCCAATTTTCTTTATGTTTTTTGTTTTTGCTCTTGTTTAGTAATAAATTTTGCATCTACATTCTGTTTAGATGTGTTTTTATCTTTTAATTAGTGTTTGTGCCAAGTAGAACCTATAGGATAACCTACGATGATAGTTGATTTGATTCTCCTGAAAAACAGAAACTTTGCACGCACGAATATAATTTTGTTAAATCACAGGAAGGTTCTTTTGTGTTGACTCTTTTTGCTTATGTTCAATAAACAAATTGTCCAGGACTTCCTATTTTGGTAGGATTTTTAGAGTTCCATAAGTTTGCCTTAGTTACAGATTGCTACAGACTGTTATGTTTTTGACAGATTCTGTTTTTCGTGTGTTGTTTGCTTATTTGGATGCATCTATGGCTAGTAAATTAGTTTATAAACCATAGAGAAGTTGGAATACAGTAGGTTTAACACCAAAATAAATAAAGAATGAGTTCATTGCAGTACCTTATGTGGTGGTTTTGTTTTCTTTCACTAACGGAGCTTATAAGATTTCCTGTTGAGTTTTGTGTTGTGAAGTTTTCAAGTTTTGGGTAAAGCTTTTATGGACTATTGAATAAAGGGTGGCAAGAGCCTAAGCTTGGGGATGCCCAAGGCACCCCAAGATATTCAAGAAAACCCAAAAGCCTAATCTTGGGGATGCCTCGGGAAGGCATCCCCTCTTTCGTCTTCGTTCATTGGTAACTTTACTTGGAGCTATATTTTTATTCACCACATGATATGTGTTTTGGTTGGAGCGTCATGTATTATATTAGTCTTTGCTTTTTAGTTTACCACAATCATCCTTGCTGTACACACCTTTTGTGAGAAGCCTATTTGATTAGAATTTGCTAGAATACTCTATGTGCTTCTGTAGGACCTTGAAGTATGTCTAGAAGGGGGGGGGGTGATTAGACTACTTGACCAATTAAAAACCTAACCTGTTCCGAATTTTAGAGTTTGACAGATTTTAGCTATCTTAGGACAAGTCAAGCAATCATCACACAAAGCAAGCATGCAAAGAGTATATAGGCAGTGGAAATTTAAGCATGCAACTTGCAAGAAAGTAAAGGGAAGGGTTTGGAGGATTCAAACGCGATTGGAGACACGGATGTTTTTGGCGTGGTTCCGATAGGTGGTGCTATCGTGCATCCACGTTGATAGAGACTTCAATCGACGAAGGGTAACGGTTGCGCGAGTCCACGGAGGGCTCCACCCACGAAGGGTCCATGAAGAAGCAACCTTGTCTATCCCACCATGGCCGTCGCCCATGAAGGACTTGCCTCACTAGCGGTAGATCTTCACGAAGTAGGCGATCTCCTTGCCCTTACAAACTTCTTGGTTCAACTCCACAATCTTGTCGGAGGCTCCCAAGTGACACCTAGCCAATCTAGGAGACACCACTCTCCAAGAAGTAACAAATGGTGCGTTGATGATGAACTCCTTGCTCTTGTGCTTCAAATGATAGTCTCCCCAACACTCAACTCTCTCTCATAGGATTTGGATCTGGTGGAAAGAGGGTTTGAGTGGAAAGCAACTTGGGGAAGTCTAGAGATCAAGATTCATATGGTAGGAATGGAATATCTTGGCGTCAACACATGAGTAGGCGGTTCTCTCTCAGAAATGGTAAGTTGGAAGTGTAGGTTTAGTCTGATGGCTCTCTCCACGAATGAAGAGGAGGTGGAGGGGTATATATAGCCTCCACACAAAATCTAACCATTACACACAATTTACCAAACTCGGTGGGACCGATTCAACAGACTCAGTCAGACCGATTTAGTAAACCTAGTGACCGTTAGTGATTTTCGATGGGACTGACATGCAACTCGGTGAGACCGATTCGGTTAGGGTTAGGGCATAACGTAATCTCGGTAAGATCAATTACACAAACTCGGTAAGATCGATTTTGGTAATAAGCTTTCCAGAGAGTTGGTCAGGTAAACTCGGTGGGACCGATTTGCTCTTTTCGGTGAGACCGAAATGTTACAAAAGGGAAACAGAGAGTTTACATTGCAATCTCGGTGGGACCGATCGCTCACTTCGGTTTGACCGAAACGTTACGAAGGGAAACAGAGAGATTACAATCCCATCTCGGTGAGACCGAGATCCCTATCGGTAGGACCGATTTGCCTAGGGTTTGTGGCAGTGGCTATGGCATTTGAAATCGGTGGCGCCGGGTTGGAAGAATCGGTGTGACCGATTTTGGCTCTGGGTTTAGGTCATTTGTGGATGTGAGAAAGTAGCTGAGGGTTTTGGAGCATATCACTAAGCACATGAAGCAAGAGGCTCATTAAACAACACCTCATCCCTCCTTGAGAGTATTGGCTTTTCCTATAGACTCAATGTGATCTTGGATCACTAAAATATAAAACAAAGAGTCTTGAGCTTTTGAGCTTGAGCCAATCCTTTGTCCTTAGTATTTTTAGGGATCCACTTTCATCATCCATGCCATGCCATTCATTGAGCTTTCCTGAAATAATAGTCTTGGAATAGCATTAGCTCAATGAGCTATATGTTATTATGAATTGCCAAAACCACCTAGGGATAGTTGCACTTTCAATCTCCCCCTTTTTGGTAATTGATGACAACATATAGATCAAAGCTTCGACAAATGATAATAAGATTGAAGAACATCGTTGCTTTGAGAAGTATGTGATAAGCAAGAGCTCCCCCTAAATTTGTGCATAGTTTAAAATTTGCTTTGGACTGCAAATGCACAAGGAATTAGGCTCATGGTTTACTCTTCCATGTCACATACATCTTGGTGGAGCGCTCAAAATGATAAAGATTGAATACATGCACTCATCACCAAGCAAAGTGAATGATCACATAGGATAGATAAGATAATATCATCAAACATGCATAAGTGTAGCTTATGATCAAACACATGATCATCAATGTCTCACAAATAACATAGTATCTCAAGCAATCAAAAGCAAACAAGTTTGAACCACCAAATCAAGAGAGAACAAAAGCAACACTCTCTCTCTCGAAGCCTATGATCTATACATTTTTCTCCCCCTTTGGCAACAAGTTACCAAAAATTTCATAGAAAATGCATAGTGCTAGATCGACTCTCAGGCTTGATCTTCAGTTGGTGGTGTAGAGATGGCTCCTTGGACGAAGGCTTCAGTTGATGTAGAGGGAGCTGGAGTTGATGCTGGAGCTGGTTGCACTGGAGCTGTAGGAGCTGTAGCTGGTGCAGATGATGTGGCTCTGGTGTCTGGCACGGGCAGAACAGCTGACCTCTGAGCTCTAGGCACTCTGGCAAATACATTAGTGGTAGTCTTGCCCTTCCTCTCCTGCATGTCATCCTGTAGCTGCTCCACAACTGACTGAATCTCAGTTACCTTGACATCTAGCTCATAGAATTTTTGTTCCATGATTCTCTCCAGGCTCTCCTGATTTTGAGTGAGGGTGGCCAATCCCTTCTCAATCCTCAGAGATGATGCTATCAAGTAACCAAGCTGCTCCTGCTTGTTTTTCAAGAAATACTCAGATGCCTCCTCTTGAGTTGGCATCTTGGCAGCCTTCTCCTTCCTTGCCTTCTCCTTCTTCTCTTGAGCTTGAACTGATGATGGATTATCCTCATTCATGACAACCTCATTGTCCTCAAAGTCCGGATAGAGTGGAAAATGTTCCCTATCCAATAGATATTTGCCTGTGCCCATCTTTGAGTTAATCAACTCCTGAATCTGAGGGGCATATCCACAACTCCTCTTATGATCTGCTGCAGTCCTCTTAATGGTTTCCGCTATAAGGCTCATGACCTTGAATTTCTGTGGCACATCAAATAAATGCAACATATTGATTGCATGCCCTCTGATCATGCCGTGGTCACCTGACTTAGGCAAAAGGGTGTGCCTTAGGATCCAGTTGATTGTAGGCAGCCCTGACAGAAGAAAGTGGACTGATCCAAAAGAGAAATTCTCTAGGGATTTGTCCGGGATCTCCTTGTACATATGTGCCATGGTATTGTGTCCCATTTTCTTCTTGGCATATACATCCAGATCATCATCATTTTCCTTTGGGGCATTTATCAGTTTTTCCCACTCCTCAATAGTTGACTGGTACCTTGTACCTTCAGACATCCAAACTATCCTCCCATCTAGATAGAAGTGTGTTGTGGAGTAGAATTGCATGATAAGTTCATCATTCCAGTTTGTGAGCTTTTGCCCAACAAAATCTGCAACTCCACAAGCAACAAAACTGTCTTGCACTCCAGGATAGTGCTCTTCATTTTCCTTCATGTAGGTCCAGTCGACCCACCTCATATCACACACAATGGGCTTCTTGTCCAACAAGATTGTCTGATAGAAGTCCTGCTATTCCTTTGTATGGAACCTGTAGTCAACAACAGTTCTTCTCCTTGTGGCATATGGGTCTGCCATCCTCCATAGCCTCAACCCTGAATCTTTTCTGATGTTCATGTCTTCAGCCACAGGATGCGCATCATTGTGGTCTGGTATCTTAGGCTTGAGCTTCCTCAGAACTTGTCCTTCTTCATCTTCCTCCTCAGCAACCTCAGGCACTGGGGCCTTGTTCTTCTCAGCAGCTGGAATACTCCTGGTATTCCTCTTTGGTGCAGACTTGTCCTTGGGGGCAGCTTTGGGTGCTTCCTTGGGCTTAGATGTTGCAGCCCCTGATCTAATAGCATCTCCCATAAGCTTTGGTGCCTTTGGTGCTGGTGCAGCAAGCTCTTCTTCTTCTTCCATCATGGAAGGTTGACCAACAACTCTGGCCATGGTCTTCTTGACCCTTTCCTTCCTTTTCTTTCCTTCAGCAGCAGCTGGCTCTTTGGGATCAGGCTTTTCAGGCAGTTGAGTTGATGCTCTAGCTTTGGACATTGGTTGTCTTCCTGCAGGCCTTTTGATCTTCATGCCTGGCTTTGTATGCTTTGCTGAGCCATACTCCTTTTTGAGTACAACTTTCTTGGAAGTAGCCTCATCTTCTTCAGCTCTATAATCCTCATCTTCAGAGTCTGAGGATTCTCTTCTTCCTTTGCTTGGTAGCAGCCTTAGGCAGGTTGCTAGGAGTGCTCCTGCCGCCTTCATCTGAAGTGCTGGAGGGACTAGTGCCCTCATTCATGTCAATCTGCTCTGCTGACCTGTTCTGGCTGTCACTCTGGTCTGACATGCTGCAAACACTGCCTGCTGACCCTGTGAAGAGTTATAGATGAGATAGAGTGGATGAGCATCACAAAATGCAGAGATTTTTGCAAAAGAATGATTCAAAAATTCAGTTTTAGTTTTCCACAGAAAGCATTTTGGATCAACCAATTTTCAAACTCGGTGATACCAAAGCAGTTTTGGAACCTAAACTGATGAACTCGGTTGGACCGAGTCACAGTTCGGTGGCACCGAGACTGCTAGGGTTTCACAAAGTCCTAAAATTGGTCGCACCGATTAGCAATTCTCGGTCAGACTGAGAGTTACTAGTGCAATGGCATAAGCCAAATCGGTGGGACCGAGTTTTTCAACTCGGTGAGTCCGAGATGGTTTCGGCGGAAACCTAACCCTAAATTTTCAAATCTCATCTAATCTACGGATTGCATTGACTGGATAGGAGTGTTTCAATCGTGGCAAGAATCAATAAGAACACAATGTGCTAGGAATCAGACGAGGATGGCACTGTGATCGAGTCCATACCCTAGTTCGGTGATGAACTCGCTACGACGGCAACGGCGGGGTTGAATTCTGTTGACGGCAGCGGAGACCAGCGACAGGAGGCGGCTGGCGATGAGGAGACAATCCAGAGACCTTGGAGGCAGAGCGAGCTATTGCGCGGGCGATGGGGTTCGGAGGAATTTCCAAATTTTTGCCCGTGACTATATATAGCCCGACCCTGTCGGTGTGACCGAGTGGAACAACTCGGTGGCACCAAGATGCATAACTATGTTCAGTTACAGCAACTCGGTGTGATCGAAAAGTTCAAATAGGTTGCACCGAGATTGAAAACCTAGATTGACTTGGTGATCTCGGTAGGCCCGAAATGGAGGAATCGGTCAGACCGAGAATCACAAAGAAGTTTTGGAAGTTTAAGTCTATGACAAATCGGGGACTCCGAGTGCTCCTCACACAGAGTGGTTTGAGTCTGACTTGATCAAATTTTGTGATGTAGCATGAATAGAGTTTGAGACGAGAAAAGCATAGATAGCTAGAGAAAGTTCTTAGGCATTCTTGTCCATCCACTTGGCCAAAAGAAGAAAGTACCAAACAATCAAATCAACAAGTGGATGTCCTTGAATGAGTAAAATATGCACCAACATGCTCACACAATAAGATAGCAAATGAAATATGTGGCAAAGCATGCACAACCAATTCTAGCATCTATCAAACAATTGGTGATGACTAGGTCATCTATATATGAGTATATTGACTTAGGAGTCAAATGATAAACATTTGATCATAGGTCATACTCATCGTTTAAGCTAAAGTGGGGTTACCACTTTTACATAATGCATTGATGTGTTCACACCATTAGACTTGCTTTGACTCAATTCTTAGAGTTAAGCTCCCCCTAGATGTGAGATCCCCTTTTAGAGGGATGAACTAACCTTGGGTTTTATCGATGATGACTTCATGTAGGTGTTGAAGATGTGGATGCTCAATGTTGATGTAGATCATTTGGAGCAATCCTTTGGAGTGAGTTGCACTTTCAACTTGCCTACATGGGTTAGTCCCACAAGGAACAAACAAGTATATCCAAAGACATAGAGTGATGCACACACAAGATAATGTCCATGGAAACATTAGGTTACCTTGTCCCTTGCCTTACCAACATGAGGGTTTGTGACTCCTTGAACTAGTGCAAGATGTGGAAGTTGATTGCACTTGTCATTGCCGTAATGATATGAGTGAAAAATGTTGGCGGAGTCACCTTCAAGAACTCTCTAGTTCTTCTTCTTTGCGATCCACATCATCTTGATGGGAATCCTTGGAGTTGTAGTTGTACTTGATGAAGTAGAACTTGACGTAGTCTTGGGAACCCACTTGAACGAGGCCTTAGGTGCTTCTTCAAATGCATCAATCTCTTCTTGAAGCTTGTCCTTGCCTTTGTTCTTGTGGTCTTGTGGTGGAAGATCATCTTGTGCTTGTGTTCCCTTGAAGGAAGTAGGATCATACTTCTCTTGTTGAGGAACAAACTTCGTCTTGGGGTATTGATCTTCTTCCCACTCAACTCCATTGGCATTGAACTTTCGTTCAAAACCAACACCTTGATTCTTCCGGTGCCTTCCTTGCTTGCGTACAATTTCCTCGAATTGCTTACTCCCGGCAAGGCTCTTGTAAACACCTTTCTCTATAATTCCCTTCAATAAGCTATTTTCTTGCTCAAGTGTAACTTGGCTAAGAGAATCATTAGTGGAATCAAGAGAACTACTAGAAGCAACAATATTGGATTTGACATTATTATTGTTACTACTAGAGGAAGTATCTTTCTTGTACTTATTACTAGACTTGACTTGAGGCATGTAAATAGATAGGAGTAAACGCTTGGCAATGTAAGAAGAACTTTTCTTACGAAGATCATCATTGATTGCTTTTAAGATCTCATGCTCTTGCTCAAGATTGAGCTTTTCAAAGCGTAACTTCTCATGAGCCCTTAAAAGTTCTCGATGATCTTCGAAGATAGTTTCATGAGCCAACTTAAGAGTGTTTAGTTCTTTAGTTAGGAACTCAATTTTCTCCTTATCATTGTCATTCGTTTGATTAGCATGATTAATTGACGTTTCATCATAGTATTCATCACTAGAGTTGTCAACAAGTAAATCATCATCCACAAGCAAGTCATCTTCATCACTATTGAAATCAACATACTCATGATGTGTTACCTTTGGACCTTTGGCCATGAAGCATCTTCCAATTCCTTCATTTGGTGAATCAAATATGTCGTGGGAGTTGGTTGACACAAGTGCTAGACCGGCAACACCTTCATTTGAGTATATTCGGAGTCAGAGTGATAGCTTCTCTCGGAGTGATGGTCGGAGTCGGAGCCGGATACCCATTCACCAACATGAGCTTGATGTCTTCGTTTTGTGTAGCTCCTTGATGACTTGTCCTTCCTTTCCGAATCCTTGCTTCTCCGTGAGGGTCTTCATTCATAACGATCATCTCTACTCCTCCTCTCTCTTGGTGGTGATTCTTCTTTTTTGCTTCTTCTTTTTGGAGAATCTTCTCTTCTTTTGTAGGGTGCCGTACACTCATTGGAATAGTGTCCAGGCCTCCCACAATTGTAGCAATTGCGCTCTCAACTAGAAGATCTTTTGTCATGATAAGACCTTGACTTGGAGCTTCTTTCTTTGCTTCTACTCTTGTAGAATTTGTTGAAGTTCTTCACCATTAAGCTCAATTCTTCATTGAAGGTTTGTTTCTCACTTGATGATGTGGGGGCTTCACTTGAGGCTTTGTAAGCACCACTTGACTTGTTGTGAAGTTCCACCTTATCCTTGAGTGACATCTCATGAGCAACAATTCTTCCAATGACTTCCGTTGGCTTGAGATCTTTGTAGTTTGGCATCATTTGGATCAATGTGCACATGGTATCATACTTTCCATCCAATGCTCTTAGGATCTTCTTGATGATGAATCTGTCGGTCATCTCTTCACTCCCTAAGCCGACAATCTCATTTGTAATAAGAGCAAGCCTAGAGTACATTTCAACAACACCTTCACCATCCTTCATTTTGAACTTGTCAAGCTGACTTTGGAGCGCATCCAACTTGGATTCCTTGACGGATTCGGTACCTTCGTGCATATCAATCAAAGTATCCCAAATTTCCTTTGCATTCTCAAGACGGCTGATTTTGTTGAATTCTTTGGGACACAATCCGTTGAAGATGATATCACAAGCTTGAGCGTTGTATTGCAGCATCTTCAATTCTTCCGCATTAGCTTCACAGTTCGGCTCTCTCCCATCAAAGAATTCACCTTGCAAGCCAATACAAATAATTACCCAAACGGCAGGGTTATGTCCGAGAATATGCATTTTCATCTTATGCTTCCAACTAGAAAAATTAGTACCATCAAAGTAAGGACCTCTACGGTGATAATTTCCCTTGCTAGACGCCATACTCTCCTAGGTTGTGAAACCAAGGCTATGACCACCAAAAGCTATGGAAATCAAAGCAAATGGAGACCAAAGCTCTGATACCACTTGTAGGACCTTGAAGTATGTCTAGAAGGGGGGGGGTGATTAGACTACTTGACCAATTAAAAACTTAACCTTTTCCCAATTTTAGAGTTTGACAGATTTTAGCTATCTTAGGACAAGTCAAGCAATCATCACACAAATCAAGCAAGCATGCAAAGAGTATATAGGCAGCAGAAATTAAAGCATGCAACTTGCAAGAAAGTAAAGGGAAGGGTTTGGAGGATTCAAACGCGATTGGAGACACGGATTTTTTTGGCGTGGTTCCGATAGGTGGTGCTATCGTACATCCACGTTGATGGAGACTTCAACCCACGAAGGGTAACGGTTGCGCAAGTCCATGGAGGGCTCCACCCACGAAGGGTCCACGAAGAAGCAACCTTGTCTATCCCACCATGGCCGCCGCCCACGAAGGACTTGCCTCACTAGCGGTAGATCTTCACGAAGTAGGCGATCTCCTTGCCCTTACAAACTTCTTGGTTCAACTCCACAATCTTGTCGGAGGCTCCCAAGTGACACCTAGCCAATCTAGGAGACACCACTCTCCAAGAAGTAACAAATGGTGCGTTGATGATGTACTCCTTGCTCTTGTGCTTCAAATGATAGTCTCCCCAACACTCAACTCTCTCTCATAGGATTTGGATCTGGTGGACAGAGGGTTTGAGTGGAAAGCAACTTGGGGAAGGCTAGAGATCAAGATTCATATGGTAGGAATGGAATATCTTGGCCTCAACACATGAGTAGGTGGTTCTCTCTCAGAAATGGTAAGTTGGAAGTGTAGGTTTAGTCTGATGGCTCTCTCCACGAATGAAGAGGAGGTGGAGGGGTATATATAGCCTCCACACAAAATCTAACCATTACACACAATTTACCAAACTCGGTGGGACCGATTCAACAGACTCGGTCAGACTGATTTAGTAAACCTAGTGATTGTTAGTGATTTTCGGTGGGACTGACATGCAACTCAGTGAGACCGATTCGGTTAGGGTTAGGGCATAACGTAATCTCGGTAAGACCGATTACACAAACTCGGTAAGACCGATTTTGGTAATAAGCTTTCCAGAGAGTTGGTCAGGTAAACTCGGTGGGACCGATTTGCTCTTTTCGGTGAGACCGAAATGTTACAAAAGGGAAACAGAGAGTTTACATTGCAATCTCGGTGGGACCGATCCCTCACTTTGGTTTGACCGAAACGTTACGAAGGGAAACAAAGAGATTACAATCCCATCTCGGTGAGACCGAGATCCCTATTGGTAGGACCGATTTGCCTAGGGTTTGTGGCAGTGGCTATGACATTTGAAATCGGTGGCGCCGGGTTGGAAGAATCGGTGTGACCGATTTTGGCTCTGGGTTTAGGTCATTTGTGGATGTGAGAAAGTAGCTAAGGGTTTTGGAGCATATCACTAAGCACATGAAGCAAGAGGCTCATTAAACAACACCTCATCCCTCCTTGATACTATTGGCTTTTCCTATAGACTCAATGTGATCTTGGATCACTAAAATATAAAACGAAGAGTCTTGAGCTTTTGAGCTTGAGCCAATCCTTTGTCCTTAGTATTTTGAGGGATCCACTTTCATCATCCATGCCATGCCATTCATTGATATTTCCTGAAATAATAGTCTTGGAATAGCATTAGCTCAATGAGCTATATGTTGTTATGAATTACCAAAACCACCTAGGGATAGTTGCACTTTCAGCTTCACTTATATCTTTTGAGCTTGATAGTTTTTGCTCTAGTGCTTCACTTATATCTTTTAGAGCACGGTGGTGTCTTAATTTTCAAGAAATTATTAGTCTCTCATGCTTCACTTATATTATTTTGAGAGTCTTTTAGAACAGCATGGTATTTGCTATGGTCATAAAGTTGGTCCTAGAATGATGAGCATCCAAGTTGGGTATAATAAAAACTATCATAGAAAGTGAATTGGATGCTATGATCAATTTGATGCTTGATAATTGTTTTGAGATATGGAGGTAGTGATATTAAAGTCATGATAGTTGGGTGATTATGAATTTAAAGTATGCTTGTGTTGAAGTTTGTGATTCCCATAGCATCCACATATGGTGAACCACTTTGTGATGAAGTTGGTGCACAATTTTATTTATTGATTGTCTTCCTTATGAGTGGCTGTCGGGGACGAGCGATGGTCTTTTCCTACCAATCTATCCCCCTAGGAGCATGCGCGTAGTGCTTTGGTTTTTGATGACTTCTAAATTTTTGCAACAAGTATATGAGTTCTTTTGATTAATGTTGAGTCCATGGATTATACGCACCCTTTTACCCTTCCATCATTTCTAGCCTCTCTTGTACCGTGCAACCTTCGCCGGTACCATACACCCACCATACTCCTTCCTCAAAACAGCCAGCATACCTACCTATTATGGCATTTCCATAGCCATTCCGAGATATATTGCCATGCAACCTTCCACCGTTCCGTTCATATGACACGCATTACTTTTGTCATATTGCTCTTTGCATGATCATGTAGTTGACATTGTATTTGTGGCAAGGCCACCTTCATAATTTTCATACATGTCACTCTTGATACATTGCATATCCTGGTACACCGCCGGAGGCATTCATATAGAGTCATATCTTGTTCTAGCTTTGAGTTGTAATTCTTGAGTTGTAAATCCATAAAAGTGTGATGATCTTCATTATTAGATCATTGTCCTAGTGAGGAAAGGATGATGAAGACTATGATTCCCCCACAAGTCGGGATGAGACTTCGGACTTTACAAAGGAAAAAAAAGAGAAAAAAAAGAAGAAGGCCAAAAAGAAAAAAGAAGAAGAAAGCCAAAGAACAAAAAAGAAAGAAAGAAAAGAGAAAAAGAAAAAAGAAAAAAAAAATAAAATGAGAGAAAAAGAGAGAAGGGACAATGCTACTCTCTCTTTTTCCACACTTGTGCTTCAAAATAGCACCATGATCTTCATGATAGAGAGTCTCATATGTTGTCACTTTCATATACTAGTGGGAATTTTTCATTATAGAACTTGGCTTGTATACTCCAATGATGGGCTTCCTCAAAAGTGCCCTAGGTCTTCGTGAGCAAGCGAGTTGGATGCACGCCCATTTAGTTTCTTTTGTTGAGCGTTCATATATTTATAGCTCTAGTGCATCCGTTGCGTGGAAATCCCTACTCACTCACATTGATATCTATTAATGGGCATCTCCATAGCTCGTTGATACGCCTAGTTGATGTGAGACTATCTTCCCCTTTTTTGTCTTCTCCACAACCACCATTCTATTCCACATATAGTGCTATGTCCATGGCTCACGCTCATGTATTGCGTGAAAATTGAAAGAGTTTGAGATTATTAAAGTATGAAACAATTGCTTGGCTTGTCATCGGGGTTGTGCATGATTAAATACTTTGTGTGATGAAGATAGAGCAACAGCTAAACTATATGATTTTGTAGGGATAACTTTCTTTAGCCATGTTATTTTGAGAAGACATGATTACTTTGATTAGTATGCTTGAAGTATTACTATTTCTTATGTCAATATGAACTTTTATTTGGTATTCATTTGGATCTGAACATTCATGCCACAATAAAGAAAATTACATTATGAATTATGCTAGGTAGCATTCCACATCAAACATTTCTTTTTTATCATTTACCTACTCGAGGACGAGCAGGAATTAAGCTTGGGGATGCTTGATACGTCTCCAACGTATCTATAATTTTTGATTGTTCCATGCTATTATATTACCCCTTTTGGATGTTTATGGGCATTATTTTACACATTTATATCATTTCTGGGACTAACCTACTAACCGGAGGCCCAACCCATATTGCTATTTTTTTTGCCTATTTCAGTATTTCAAAGAAAAGGAATATCAAACAGAGTCCAAACGGAATGAAACCTTCGGGAGCGTGATTTTTGGAACGAACGTGATCCAGAGGACTTGGAGTGCAAGTCAAGAAGCAGCCGAGGCTCCCACGAGATAGGAGGCCGCGCCCCCTATCTCATGGGCCCCTCGGGCGGCCACCGACGTACTTCTTCCTCCTATATATACCTACGTACCCCGAAAACATCCAGGGGCACCACGAAACACAATTTCCACCACCGTAACCTTCTGTATCCGCGAGATATCATCTTGGAGCCTTCGCCGGCACTCTACCGGAGGGGGAATTGAGCATGGAGGGCTTCTACATCAACGTCCTTGCCCCTCCGATGAGTTGTGAGTAGTTTACCATAGACCTACGGGTCCATAATTATTAGCTAGATGGCTTCTTCCCTCTTTTTGGATCTCTACAATGTTCTCCCCCTCTCTTGTGGAGATCTATTCGATGTAAACTCCTTTTGTGGTGTGTTTGTCGAGATCCGATGAATGTGGGTTTATGATCAAGTTTATCTATGAATAATATTTGAATCTTCTCTGAATTCTTTTATGTATGATTGACTTATCTTTGCAAGTCTCTTCGAATTGTCAGTTTGGTTTGGCCTACTAGATTGATCTTTCTTGCCATGGGAGAAGTGCTTAGCTTTGGGTTCAATCTTGCGGTGTCCTTACCCAGTGACAGAAAGGGTTGCAAGGCACGTATTGTATTGTTGCCATCAAGGATAACAAGATGGGTTTTATATCATATTGCTTGAGTTTATCCCTCTACATCATGTCATCTTTCTTAATGTGTTATTCTGTTCTTATGAACTTAATACTCTAGATGCAGGCAGGAGTCGGTCGATGTGTGGAGTAATAGTAGTAGATGCAGGCAGGAGTCGGTCTACTTGTTATGGACGTGATGCCTATATACATGATCATGCCTAGATAATCTCATAACTATGCGCTTTTCTATCAATTGCACGACAGTAATTTGTTCACCCACCGTAATACTTATGCTATCTTGAGAGAAACCACTAGCGAAACCTATGGCCTCCGGGTCTTTCTCTTATCATATTTGCTTTCAATCTACTTTTATTTGCATGTTTACTTTTTGCATCTATATTATAAAATACCAAAAATATATTTATCTTATCATACTATCTTTATTAGATCTTTACTTTTTGCTTTCAATCTACTTTTATTTGCATCTTCACTTTTTGCATGTATATATTATTTCTCTTATCATATTTACTTTGTGGCCGTGAAGGGATTGACAACCCCTTTATTGCGTTGGTTGCGAGTTCTTTGTTTGTTTGTGTAGGTGCGTGAGACTTTTGAGGAGCCTCCTACTGGATTGATACCTTGGTTCTCAAAAACTGAGGGAAATACTTACGCTACTATTGCTGCATCACCCTCTCCTCTTCGAGGAAGACCAACGCAAGCTCAAGACGTAGCAGGCAACAACTGCCAACGGGCAGCAGCGGCGGAGCGTGTGTGGGTGTTCCGCGGACACCCAACCGGGACACCACGCGCACTACACTACGCCCGAGACTGCGCCATCACCGCGGTGTAGCCTCCCAGCTGGAGCTGTCCTCTGATGACAGCGGAGTGGCTAAGCAACGACAATGGACCGGTGCCATTGGCGATTGTGGGAGAAGCAGACAAGATAAGCTACAGGGAGGGAGGGGAAAAATGCGATGCAGGACTCGCCGGCCATGAGGGTTTATATAGCAGGCCGGTAAGCATTGGGATTTGGGGGATTTCACCGAATTGGGTAGAAAGCTTGCGTGGGAACCTATGAGGTTGCGCAGGAATGGGCTCACCGATGATTCATTGGCGCCCCTTCGAGCCACCGTTTGGCCAAAAGAATGCCCCCGCTCGCTGCGCAAGCTTGCGTTATAAGCCATCTGTGGCGACGGGGTGACAAGATGTGCGAGAGGAGGACGAAAGGACACGTACACATACGGTTAAAACAAAAAAACACTTGTGATTTAATTACCTACTATACCCCCGTCATGTTAACTAATAAAATACGAATGCATGTCGCCAAAGATTATATCGTTGGATTCGTATTTGAACATAGTTTCGAGTTATTCAATTTTTGTAACATGCATTAACATTTTGTTGGTTAAATTTAAGGTTATATACCAGCAAGCATTTGCCCGCAACACACACGACTTATTCCATCACAAACAACTCGGATAGATCAACTGTATGCCACGTATCGCACACGCAACTCTAATCTGATTCGTGTTTGATGTCTCCGACATCGCTCGCATAGTTCGTCTTATTTGCCACGTATCACCGTGCCAGCCTCTGCTCGCATCCCTCGGCAAGCTCTGCTCGCTGTTAGGCACTGCAGCGTGTTGTGCTCACTGTTAGGCGCCGCGGCGCGCTCTACGCGTGTCCGTCGGCGCGCTCGGCTTCTGGACAGCTTTTCCTTGTGTGTTCAACTGCTATATGCATATATGTGGTTGCTCGCCATTGAGGCGACCGCAGAGCGCTCTGCCGCGTCCCTCTGCACGCGCTCTGCCAGCGGTTGGGCATTGATAACCCACAAGTATAGGGGATCGCAACAGTTTACGAGGGTAAAGTATTCAACCCAAATTTATTGATTCGACACAAGGGGAGCAAAAGAATATTCTCAAGTATTAGCAGCTGAGTTGTCAATTCAACCACACCTGGAAACTTAGTATCTGCAGCAAAGTGTTTAGTAGCAAAGTAATATGATAGTGGTAGTAACAGTAACAAAAGTAAAGACAGCAAAAGTAATGTTTTTGGTATTTTGTAGTGATTGTAACAGTAGCAACAGAAAAGTGAATAAGTGTAAACCAGTATATGGAAAACTCATAGGCACCGGATTAGCGATGGATAATTATGTCGGATGCGGTTCGTCATGTAATAGTTATAACATAGGGTGACACAAAACTAGCTCCAGTTCATCAATGTAATGTAGGCATGTATTCCGTATATAATCATACGTGCTTATGGAAAATAACTTGCATGACATCTTTTGTCCTACCCTCCCGTGGCAGCGGGGTCCTATTGGAAACTAAGGGATATTAAGGCCTCCTTTTAATAGAGAACCGGAACAAAGCATTAGCACATAGTGAATACATGAACTCCTCAAACTATGGTCATCACTGGGAGTGGTCCCGATTATTGTCACTTTGGGGTTGCCGGATCATAACACATAGTAGGTGACTATAGACTTGCAAGCTAGGATCTAGAACACACATATATTCATGAAAACATAATAGGTTCAGATCTGAAATCATGGCACTCGGGCCCTAGTGACAAGCATTAAGCATAGCAAAGTCATAGCAACATCAATCACAGAACATAATGGATACTAGGGATCAAACCCTAACAAAACTAACTCAATTACATGATAAATCTCATCCAACCCATCACCGTCCAGCAAGCCTATGATGCAATTACTCACACACGACAGTGAGCATCATGAAATTGGTGATGGATGGTTGATGTTGACGACGGCGATGAATCCCCCTCTCCGGAGCCCCGAACGGACTCCAGATCAGCGCTCCCAAGAGAGATTAGGGCTTGGCGGCGGCTCCGTATCGTAAAACGCGATGATTTCTTCTCTCTGATTTTTTCTCCCCGAAAGCCAATATATGGAGTTGGAGTTGGCGTCGGAGGGCCACCAGGGGGCCCACGAGGTAGGGGGGCGCGCCCAGGGGGGCGCACCCCCACCCTCGTGAGCAGGGTGTGGGCCCCCTGGTCTTCGTCTTTTGCAAGGATTTTTCTTTATTTTTTCTAAGGTGTTCCGTGGAGTTTCAGGACACTCCGAGAATTTTTATTTTCTGCACAAAAAACAACACCATGGCAGTTCTGCTCAAAACAGCGCCAGTCCGGGTTAGTTCCATTCAAATCATACAAGTTAGAGTCCAAAACAAGGGCAAAAGTGTTTGGAAAAGTAGATACGACGGAGACGTATCAACTCCCCCAAGCTTAAACCCTTGCTTGTCCTCAAGCAATTCAGTTAACAAACTGAAAGAGAAAAAGAAAAACTTTTACAAACTCTGTTTGCTCTTGTTGTTGTAAACATGAAAAGCCAGCATTCAAGTTTCAGCAATTATTATGAACTAACCATACTCACAATGACACGTAGGTCTCACAATTACTCATATCAATAGCATAATCAGCTAGCGAGCCATAATAATAAAACTCGGATGACAACACTTTCTCAAAATAATCATAACATGATATAACAAAATGGTATCTCGCTAGCCCTTTCTGAGACCGCAAAACATAAATGCAGAGCACCTTTAAAGATCAAGGACTGACTAAACATTGTAATTCATGGTAAAAGAGATCCAGTCAAGTCATACCCAATATAAACCAATAATAATGAATGCAAACAACAGTGTGCTCTCCAGCGGGTGCTTTTTAACAAGAAGGGCGATGACTCAACATAAAAGTAAATGGATAGGCCCTTCGGAGAGGGAAGCAGGGATTTGTAGAGGTGCCAGAGCTTGATTTTGAAATAGAGATAAATTATATTTTGAGCGGCATACTTTCATTGTCAACATAACAACTAAAAGACGACGATATCTTCCATGCTAAACAGATTATAGGCGGTTCCCAAACAGAATGGTAAAGTTTATACTCCCCTTCCTCCACAAGTATCAATCCATGGCTTGCTCGAAACAACGAGTGCCTCCAACATTCAACGGGTCCCAAGGGGAGTTTACTTTGCAGTTATTTTGATTTAGTTTGCACAAAGCATGGGACTGGGCATCCCGGATACCAGCCATTTTCTCGTGAATGAGGAGCGGAGTCCACTCCTCTTGAGAATAACCTGCCTAACACGGAAGATAAGGGAAGCTCTAGTTGACATATGAGCTATTCGAGCATGCAAAACAGAATGTTTATTTGAAGGTTTAGAGTTAAGATAAGGGCAACTCTAGTTGACATATGAGCTATTCGAGCATGCAAAACAGAATGTTTATTTGAAGGTTTAGAGTTTGGCACATACAAATTTACTTGGCACGACAGGTAAATACCGCATATAGGCAGGTATAGTGGACTCATATGGAATAACTTTGGGGTTTAAGGAGTTTGGATGCACAAGCAGTATTCCCGCTTAGTACAGGTGAAGGCTAGCAAAAGACTGGGAAGCGACCAACTAAGAGAGCGACAACAGTCGTAAACATGCATTAAAATTAATTCACACCAAGTACAAGCATGAGTAGGATATAATCCACCATGATCATAAATATCATGAAGGCTATGTTGATTGGATTCAACTACATGCGTGAACATGTGCCAAGTCGAGTCACTCAATGCATTTAAAGGAGGATACCACCCCATCATACCACATCATAATCATTCTAATAGCATGTTGGCACACAAGGTAAACCATTATAACTCATAGCTAATCAAGCATGGCACAAGCAACTATAATATCTAAATGTCATTGCAAATATGTTTACTTCATAATAGCTGAATCAAGAACGATGAATCATCATATTTACAAAAACAAAAGAGGTCGAGTTCATACCAGCTTTTCTCTTCCCAATAAGTCCATCATATATCATCATTATTGCCTTTCACTTGCACGACTGAACGGTGTGTATAATAATAAGAGTGTACGTGCATTGGACTAAGCTGGAATCTGCAAGCATTCAACTCAAGAGAGAAGACAAGTAATATGGGCTCTAAGTTTAAATAATCAATCATGCATATAAGAGCCACTAAGCATTTCCAATATGGTCTTCTCAACCTCCAAAAGAAAGAAAAGAAAATAAAAACTATTTACACAGGAAAGCTCCCAACAAGTAAAAACAAGAACGGGAAATATTTTTGGGTTTTCTTTTTAATTCTACTACAAGCATGAAAAGTAAACTCACTAATTTTTTTGGTTTTTCTTAAGGTTTATCAAACACACAAGGAGAACGCTAGAAAAAGAAATTTAAACTAGCATGGATATTACAGTGAAAAAGTATGAACACCGACATCTAGCAATGAGTGTGTGTGTGTGAACATAAATGTAATGTCGGTGGGAAATACGTACTCCCCCAAGCTTAGGCTTTTGGCCTAAGTTGGTCTATTGCCAGGGATGGCCTAGCGGATATCCGTAGGTGAAGCTGGGGTCGTACTGTGATGCAACGGCTATCACCACCTGAGCTGTAGCATGGAGTCGAGCAACCTCCACTCTCCTTTCGTACTCATCTGCCTCCTCTCTGGTAATAATATATCTTCTTTTTGCCTGTGAATCAAAGAAAGCAGGAGCAGGAAGATCAATATGGACTACGCAACGTCTGTCAAAGATTAGCCGATACTGGAGAGGTGGTTCAGTCCTCTCAACAAACTGATGGGAAACCATAGAATCAAAATCTAAATAAGAAGGGGGTAATTCCATATCACCCTCACGAATGTCTATCTCAAGAAAATTAGCTAAGCGGGTTGCATAAATTCCTCCAAAGAAATCTCCGCTATGTCTATTCTGATGCAACCTGCGAGCTACAATGGCTCCCATATGATAAGATTGGTCTCCTAACACAGCACTCCTGAGAATACTGAGATCAGGGACACACATGTGACATGCCTCATCCTTAGCATTAATACATCTACCTATGAAGAGAGCAAAATAATGTATAGCAGGAAAGTGAACGCTCCCTATAGTGGCTTGTGTTATATCTCTAGATCCCCCCACAGTTATTCTAGCAAGAAAGTCTCTATATTTAGATTTAGGGGGATCCCTGATGTTACCCCAAGATGGAAGTTTGCAAGCAGAAGTGAAATCCTCTAAGTCCATGGTATAAGATTTGTCATAAAGGTCAAACATGACTGAAGAAGAATTACTCGAAGATGAAAACTCAAACATCCTCACAAATGAACTTGTGAGATCATGATACTGGGGGCATTTGTGAGCTTCAAAGTCCTCAAGAACGACGTTACTCAAATATGTGCTAAATTCTTCTTTGATTCCCACTTGATTCATAAAATTTTCCGGTGGCCATTCACAAGGCCTCATAGGAGCATCTCTTGGTGGTTCCTCGTCAGCATCACGTATTGCAAGCCTGGGACCTTGCTTCCTTGAAGGGCCACCTTGGAACATCCTCCTAAGCATAATGTTTCCTCTGAAAGATTTCTGAAATTTTTAGTAACTTCAAATAAAAGTAAACCAACTTCAATAAGATTGATAGTAATAACTCCCACAAGTGCCTAGAGCCTATATAAAGCATTGGAACTACTTGGAACCATATAAATTTGACATGCAAGCTCAAGAACATGGTAACCTATGCAGCACAAATTTGCAATGAATAAAGCACTAGAACAAAAACTAATTGGACCAATGGAGGAGTCGCATACCAAGGAACAATCTCCCCAAGTAGTTTTGCGAGAGGTGCTTTGAGCAAGGAGATCGAAAATCACAACAACGGGGGCTGGAACTCGTGCTTGAGTTGGTTTTTCGTGTTTGTGTGAGACAGAGGAAGAAGATGGGTGCAGGAATAAGTGGAGGAGGGCCACCATGGGCCCACGAGGTAGGGGGGACGCGCCCAGGGGGGTAGGGCGCGCCCTCCACCCTCGTGGCCAGGTGGAAGCTCCCCCCGTGGTAATTTTTGCACAGTAAATTATTAAATATTCCCGAAAAAATCATATTAAATTGGCATGGCATTCTGAGGACTTTTATTTTCGGGATCTTTTTATATTGCACGGATAAGTCAGGAAACAGACAGAAAAATACTATTTTACTTTATTTCTACTAAATAACAAAAAATATAAAGAGGGTACAGAAGGTTGTGCTTCTAATTTCATCCATCTCGTGATCATCAAAATGAACCCACTAACAAGGTTGATCAAGTCTTGTTAACAAACTCATTCCAAATAATCCCGGAACCGGAGAAATTTCGAATGACACTAAGTTACCTCAACGGGGATATGAAAATCCCCAACAATAAGAATATCGTACTTTTTCTTGACAATAGGGAGAGGAAATTCGAAACCTCCAAATATAATCGATGGAACTTTTCCAATAGACTTGATACTATAAAATTGAGGTTGTTTCCTCGGAAAATGTACCGTGTGCTCATTGCCATTAACATTAAAAGTGACATTGCCTTTGGTGCAATCAATAACAGCCCCTGCAGTATTATGGAAAGGTCTTCCAAGAATAATAGACATACTATCATCCTCGGGAATATCAAGAATAGCAAAGTCTGTTAAAATAGTAACGTTCGCAACTACAACAGGCACATCCTCACAAATACCAACTGGTATAGCAGTTGATTTATCAGCCATTTGCAAAGATATTTCAGTAGGTGTCAACTTATTCAAGTCAAGTCTACGATATAAAGAGAGAGGCATAACACTAACACCGGCTCCAAGATCACATAAAGCAGTTTTAACATAACTTCTTTTAATGGAGCATGGTATAGTAGGCACTCCGGGATCTCCAAGTTTCTTTGGTATTCCACCCTTAAAAGTGTAATTAGCAAGCATGGTGGAAATTTAAGCTTCAGGTATCTTTCTTTTATTAGTAATAATATCCTTCATATACTTAGCATAAGGATTTGTTTTGAGCACATCAGTTAATCGCATACGCAAAAAGATGGGTCTAATCATTTCAGCAAAGCGCTCAAAATCCTCCTCATCCTTTCTTGGATGGTTTAGGAGGAAAAGGCATGGGTTTCTGAACCCATGGTTCCCTTTCTTTACCGTGTTTCCTAGCAACAAAATCTCTTTTATCATAACGTTGATTCTTTGATTGTGGGTTATCAAGATCAACAACAGGTTCAACTTCTACATCATTATCATTACTAGGTTGAGCATCAACATGAACATTATCATTAACATTATCACTAGGTTCATGTTCATCACCTGATTGTGTTTCAGCATCAGAAATAGAGATATCATTCGGATTCTCAGGTGGTTGAGCAATAGGTTCACTAGGAGTTTGCAAAGTCCTATCATTTTTCTTTTTCTTCCTGTTAGAAGAACTAGGTACATCAATATTATTTCTCTGAGAATCTTGCTCGATTCTCTTAGGGTGGCCTTCAGGATACAAAGGTTCCTGAGTCATTCTACTAGTTCTAGTAGCCACTCTAATAGCATAATAATTTTTCTTACTATTCATTTCATCAAGCACTTCTTTCCAAGCTTTAAGTACTTGTTCTACTTGAGTGGTAACCATAGACGCATGTTTGCTAACAAGTTTAAGTTCACTTCTAATATCAGCCATATAATCACCCAAGCGTTTAATCATAAAGGTATTCTGTTTTAATTGTCTACCAAAATAAGCATTAAAGTCATCTTGCTTAAACATAAAGTCATCAAACTCATCCAAGCACTGACTAGCAATTTTAGTAGGAGGGACTTCAGTTTTATCATATCTATAGAGAGAATTTACCTTTACTACCTGTGTCGGGATATCGGGAGGTTCTTCATTAAATAAGTAATTGAGATCATATACTTCTTCAACAGGCGGTAAATTAAGACCATGTATTTCTTCAATAGGAGGTAAATTCTTAACATCTTCAGCTTTAATACCTTTTTCTTTCATAGATTTCTTTGCCTCTTGCATATCTTTGGGACTGAGAAATAAAACACCTCTCTTCTTCGGAGTTGGTTTAGGAATAGGCTCAGTAATTGGCTCAGGAACTGGCTCAGGAGGTGGTTCAGGAGGTGCCCAATTATTTTCATTTGCCAACATATTATTCAATAGAATTTGAGCATCATCCGGTGTTCTTTCCCTGAAAAGAGAACCAGCACAACTATCCAGGTAATCTCTGGAAGCATTAGTCAGTCCATTGTAAAAGATATCAAATATTTTAGGTTTCTTAAGAGGATGATCAGGCAAAGCATTAAGTTACTTGAGAAGCCTCCCCTAAGCTTGTGGGAGACTCTCTTCTTCAATTTGCACAAAATTGTATATTTCCCTCAAAGCAACTTGTTTCTTATGAGCAGGGAAATATTTAGCAGAGAAGTAATAAATCATATCCCGGGGACTTTGCACACAACCAGGATCAAGAGAATTATACTCCTACCTCTTGAGCACTGCGTTGGGTTTCCTCGAAGAGGAGAGGATGATGCAGTAAAGTAGCGTAAGTATTTCCCTCAGTTTTTGAGAACCAAGGTATCAATCCAGTAGGAGACCACGCACAAGTCCCTCGTACCTACACAAAACGATAGCAACTCGCAACCAACGCTTAGGGGTTGTCAATCCCTTCACGGTCACTTACGAGAGTGAGATCTGATAGAGATAATATTTTTGGTATTTTTGATAGATAGATAGTACAAAGTAAAGGCAAAGTAAAAACAAAGCAAGTAAATAAAGTGATATAGATTGATATGATGAGAATAGACCCGGGGCCATAGGTTTCACTAGTGGCTTCTCTCAAGAGCATAAGTATTCTATGGTGGCTGAACAAATTACTGTTGAGCAATTGACAGAATTGAGCATAGTTATGAGTATATCTAGGCAATGATCATGTATATAGGCATCACGTCCAAAACAAGTAGATCGAAACGATTCTGCATCTACTACTATTACTCCACTCATCGACCGCTATCCAGCATGCATCTAGAGTATTAAGTAAAAACAGAGTAACGCCGGAAGCAAGATGACATGATGTAGAGGGATAAATTCATGCAATATGATAAAAAACCCATCTTGTTATCCTCGATGGCAACAATACAATACGTGCCTTGCAACTCTTTCTGTCACTGAGTAAGGATACCGCAAGATTGAACCCAAAGCTAAGCACTTCTCCCATTGCAAGAACTACCAATCTAGTTGGCCAAACCAAAAAGGATAATTCGAAGAGACTTGCAAAGATAACTCAATCATACATAAAAGAATTCAGAGAAGCATCAAATATTTTCCATAGATAATACTAGATCATAAACCCACAATTCATCGATCTCAACAAACACACCGCAAAAAGAAGATTACATCGAATAGATCTCCACGAGAGAGGGGGAGAACATTGTATTGAGATCGAAAAAGAGAGAAGAAGCCATCTAGCTACTAGCTATGGACCCGAAGGTCTGAAGTAAACTACTCACACTTCATCGGAGGGGCTATGGTGATGATGTAGAAGCCCTCCATGCTGGATGCCCCCTCCGGCGGAGCTTCAGAACAGGCCCCAAGATGGGATCTCGTGGATACAGAAGGTTGCGGCGGTGGAATTAGGTTTTTGGCTCCTGTTCTGATCGTTCGGGGATACGTAGGTATATATAGGAGGAAGGAGTATGTCGGTGGAGCTCCGAGGGGCCCACGAGGTAGGGGGGCGCGCCCCACCCTCGTGACCTCCTCGGAAGCTTCTTGGAGTAGGGTCCAAGTCTCCTAGATCACATTCGGTTGGAAAATCACGATCCCTAAGGTTTCATTCCGTTTGGACTCCGTTTGATATTCTGTTTCTTCGAAATACTAAAAAAGGCAAAAAACAACAATTCTGGGCTGGGCCTCCGTTTAATAGGTTAGTCCCAAAAATAATATAAAAGTGGAAAATAAAGCCCAATATAGTCCAAAACAGTAGATAAAGTAGCATGGAGCAATCAAAAATTATAGATACTGTTGGTGTACTAGAGTAGGGGTACCCTAGTATCCCGAACTTGTGCACGGGCAGCTGCAGCGCCCCGCGGCAAGGGTTGCCGGGTGACCGCCAAGGTCCTCCGTGGTCCCTTTGGAGCCATTCAAGAACAAAGTATTTAAGCCAAGGAGACAAGGCCCCGGCAAGAGGAGTTTGCCGGGAAGGCCAACCAAGGCATCACAAGGAACTTGCCGCGACGCGTCGCGCGTCCCGGCAAGGCCCGGTGAGCGACAAGCTTCCGGGCGCGGCAAGACAACGACCGCGGCAAGGCGCTTGCCGCGGCAAGCGGCCACTCTATACCCGCGCTCCAGCACATCCACGAACGTGTCGCCCTTGGGGTCTTTTCCAGGCGCGCGTGGCGGGAGGCTGTGCAGCCAGCGGTGCACGGTGGCAAGCGACGCTGACAAGATAGCCATCATGGCAGGCGGTGGCGTCCCTGACGGTCCCTTTTTGCACTGTTTGAGCGACGCAGACGGGCATTTAATGCCTTTGTCCCCTGCCGTCAGGGTTAGGTAGGATGCACTGTACAAGTAGCTGTACCAACCACCCCTCTTTTTACATTTTTACCCTTGCCTGCGTTGCCACCTGTCGATGACCCCTTGAGCATATAAAAGGAGGCCTGTGCGCAACATAGAGGGGGGTTCGTTCAGTTCGAAACCAGAAAACACTCACGCTCGGTCTCATGTGTACTGTAGCACTCAGCGCACCCGAGCAAGAACTCAATACAATCAGACAAGCAGCAGTAGGAGTGTTATCTCTCCGGAGAGCTCCGAAGCTGGGTAAACTGCTCGTGTGCTTCGCCTCGATCTGCTCTTCGTGCGATCTCCGCCCCCCGCCGAACCGAAAGGGACTCGGTCCGCCGGTCCCATAGGTGTTCGTGGATTAGTTTCCCCAACATCTTTGGCACGCCAGGTAGGGGGCGTCGAGATTGTGTGAACCTGATCCGGCGTGCACACGAGCTAGATCTTCATATTCTTCATCGACATGCCACCGAAGAAGAAGACTTCGGCGGCAGCTGTTCCATCCACGTCGATCCCACCACCACCGGAGCAAATGAGTGGTGGGGAAGACGCCGGCGGAAGAACGGACATTGACGAGAGAGCTCATGATGCTGCCAGGTCCAAGGACAAGGCTGCGCAGACCTCGGCGTCCGTACATGTTCCGCACCCATCTCAGGAGGCGCAGGACCGACAACGTCATGGTACTTGCAGTACCATACATTTGTTGGGCCAAGATCGAGCTGGTGGATCTCGGGGCGCTCAAGACCAGCATGCACGCCAACATGCTGGCACGAGCGAGGCACGGTCGCCTGGACGGGATACTGCTCCTTCTAACATAGTTAGAAGTCCGAGCATATCCCGCTCCTCGCACCGTTCGCCACTGCCACCCACCACTCCAGCAGAAGCTTTGGCGCGAGCTCAACTGCTCCTGGATTACCCTCCAACGGAAGACAAGATCGACGGATGGAGGGCCACCATTCAGAGTCTCATCGGTTTCGCCAACGGCGACACTCCGCGGCAGCCGAGTGTGTCGCTGCCGCGGCAGGACCGCCAGGCACGAGCCGGTGGCGACGAAACCGGTGGAGGTGCAACCACCATGCACTCTCCACCCCGAAGGCCAAGATCGCCGACTCGTCGGATCCACCTCGACAGCGACTCCAACGCATCATCGGATCCACGAGCTCGTCGCGATCAGCGCCAAGTTCTTCACGAACGACAACAAGAAGACACTCGTGTCGTGCTGAGGAGCAGTCTGCTCCGACAAGCCCTAGGGTTTGTTCCGTTGAAGCAGACGCTCCCGACAAGTTTTGCTCCGGCAAGCTTGCCGGGGAACATTAAGCTCTGGCTGAGCCCCAGGTTCTCGCTGTAGAAGCGGATGTTCCCACAGCAAGAGATGTGCCTTTAGTCCTTGTTGTCGAGCCACAAGCTCCAGTATGGGCACAACAGATTGTCCGTTTCCTTCAGACAGGAGAACTTCCCGAAGAGCAAGAAGAAGCGGAAAGAGTAGCCCGGCAGTCAAGTATGTACCAGTTTGTCGACAACACACTGTACAGAAGAAGACTCAACGGTGTGAAATTGAAGTGTATTCACCGGGAAGACGGACAAAAGCTGTTGCCAGAGATACATGGAGGCATATGTGGCCACCACATTGGCGCAAGAGCACTTGCCGGCAAAGCGTTCCGGCAAGGTTTCTTTTGGTCGACAGCCCTCCAGGATGCAACTGCACAAGTAACCAAGTGTGAAGCATGCCAGTTCCATTCCGAGCAGATACACCAGCCAGCTCAAGCTCTCCAGACGATCCCTTTATCCTGGCCATTTTCGGTCTGGGGGCTCGACATCCTCGGCCCCTTTCCCCGAGCTGTCGGGGGCTTTGAGTACTTGTACGTTGCAATCGACAAGTTCACAAAGTGGACGGAAGTGGAAGCAGTGAGGAAGGTGACAGCACAGTCAGCAGTCAAGTTCTTTAGGTCGATTGTTTGCCGCTTCGAGATCCCTAACAGGATCATCACCGACAACGACACGCAATTCACGAGCCGCACCTTCATGCAGTACGTCCAAGATCTTGGCGCCAAGGTCTGCTTCGCTTCTGTTGCTCATCCGAGAAGCAACGGTCAAGCGAAGAGGGCAAATGCTGAAGTGCTGCGCGGGCTCAAGACCAGGACTTTCGACAGGCTGCGCAAGTGCGGAAGAAACTGGATTGAGGAGCTGCCGGTGGTTCTTTCGTCGATCAGGACGACGCCAAATCGAGCCACTGGCCAGACACCTTTCGCTCTAGTCTATGGAGCAGAGGCAATTCTCCCCACGGAACTCATATACGGGTCACCTCGAGTGCTCGCTTATGATGAGCTTGAGCAAGAGCAGTTGCGGCAAGATGACGCGCTGCTCCTTGAGGAGGACCATCTTCAGGCTGCTGTACGAGCTGCTCGATACCAGCAAGCTTTGCGCCGCTACCATAGCTGCAAAGTTAATGCCAGAAGTCTCGAGGAAGGCGACCTTGTGCTTCGGCGCGTTCAGTCCGCCAAGAATTCCAACAAGTTGACGCCAAAGTGGGAAGGCCCTTACCGGGTGAAACGAGTCACTAGGCCTGGCACTGTTCGCCTTGAGACCGAAGATGGCACTCCGGTGAGCAACTCCTGGAACATTGAGCATCTTTGTAAGTTTTACCCGTAGGGCGCGGTTGCCGGAACCTGTTCCGGCAACAACCTTTTGTACAAGTCTTGCCGATGTTGCATGTAATCCTTTGTACAAAGCCGGCCGCAGACCCCGTGCATAAGTAAAGCTCATGTGCTCCGCACATCTTGTCAATTTCATGCTTTTTTTTACTTTGCCTGCGTTATCTGACACTTTGTGCAGCACCTACCCCCGGTAAGCAATAACGAGCTGTAAGGCTCCATATCTTTATTTTCTCTTCTTTCTCTTTCTCAAAGGAAAGGAAGGTTCCCTCGCACACAAGTTTGCCGGGGGGAAAGGAGAAGATAATGGTGTGGACCATGGTGTGGACCAGGCATCGTTCAAGGAAGTTTCGCCTTACCGGAAAGCAAATGACAGAAAAGCTAAGTTGCCAAAGTTTGAGCAATCAGTTTTAAATTTTTAAGTTATCTTCCTCGAACGACCGTATTTTGTATGGAAAACCTGTGCGCGGAGGAACCAACTCGTAGCTAGTTGCGCCCTTACTTTGTTTCGAGTCCGCTCAACAACTTAAGTGAGCTGTGACTAGTTGCGACAAGGTTTCTTGTCGGAAGCAGCACCGCCAGCAGGCTGCTGACGTCCCGCACTCAGCGCTCGCTGCTCAGGTGCCTGCGCCGACAAGTTCCCTAAAAGCGTAGGGCAAAGACATACAAAGGAAGGAATCAAGTAAAGGAAATAACACAGCAATCTCTACCCAAAATAGAGTTATATTACAAGATAGCTTGTCTCAGCTCTAATAGATTGTTCTCATGATATGACCAGCAACGACAAAGAGAAAGAGAAAACGGGCGGCCTAATCTACGCGATCACCCTCAACCCTCTTGATCCCGCTCACCTTGTCCACAATGGGTGCGACAAGGGTCTTGAGCGCTTCCAGATCAGCATCCGGCGGCAAGGACTTGAGGACGTTGGTGAAGTTGAGGCCTGGGTTGCGGAAGGCCACCTTCATCAGCACCTTCTGGAGAGCTTCTGTGCAGATCTTGCGCGACTCGTCGGCCAGCTGCTTTGGGATCTTCTCCCGGAGTCGCTGGAGGGCCGTCGCCACGCCTTTGAAGAACAAGCTGAGCTTGGCGCTGGGTTGGAGGTGCTCGTCGGAGGAGTACCCGAGATCCTCCATCCCTAGCTGCGCCAGCTCCCCGTCGATGGCGGCGGCAAGATCCACAAGACCCTTGGTCCAGTGCTCCACGGTCTCCCCGAAAGCGTCATGGGCGGCAGCAGCACTCGCCAGCAGCGCCTCGTCGGCCTTGATCTTCTCCGACAAGGCCACCTCCCGCTCCCTGGCGCCGTCCAGCGTCTGAGTCAAAGTAGCCAACTTCAACTCGAGATCTGCATTGGAATCCTTGGCGGCGCTGAGCTCCTTGCTCCTCTCAGCGAGAAGACCCTGCAGCTCACCATGAGCGGTAGCGTCCTTCTCGCGCTCACGCTTGAGCACGGCAAGCTCCTCGCCGCTCTCTTTGAGATCGGCCTCCAGCTGCGCCACCTTCATCTCCAGCTCCTTCTTGGCGGCCTCGGCAGCTGCGGCAGCATCTTTCGATTCCTTGAGAGCCCCGCCAATTGCTTGCTCGCGCGCGGCAAGCTCCTCCTCGTGGCTGTCAAGATTGACCTTGCGTTGCGCCAACTCTCCCCCACGATGCCGCATTCGACGCGTGCCGTTGGGGGAGGGCGCAGTGGATACGGAGTAAGATACGGCGTGACCGAGGCCGCGCGTGCCCGTGCCCTGTTTTGGGCCTGGCCCAACAGCGCTCGGCACCGTGTGTGGCCCAAGCCCGGGGGCTCCTGTCGGTGTACTAGAGTAGGGGTACCCTAGTATCCCGAACTTGTGCACGGGCAGCTGCAGCGCCCCGCGGCAAGGCTTGCCGGGTGACCGCCAAGGTCCTCCGTGGTCCCTTTGGAGCCATTCAAGAACAAAGTATTTAAGCCAAGGAGACAAGGCCCCGGCAAGAGGAGTTTGCCGGGAAGGCCAACCAAGGCATCGCAAGGAACTTGCCGTGACGCGCCGCGCGTCCGGGCAAGGCCCGGTGAGCGACAAGCTTCCGGGCGCGGCAAGACAACGACTGCGGCAAGGCGCTTGCCGCGGCAAGCGGCCACTCTGTACCCGCGCTCCAGCACATCCACCAACGTGTCGCCCTTGGGGTCTTTTCTAGGCGCGCGTGGCGGGAGGCTGTGCAGCCAGCGGTGTGCGGTGGCAAGCAGCGTTGACAAGATAGCCATCATGGCAAGCGGTGGCGTCCCTGACGGTCCCTTTTTGCACTGTTTGAGCGACGCAGACGGGCATTTAATGCCTTTGTCCCCCGCCGTCAGGGTTAGGTAGGATGCACTGTATAGGTAGCTGTACCAACCACCCCTCTTTTTACATTTTTACCCTCACCTGCGTTGCCACCTGTCGATGACCCCTTGAGCATATAAAAGGAGGCCCGTGCGCAACGTAGAGGGGGGTTCATTCGGTTCGAAACCAGAAAACACTCACGCTCGGTCTCGTGTGTACTGTAGCACTCAGCGCACCCGAGCAAGAACTCAATACAATCAGACAAGCAGCAGTAGGAGTGTTATCTCTCCTGAGAGCTCCGAAGCTGGGTAAACTGCTCGTGTGCTTCGCCTCGATCTGCTCTTCGTGCGATCTCCGCCCCCCACCGAACCGAAAGGGACTCGGTCCGCCGGTCCCATAGGTGTTCGTGGATCAGTTTCCCCGACAGATACGTTGGAGACGTATCAGGCATCCCCAAGCTTAATTCCTGCTCGTCCTTGAGTAGGTAAATGATAAAAAAGAATTTTTGACGCGGAGTGATACTTTGGCATAATTTCAATGTAAATCTTCTTAATTGTGATATGAATATTCAGATCCGAAAGATTCAAGACAAAAGTTCATGTTGACACAAAAATAATAATACTTCAAGCATACTAATCAAAGCAATCATGTCTTCTCAAAATAACATGGCAAAAAGAAAGTTCATCCCTACAAAATCGTATAGTTAGGCTATGCTTCATTTTCGTCACACAAAGATGTTCCCAACTTCTATACCCCCGATGACAAGCCAAGCAATTGTTTCATACTTAAATAATCTCAAACTTTTTCAACCTTGACGCAATACATGAGCGTGAGCCATGGATATAGCACTATGGGTGGAATAGAATATGATGATGGCGATTGTGTGGAGAAGACAAAAAAGGAGAAAGTCTCACGTTGATGAGGATTAATCAACGGGCTATGGAGATGCCCATCAATTGATGTCAACGTGAGGAGTAGGGATTGCCATGCAACGGATGCACTAGAGCTATGAATGCTCAACAAAAGAAAACTAGTGGGTGTGCATCCAACTTGCTTGCTCACAAAGACCTAGGGCATTTGCGGAAGCCCATCGTAGGAATATACAAGCCAAGTTCTATAATGAAAAAAAATTCCCACTAGTATAAAAAAGACAACTTATGAGACTCACTACATGAAGAACAAGGTGCTACTTTGAAGCACAATATATGAGACTCACTACATGAAGAACAAGGTGCTACTTTGAAGCACAAGTGTGGAAAAAGAGATAGTAGCATTGCCCTTTTTTTATTTTTATTTTTTTATTTTCTTTTTTTGGGCCTTTCTTATTTTTCTTTTTTGGCCTTTCTCTTTTTTTTATTTGGGCAATGCTCTAATAATGATGATCATCACACTTCTATTGATTACAACACAAGGATTACAACTCGAAACTTAGAACAAGATATGACTCTATATGAATGCCTCCGGCGATGTACGGGGATGGTGCAATGAATCAAGAGTGACATGTATGGAAAATAATGCATGGTGGCTATGCCACAAATACGATGTCAACTACAAGATCATGCAATGGCAATATGACAAAAGTAATATATGTCATGATGATGATGGTGGAAGTTGCATGGCAATATATCTCGGAATGGCTATGGAAATTCCATGATAGGTAGGTATGGTGGCTGTTTTGAGGAAGATATAAGGAGGTTTATGTGTGATAGAGCGTATCGTATCACGGGGTTTGGATGCACCGGCGAAGTTTGCACCAACTCTCAATGTGAGAAAGGGCAATGCACGGTACCGAAGAGGCTAGCAAAGGTGGAAAGGTGAGAGTGCGTATAATCCATGAACTCAACATTAGTCAAAAGAACTCATATACTTATTACAAAAATTTAGAAGTCATCAAAAATTCAAGTACCACGTGCATGCTCCTAGGGGGATAGATTGGTAGGAAAAGACCATCACTCGTCCCCGACCGCCACTCATAAGGATGCACAAGCCAGGTACACTTCATAATTCAAATTTGTTACACAACTTTAGCCATATGTGCATGCTACGGGACTTGCAAACTTCAACACAGGTATTTCTCAAATTCATAATCACCCAACTAGCACGACTTTGATATTGTCACCTCCATATCTTAAAACAATTATCAAGCATCAAACTTATCTTAGTATCCAATTCATTCAAAAGAAAGTTTCACATATCTTGAACACCAAGTATACTAACATTAAGCAAATTACTATGCTATTAAAGACTCTCAAAATAATCTAAGTGAAGCATTAGAGATCAAATAGTTTCTTTAAAACAAATCCACCACTGTGCTCTAAAAGATCTAAGTGAAGTACTAGAGCAAAAATTATCACGCTCAAAAGATATAAGTGAAGCACTATGAGCAAAACTATCAAGCTCAAAAGATATAAGCGAAGCACATAGAGTATTCTAACAAATTCCAATTCATGTATGGCTCTATCAAAATATATGTACAGCAAGGATGATTGTGGTAGACTAACAATCAAAGACACAAATAATACAAGACGCTCCAAGTAAAACACATATCATGTTGGTGAATAAAAATATAGCTCCAAGTAAATTACCGATGGAAGTGGACGAAAGAGGGGATGCCTTCCGGGGCATCCCCAAGCTTTGACTTTTTGGTGTCCTTGGATTATCTTGGGGGTTCCATGGGCATCCCCAAGCTTAGGCTCTTTCCACTCCTTGTTCCATAATCCATCAAAAGAATTCACCCAAAACTTGAAAACTTCACAACACGAAACTCAACAGAAATCTCGTGAGCTCCGTTAGAGAAAGAAAACAAAAGACTACTTAAAGGTACTGTAATGAACTCATTCTTTATTTATATTGGTGTTAAACCTACTGTATTCCAACTTCTCTATGGTTTATAAACTAATTTACTAGCCATAGATTCATCAAAATAAGCAAACAACACACGAAAAACAGAATCTGTCAAAAACAAAACAGTCGGTAGCAATCTGTAACTAACACAAACTTCTGGAACTCTAAAAATTCTACCAAAATGGGAAGTACTGGACAATTTATTTATAGATCAGAAGCAAAACGAATCAACGCCAAATCACGTTCCTGTGATTTATCATAACTAAATTCGTGCGTGCAAAGTTTCTGTTTTTTTCAGCAGAATCAAATCAACTATCATCGTAGGTTATCCTATAGGTCCTACTTGGCACAAACACTAATTAAAACATAAAACCACATCCAAACAGAAGGTAGATGTATTATTTATTCCTAAACAGAAGCAAAAACAAAAAACACAAAATAAAATTGGGTTGCCTCCCAACAAGCGCTATCGTTTAATGCCCCTAGCTAGGCATAAAAGCAAGGATAGATCTAGGTATTGCCATCTTTGGTAGGCAATCCATAAGTGGCTCTCATGATAGATTCATATGGTAATTTTATTTTATTTATAGGGAAGTGTTCCATGCCCTTCTTTAAGGGAAATTGGAATCGAATATTCCCTTCCTTCATATCAACAATTGCACCAATCGTTCTAAGGAAAGGTCTACCAAGAATAATAGGATATGAAGGATTGCAATCTATATAAAGAATGATAAAATCTACGGGCACATAATTCCTATTTGTAACAATAAGAACATCATTAATTCTTCGCATAGGTTTTTTAATAATAGAATCCGCAAGATGCAAGTTTAGAGAGCAATCATCAAAATCATGGAAATCTAGCAAATCACATAAAGTTTTGGGAATAGTAGAGACACTAGCACCCAAATCACACAAAGCATGAAACTCAAAATCTTTAATTTTAATTTTAATAGTAGGTTCCCACTCATCATAGAGTTTTCTAGGGATAGAAACTTTCAACTCAAGTTTTTCTTCATAAGATTGCATCAAAGCATCAACAATATGTTCGGTAAAGGCCTTATTTTGACTATAAGCATGAGGAGAATCTAGCACGGATTGCAACAAGGAAATACAACCAATCAAAGAGAAATTTTCATAATTAAATTCCTTGAGATCCAAAATAGTGGGTTTAGCAACATCACGGTTTTTATTTATTTCAATCCCACTTTCATCAATTTCATCATCAAGATCTAGAAACTCCGAATTCTTAAAACGCCTTCTAGGTAAAGGAAGATAATCTTCAGATTCATCAAGATTCATATTGCAAAACAAAGATTTAATGGGGGACACATCAATAACTTTTAGATCTTCATCTTGATTTTCATAGGGATTGGAAGAACATGCTTTAATAAAGGCATCTTTGGAAGCACGCATCCTAGCAGTTCTTTCCTTGCACTCATCAATGGAAATTCTCATGGCTTTGAGAGACTCATTGATATCATGCTTAGGAGGAATAGATCTAAGCTTTAAAGAATCAATTTCAAGAGAAATTCTATCAATGTTCCTAGCCAAATCATCAACTTTAAGCATTTTCTCTTCAAGCAAAGCATTAAAATTCTTTTATGAATTCATAAACTCTTTAACACTATTCTCAAATTCAGAGGGCATCTTATTAAAATTCCCATAAGAGTTATTGTAGGAATTTCCATAATTATTAGAAGGATTACTAGGATAAGGCCTAGGATTAAAATTCCCTCTATAAGCGTTGTTTCCAAAACTATTCCTACCAACAAAATTCACATCCATAGATTCATTATTATTCTCAAGCAAGGTAGATAAAGGCATATCATTGGGATCAAGAGGAGTATTTTTAGGAGCAAACATCTTCATAAGTTCATCCATCTTTTCACTCAAAACATTGATTTCTTCTATAGCATGCACTTTCTTACTAGAAGATCTTTTGGTGTGCCATTGAGAATAATTAGCCATAATATTATCAAGCAATTTGGTAGCATCCCCTCACGTAATTTCCAGAAAAGTGCCTCCCACGGCCGAATCTAAAAGATTTCTAGAAGCAAAATTCAATCCGGCATAAAATTTTTGTATGATCATCCATGAATTCAAACCATGAGTAGGGCAATTGTGAAGCATTAATTTCATTCTTTCCCAAGATTGGGAAACATGCTCATGATCAAGTTGTTTAAAATTCATGATATCATTCCTAAGAGTGATAATCTTAGCGGGAGGAAAATACTTAGAGATAAAAGCATCTTTGCACTTGTTCCAAGAATCAATACTATTTTTAGGCAAAGATGAAAACCAAATTTTAGCATGATCTCTAAGTGAAAACGGAAATAACTTCAATTTGACAATATTGTTATTCGTATCTTTCTTCTTTTGCATATCACACAAATCAACAAAATTGTTTAGATGAGTAGCGGCATCTTCACTAGGAAGGCCGACGAATTGATTTTTCATAACAAGATTCAACAAAGCGGTATTGATTTCACAAGACTCATCATTATTAAGAGGAGCAATCGGAGTACTAAGGAAATCATTATTATTGGTATTCGAGAAATCACACAATTTGGTATTATCTTGTGCCATGGCAACAAGTAATCCAACACACAAGCAAACAGAAAGGCAAAGGTAAAAAGGCAAACAGGAAAGAGAGGAGGAGATTGGGAAAGAGAGGGCAAATAAAACGGCAAGGGTGAAGTGGGGGAGAGGAAAACGAGAGGCAAATGGCAAATAATGTAATGCGAGAGATAGGGATTGCGATGGGTACTTGGTATGGTTGACTTGCTTGCATGAGCCTCCCCGGCAACGGCGCCAGAAATTCTTCTTGCTACCTCTTGAGCACTGCGTTGGATTTCCCCGAAGAGTAGAGGATGATGCAGTAAAGTAGCGTAAGTATTTCCCTCAGTTTTTGAGAACCAAGGTATCAATCCAGTAGGAGACCACGCACAAGTCCCTCGTACCTACACAAAACGATAGCAACTCGCAACCAACACTTAGGGGCTGTCAATCCCTTCACGGTCACTTACGAGAGTGAGATCTGATAGAGATAATATTTTTGGTATTTTTGATAGATAGATGCAAAGTAAAAAGTAAAGGCAAAGTAAAAACAAAGCGAGTAAATAAAGTGATATAGATTGATATGATGAGAATAGACCCGGGGGCCATAGGTTTCACTAGTGGCTTCTCTCAGGAGCATAAGTATTCTACGGTGGGTGAACAAATTACTGTTGAGCAATTGACAGAATTGAGCATCGTTATGAGTATATCTAGGCAATGATCATGTATATAGGCATCACGTCCAAAACATGTAACACCCACGATGCGGCTATATCTCCCACGTGTCGAAGCACGACTTAGAGGCATAACCGCATTGTGGTTTTGTCGCAAGAAGGGTCATCTTCACACAATCCCATGTATTGAACAAGAATGGGATAAAGAGTTGGCTTACAATCGCCACTTCACACAATGAACATAAATAATCATACATCATTCAGAGTACACACATAGTCCGACTACGGACGAAGCCAAAAGAAAAGAAGATAACCCAACTGCTAGACCCCTGATCGCCCCGACTGGGCTCCACTACTGATCAACATGAAACGAAACATAGCAACAACTAAGATCTTCGTTGCGCTCCCATCTGAGCGCGGTTGCATCGCCTGGACTGGTATCATCGGCACCTGCAACTGTTGTGATAGTATCTGGTGAGTCACGAGGACTCAGCAATCTCAAAACCCGCGAGATCAAGACTATTTAAGCTTATGGGAAAGGAAGGGGTAAAGTGGTGAGGTTGCAGCAGCGGCTAAGCATATATGGTGGCTAACATACGCAAATAAGAGCGAGAAGAGAGCAAATGGAACGGTCGTGAAGCTAGCAATGATCAAGAAGTGATCCTGAACTCCTACTTACGTCAAACATAACTTAGAAACCGTGTTCACTTCCCGGACTCCGCCGAGAAGAGACCATCACGGCTACACACGCAGTTGATGTATTCTAAAGAGGTCAAGTGTCAAGTTATCTACAACCGGACATTAACAAATTCCCATCTGCCTATAACCGCAGGCACGGCTTTCGAAAGATTATACCCTGCAGGGGTGTCCCAACTTAGCCCATGACAAGCTCTCGCGATCAACGAGGGAATAGACCTTCTCCCAGGAAGACTCGATCAGACTCGGAATCCCGGTTTACAAGACATTTCGACAATGGTAAAACAAGACCAGCAAAGCCGCCCGAATGTGCCGACAAATCCCGATAGGAGCTGCACATATCTCGTTCTCAGGGCACACCGGATCGTCCAAACTTCCGGTAGGCCAGCCCAGAGTTGCCCCTGGTGGCCACCGGCGGCTGACAGGTTGGACCAACACTCACAACGAGCACTGGCCCGGGGCGGGG
>NC_041387.1:549955437-549972176 GCF_002162155.2 Triticum dicoccoides | reverse complement strand
GCAGAACCCAAGGGAAAAAGGCTTAGGTAGGCAAATGGTAAAACCAAGGTTGGGCCTTGCTGGAGGAGTTTTATTCAAAGCGAACTGTTAAGGGGGTCCCATAAATCACCCAACCGCGTAAGGAACGCAAAATCTGGGAACATAACACTGGTATGACAGAAACTAGGGCAGCAAGAGTGGAACAAAACACCAGGCATAAGGCCGAGTCTTCCACCCTTTACCAAGTATATAGATGCATTAATTAAATAAGAGATATTGTGATATCCCAACATAATCCTATCCATCAAGAAGCAATCTTCAACTTCACCTGCAACTAACAACGCTATAAGAGGGGCTGAGCAAAGCGATAACATAGCCAAGCAACGGTTTGCTAGGAAGGGTGAAAATGTTAGAGGCTGACATGGCAATAGGGGAGGCATGGTAAACAAGTGATAGGTAGAGCAGCATAGCGATAGAACGGAGCAACTAGCAAGCAAAGATAGAAGTGATATCAAGGGTAATGGTCATCTTGCCTGAAATCCCGATAGGAAGAAGAACGAGTCCATGAAGAAGACAAACGGACGTAGTCGAACGAATCCTCACAACTCCGGAACGAAACCGAAGGTAACGAGAGAAGCAAACCGGAAAGAAGCAAACAACATGGTAAATAACCAGCACATAAGCATGGCATGATGCACAACCAAATATGATGCATGACCGGTTTAATGAGGCATGGCATGGCAAGGTAAAGCAAACAACACTACAATTTAAGTGGAGCTCAATATGCAACGAGTTGCATATTGACGGAACACCACAACAATTATTTAGTTCTCTCTTGGTTAGGCTAACCAACAATATTAAATGTTGTCAAACATGGCAAGAGGTGAAACATAATTGAACTAACGATTTAGGCAAGTTTAAATGAGGCCGAAAACAAGAAACAACAATTCCGGAAAATCCCCATGTCATTTAGCAATTTAATGCAAACACAATTTTAAGCATTTAAATGTTGTTATCATGATGCGGATGACATATACAAGTTTATGCAATTTTATGAAAACGTTAACATGAGCATGTTATGAAGCATTTGATCACCATGGCGGAACAAAAAGGATGCCACGGCGGCAATGTTGGAAATATGCCCTAGAGGCAATAATAAAAGCATTATTATTATATTTCCTTGTTCATGATAATTGTCTTTATTCATGCTATAATTGTGTTATCCGGAAATCATAATACATGTGTGAATAACAGACACCAACATGTCCCTAGTGAGCCTCTAGTTGACTAGCTCGTTGATCAACAGATAGTCATGGTTTCCTGACTATGGACACTGGATGTCATTGATAACGAGATCACATCATTGGGAGAATGATGTGATGGACAAGACCCAGTCCTAAACATAGCACAAGATCGTATAAGTTCATTTGCTAGAGTTTTCCAATGTCAAGTATCTTTTCCTTAGACCATGAGATCGTGTAACTCCCGGATACCGTAGGAATGCTTTGGGTATGCCAAACGTCACAACATAACTGGGTGACTATAAAGGTAGACTACGGGTATCTCTGAAAGTGTCTGTTGGGTGACATGGATCAAGACTGGGATTTGTCACTCCGTATGACGGAGAGGTATCACTGGGCCCACTCGGTAATGCATCATCATAATGAGCTCAGAGTGACCAAGTGTCTGGTCACGGGATCATGCATTACGGTACGAGTAAAGTGACTTGCCGGTAACGAGATTGAACGAGGTATTGGGATACCGACGATCGAATCTCGGGCAAGTAACATATCGATAGACAAAGGGAATAGCGTACGGGGTTGATAGAATCCTCGACATCGTGGTTCATCCGATGAGATCATCGTGGAGCATGTGGGAGCCAACATGGGTATCCAGATCCCGCTGTTGGTTATTGACCGGAGAGTCGTCTCGGTCATGTCTGCTTGTCTCCCGAACCCGTAGGGTCTACACACTTAAGGTTCAGTTACGCTAGGGTTGTAGGGATATGTATATGCAGTAACCCAAATGTTGTTCGGAGTCCCGGATGAGATCCCGGACGTCACGAGGAGTTCCGGAATGGTCCGGAGGTAAAGATTTATATATGGGAAGTCCTATTTCGGGCATCGGGACAAGTTTCGGGGTTATCGGTATTGTACCGGGACCACCGGAAGGGTCCCGGGGGTCCACCGGGTGGGTCCATCTGTCCCGGGGGGGCCACATGGGCTGTAGGGGGTGCGCCTTGGCCTAATGGGCCAAGGGAACCAGCCCCACATAGGCCCATGCGCCTAGGGTTTGAAGAGGGAAGAGTCCTAGGAGGGGAAGGCACCTCCTAGGTGCCTTGGGGTGTAGGGAAACCCCCCTTGGCCGCCGCACCCCCTAGGAGATTGGATCTCCTAGGGCCGGCCACCCCCCCTTGGCCCTCCTATATATAGTGGGGGAGAGGAGGGACTTCATACCTGAACGCCTTGGCCTTTGGTTGCCTCCTTCTCCCTCTCCAACACCTCCTCCACCTCCATAGTGCTTAGCGAAGCTCTGCCGGAGTACTGTAGCTCCATCAACACCACGCCGTCGTGCTGCTGCTGGTGCCATCTCCCTCAACCTCTCCTCCCTCCCTTGCTGGATCAAGAAGGAGGAGACGTGGCTGTTCCGTACGTGTGTTGAACGCGGAGGTGCCGTCCGTTCGGCGCTGGTCATCGGTGATTTGGATCACGTCGAGTACGACTACATCATCACCGTTCTTTTGAACGCTTCCGCTCGCGATCTACAAAGGTATGTAGATGCATCTAATCACTCATTGCTAGATGAACTCCTAGATGATCTTGGTGAAACGAGTAGGAAATTTTTTGTTTTCTGCAACGTTCCCCAACGGTGGCATCATGAGCTAGGTCTATGCGTAGTTCTTCTTGCGCGAGTAGGACACAATTTGTTGTGGGCGTCGATTTGTCAACCTTCTTGCCGTTACTAGTACTTTCTTGCTTCAGAGGTATTGTGGGATGAAGCGGCCCGGACCAACCTTACACGTACGCTTACGTGAGACCGGTTCCACCGACTAACATGCACTAGTTGCATAAGGTGGCTGGCGGGTGTCTGTCTCTCCTACTTTAGTTGGAGCGGAATCGATGAACAGGGTCCTTATGAAGGGTAAATAGAAATTGACAAATCACGTTGTGGCTTTAACGTAGGTAAAAAGACGTTCTTGCTAGAACCCTAATTCAGCCACGTAAAACTTGCAACAACAATTAGAGGACGTCTAACTTGTTTTTGCAGCAAGTGGTTTGTGATATGATATGGCCAAAGTTGTGATGAATGATGAATGATCTATATGTGATGTATGAGATGTTCATGCTATTGTAATAGGATTCACGACTTGCATGTCGATGAGTATGACAACCGGCAGGAGCCATAGGAGTTGTCTTTATTCTTTTATATGACCTGCGTGTCATCAAGAAACGCCATGTAAATTACTTTACTTTATTGCTAAACGCGTTAGCCATAGTAGTAGAAGTAATAGTTGGCGAGCAACTTCATGGAGACACGATGATGGAGATCATGATGATGGAGATCATGGTGTCAAGCCGGTGACAAGATGATCATGGAGCCCCAAGATGGAGATCAAAGGAGCTATGTGATATTGGCCATATCATGTCATGTTTATTATTTGATTGCATGTGATGTTTATCATGTTTTGCATCTTGTTTACTTAGAACGACGGTAGTAAATAAGATGATCCCTCACAATAAATTCAAGAAGTGTTCCCCCTAACTGTGCACCGTTGCGACAGTTCGCTGTTTCAAAACACCACGTGATGATCGGGTGTTTTATTCAGACGTTCACATACAACGGGTGTAAGACAGATTTACACATGCAAACACTTAGGTTGACTTGACGAGCCTAGCATGTACAGACATGGCCTCGGAACACAGAAGACCTAAAGGTCAAGCATGAGTCGTATAGAAGATACGATCAACATGAAGATGTTCACCGTGTTGACTAGTCCGTCTCACGTGATGATCGGACACGGTCTAGTTTAACTCGGATCATGTAATGCTTAGATGACTAGAGGGATGTCTAATCTAAGTGGGAGTTCACTAATAATTTGATTAGTTGAACTTAATTATCATGAACTTAGTCTAAAATCTTTGCAATATGTCTTGTAGATCAAATGGCCAACGTAGTCCTCAACTTCAACGCGTTCCTAGAGAAAACTAAGCTGAAAGACGATGGCAGCAACTATACGGACTGGGTCCGGAACCTGAGGATCATCCTCATAGCTGCCAAGAAAGATTATGTCCTACAAGCACCGCTTGGTGACGCACCCGTTCTCCCTGCAGAACAAGATGTTATGAACGCTTGGCAGGCACGTTTCGATGACTACTCCCTCATTCAGTGCGGCACGCTTTACAGCCTAGAGCCGGGGCTCCAAAAGCGTTTTGAGAGACATGGAGCATATGAGATGTTCGAAGAGCTGAAAATGGTTTTCCAAGCTCATGCCCGGGTCGAGAGATATGAAGTCTCCGACAAATTCTTCAGCTGTAAGATGGAGGAAAACAGTTCTGTCAGTGAGCACATACTCACTATGTCTGGGTTGCATAACCGCTTGACTCAGCTGGGAGTTAATCTCCCGGATGATGCGGTCATTGACAGAATCCTCCAGTCGCTTCCACCAAGCTACAAGAGCTTTGTGATGAACTTCAATATGCAGGGGATGGAAAAGACCATTCCTGAAGTATTTGCTATGCTGAAATCAGCAGAGGTAGAAGTCAGGAAGGAACATCAAGTGTTGATGATCAATAAAACCACTAAGTTCAAGAAAGGCAAGGGTAAAAAGAGCTTCAAGAAGGACGGCAAGGAGGTTGCCGCGCCCGGCAAGCAAGCTGCCGGGAAGAAGCCAAAGAATGGACCCAAGCCCGAGACTGAGTGCTTTTATTGCAAGGGAAGCGGTCACTGGAAGCGGAACTGCCCTAAGTACTTAGCGGATAAGAAGGCCGGCAAAACAAAAGGTATATGTGATATACATGTAATTGATGTGTACCTTACTAGTGCCCGCAGTGGCTCCTGGGTATTTGATACCGGTGCAGTTGCTCACATTTGTAACTCAAAGCAGGGGCTGCGGAATAAGCGGAAACTGGCAAAGGACGAGGTGACGATGCGCGTCGGGAATGGTTCCAAGGTCAATGTGATCGCCGTCGGCACGCTACCTCTGCATCTCCCTTCGGGATTAGTTTTAAACCTTAATAATTGTTATTTAGTGCCAGCTTTGAGCATGAACATTGTATCGGGATCTCGTTTAATTCGAGATGGCTACTCTTTTAAATCTGAGAATAATGGTTGTTCCATTTTATGAGAGATATGTTTTATGGTCATGCTCCTATGGTGAATGGTTTATTCCTTATGAATCTCGAACGTGATGCTACACATATTCATAATGTGAGTACCAAAAGAAGTAAGGTTAATAATGATAGTCCCACATACCTGTGGCACTGCCGCCTTGGTCACATAGGTGTCAAACGCATGAAGAAGCTCCATGCTGATGGACTTTTAGAGTCTCTTGATTATGAATCATTTGACACGTGCGAACCATGCCTTATGGGTAAAATGACCAAGACTCCGTTCTCAGGAACAATGGAGCGAGCAACCGACTTATTGGAAATCATACATACTGATGTGTGCGGTCCGATGAGTGTTGAGGCTCGCGGTGGCTATCGTTATGTTCTCACTCTCACTGATGATTTAAGTAGGTATGGGTATATCTACTTAATGAAACACAAGTCTGAAACCTTTGAAAAGTTCAAGGAATTTTAGAGTGAGGTTGAAAATCAACGTGACAGGAAAATCAAGTTTCTGCGATCAGATCGTGGAGGAGAATACTTGAGTCACGAGTTTGAGGCACACTTAAGAAAATGTGGAATAGTTTCACAACTCACGCCGCCTGGAACACCTCAGCGTAATGGTGTGTCCGAACGTCGTAATCGCACTCTGTTAGATATGGTGCGATCTATGATGTCTCTTACCGATTTACCGCTTTCTTTTTGGGGCTATGCTTTAGAGACTGCCGCATTCACTTTAAATAGGGCTCCGTCGAAATCCGTTGAGACGACACCGTATGAATTATGGTTTGGGAAGAAACCTAAGCTGTCGTTTCTAAAAGTTTGGGGATGCGATGCTTATGTCAAGAAACTTCAACCTAAAAAGCTCGAACCCAAGTCGGAAAAATGCGTCTTCATAGGATACCCAAAAGAAACTATTGGGTACACCTTCTACCTCAGATCCGAAGGCAAGATCTTTGTTGCCAAGAATGGGTCCTTTCTGGAGAAAGAGTTTCTCTCGAAAGAAGTAAGTGGGAGGAAAGTAGAGCTTGATGAAGTATTACCTCTTGAACCGGAAAATGGCGCAACTCAAGAAAATGTTCCTGAGGTGCCTGCACCGACTAGAGAGGAAGTTAATGAAAATGATCAAGATACTTCTGATCAAGCCCCTACTGAAATTCGAAGGTCCACAAGGACACGTTCCGTACCAGAGTGGTACGGCAACCCTGTCTTGGAAATCATGCTGTTAGACAATGGTGAACCTTCGAACTATGAAGAAGCGATGGCGGGCCCGGATTCCGACAAATGGCTGGAAGCCATGAAATCCGAGATAGGATCCATGTATGAAAACAAAGTATGGACTTTGACTGACTTGCCCGTTGAGCGGCGAGCCATAGAAAATAAATGGATCTTTAAGAGGAAGACAGACGCGGATGGTAATGTGACCATCTATAAAGCTCGGCTTGTCACTAAGGGTTATCGACAAGTTCAAGGGGTTGACTACGATGAGACTTTCTCACCGGTAGCGAAGCTGAAGTACGTCCGAATCATGTTAGCAATTGCCGCATTCTATGATTACGAAATATGGCAAATGGATGTCAAAACGGCATTCCTTAATGGTTTCCTTAAGGAAGAATTGTATATGATGCAGCCGGAAGGTTTTGTCGATCCTAAGAATGCTGACAAAGTGTGCAAGCTCCAACGCTCGATTTATGGGCTGGTGCAAGCATCTCGGAGTTGGAACATTCGCTTTGATGAGATGATCAAAGCGTTTGGGTTTACACAGACTTATGGAGAAGCCTGTGTTTACAAGAAAGTGAGTGGGAGCTCTGTAGCATTTCTCATATTATATGTAGATGACATACTTTTGATGGGAAATGATATAGAACTCTTGGACAGCATCAAGGCCTACTTGAATAAAAGTTTTTCAATGAAGGACCTTGGAGAAGCTGCTTATATATTAGGCATCAAAATCTATAGAGATAGATCGAGACGCCTCATAGGTCTTTCACAAAGCACATACCTTGATAAGATATTGAAGAAGTTCAATATGGATCAATCCAAGAAGGGGTTCTTGCCTGTGTTACAAGGTGTGAAATTGAGCTCAGCTCAATGTCCGACCACGGTAGAAGATATAGAAGAGATGAGCGTCATCCCCTATGCCTCAGCCATAGGTTCTATTATGTATGCCATGCTGTGTACCAGACCTGATGTTAACCTTGCCGTAAGTTTGGTAGGAAGGTACCAAAGTAATCCCGGCAAGGAACACTGGACAGCGGTCAAGAATATCCTGAAGTACCTGAAAAGGACTAAGGAAATGTTTCTCGTTTATGGAGGTGACGAAGAGCTCGTCGTAAAGGGTTACGTCGACGCTAGCTTCGACACAGATCTGGATGACTCTAAGTCACAAACCGGATACGTGTATATTTTGAATGGTGGGGCAGTAAGCTGGTGCAGTTGCAAGCAAAGCGTCGTGGCGGGATCTACATGTGAAGCGGAGTACATGGCAGCCTCGGAGGCAGCACATGAAGCAATATGGGTGAAGGAGTTCATCACCGACCTAGGAGTCATACCCAATGCGTCGGGGCCGATCAAGCTCTTCTGTGACAACACTGGAGCTATTGCACTTGCCAAGGAGCCCAGGTTTCACAAGAAGACAAGGCACATCAAGCATCGTTTCAACTCCATTCGTGAAAATGTTCAAGATGGAGACATAGAGATTTGTAAAGTACATACGGACCTGAATATAGCAGATCCGTTGACTAAACCTCTCCCTAGAGCAAAACATGATCAACACCAGAATTCCATGGGTGTTCGATTCATCACAATGTAACTAGATTATTGACTCTAGTGCAAGTGGGAGACTGTTGGAAATATGCCCTAGAGGCAATAATAAAAGCATTATTATTATATTTCCTTGTTCATGATAATTGTCTTTATTCATGCTATAATTGTGTTATCCGGAAATCGTAATACATGTGTGAATAACAGACACCAACATGTCCCTAGTGAGCCTCTAGTTGACTAGCTCGTTGATCAACAGATAGTCATGGTTTCCTGACTATGGACACTGGATGTCATTGATAACGAGATCACATCATTGGGAGAATGATGTGATGGACAAGACCCAATCCTAAACATAGCACAAGATCGTATAAGTTCATTTGCTAGAGTTTTCCAATGTCAAGTATCTTTTCCTTAGACCATGAGATCGTGTAACTCCCGGATACCGTAGGAATGCTTTGGGTATGCCAAACGTCACAACGTAACTGGGTGACTATAAAGGTAGACTACGGGTATCTCTGAAAGTGTCTGTTGGGTGACATGGATCAAGACTGGGATTTGTCACTCCGTATGACGGAGAGGTATCACTGGGCCCACTCGGTAATGCATCATCATAATGAGCTCAGAGTGACCAAGTGTCTGGTCACGGGATCATGCATTACGGTACGAGTAAAGTGACTTGCCGGTAACGAGATTGAACGAGGTATTGGGATACCGACGATCGAATCTCGGGCAAGTAACATATCGATAGACAAAGGGAATAGCGTACGGGGTTGATAGAATCCTCGACATCGTGGTTCATCCGATGAGATCATCGTGGAGCATGTGGGAGCCAACATGGGTATCCAGATCCCGCTGTTGGTTATTGACCGGAGAGTCGTCTCGGTCATGTCTGCTTGTCTCCCGAACCCGTAGGGTCTACACACTTAAGGTTCAGTTACGCTAGGGTTGTAGGGATATGTATATGCAGTAACCCGAATGTTGTTCGGAGTCCCGGATGAGATCCCGGACGTCACGAGGAGTTCCGGAATGGTCCGGAGGTAAAGATTTATATATGGGAAGTCCTGTTTCGGGCATCGGGACAAGTTTCGGGGTTATCGGTATTGTACCGGGACCACCGGAAGGGTCCCGGGGGTCCACCGGGTGGGTCCATCTGTCCCGGGGGGCCACATGGGCTGTAGGGGGTGCGCCTTGGCCTAATGGGCCAAGGGCACCAGCCCCACATAGGCCCATGCGCCTAGGGTTTGAAGAGGGAAGAGTCCTAGGAGGGGAAGGCACCTCCTAGGTGCCTTGGGGGGAGAGGGAAACCCCCCTTAGCCGCCGCACCCCCTAGGAGATTGGATCTCCTAGGGCCGGCCACCCCCCCTTGGCCCTCCTATATATAGTGGGGGAGAGGAGGGACTTCATACCTGAACGCCTTGGCCTTTGGTTGCCTCCTTCTCCCTCTCCAACACCTCCTCCACCTCCATAGTGCTTAGCGAAGCTCTGCCGGAGTACTGCAGCTCCATCAACACCACGCCGTCGTGCTGCTGCTGGTGCCATCTCCCTCAACCTCTCCTCCCTCCCTTGCTGGATCAAGAAGGAGGAGACGTGGCTGTTCCGTACGTGTGTTGAACGCGGAGGTGCCGTCCGTTCGGCGCTGGTCATCGGTGATTTGGATCACGTCGAGTACGACTACATCATCACCGTTCTTTTGAACGCTTCCGCTCGCGATCTACAAAGGTATGTAGATGCATCTAATCACTCGTTGCTAGATGAACTCCTAGATGATCTTGGTGAAACGAGTAGGAAATTTTTTGTTTTCTGCAACGTTCCCCAACAGGCAAAACAAAAAATGGTGCCACGGCGACATATCCGAAAATGATGCCACGGCAACATATCAGTTCCGGTAGCTCACGGAGATATCGGTGCAAAAGGAGACATGCGGATGAGTGTGTCATGCAAAAGGTGGTGGGGTGATTCCGGATTCCGGGTTCCCACGAGACGGTGGCATGGAAAACGAGTGACAATTCGGACACGGTGCAAACATACGGTTCATCTCATACATGCAAGGGCATCTCATCGTGGTCGTCTCGGGGTATACCTTTGAAGCGTGCGTTTCGGAGCGGTTCGGGTTCGGTACGATGTAGAGGAAGTAGACGTTCTCGTAGTGGTCGTAGAGGAAGTAGTTGTTCATGTGGCGACGATAGTGGAAGTAGTTGTACATGTTCCGTAGATGAACTTGGCGTAACCGTGCGGTAGTCGAACTTGGCGCTCGTGGTACACGGGTCTTCGGGCGACGGTAGATGTACACGGGAATCATAGTGGAACTTGGTGTGTCCAAGGTCTTCGGCGTAGTGGTACACGGCGACGGTAGTGATACACGTTTTCGTAGATGTCCGAGGTTGTCGGGCTTGCCGGTCTTGTCAACTCGAAGGGGAACTTGGCATCCGGTGCGGTACTTGGCGAAAACCACGAAGAGGGTACTTGTACTCGCATCATCGTGGAAGTAGTCATTCGGGCTCCCGTGCGGACTTTGTGGTCTTGGTCTTCGCAGCATAGTTGTACAAAAACAACATTGGACTTGGACGAATCCAGAGGCGTGCTCAGGCAGTGGTGGTCGTCCATGGAGGGGTGCTAGTTGCCGGAGAAGGGCCACGCCACGGGGCTCAGCAAGGAAGGCGGGTTCGCGGGAGGCGCAGGAGGGCGACGAAGCAGCAGAGGCGATCTTGCCGGACCTACGCCTGCGGCTGATGATGGCAGCACATGAGAGCTTGGGGTCGGCCCTGGCGTCAACTTGGCCAGGAAGATGGCGGAGGGGCTTGGAGCCGCGGGGACGGCTTGCGGAAGCTCCGGCGAGGGCACTGGTGGCCGCGGACGGGCGAAGCGATGACGAGGAGGTCGGGGAAGGTCCGGGCGCGGCGGAGAGGATGGGAGACGAGGCAGGGGGCGCCGGAGTTGGCCTCCAGTGGCGGCGCGGGAGGCCCGGCGCGGCGTCGGCGAGAGGGTGCACCAGCTGCTACTGCTGCTGCCAGCGGCGAGGTGGTGGAGGCGCGAGGCGACGGGGTCGCGCGCGAGGGAGAAAGAAGGGCGAGGTGGAGGCGCACCGGAGGGGAAGGGGAAGATCGAGGAGAGGGGGCGAGGGGATCGGGCGCAGGGAGCTCGATGGGGAACAAGGGAAAGGGGGTCGAGAGGATGGAGTCTCTCCTGAGCGGCGGCGCGAGGGAACGAGAGGGAGCGATCGAGAAGAGGGGGTCGGGCTAGGGTTAGGATTAGATGGGCTAGGCCTAGGCGCAGAAGGGCCTTGGAGGCAGGCTGCTGGGCTACTTCTCTCACTACTAAAAGAAAGAAAAAAAACAGAGATGAGAAAGAAAAGAAAAAGAGGTTAGAGGTGGAGCTTGAGCAGGAGGGTATTTTCCCCGGACTCATAAAAATGAGCTCGTTCCAAGAAAAATAGAAGGCCAAGATTGAAAGAGTTAAATTCAAACTCATTTGAATTTAATTCAAATGGGTTTGAACTAGGGCTTGATAAAAGGAAGGTCCAAAAATGTTCGGATTTTTGGTGGAGCTCCGAAAGTGACGAAATAATTATTGGCAAGGTTGGAGAACAAGAATTTAGATAACAACGGCATGGAGAATTATTTTGCAAGTGGGTTATGGGTGATTCCGAATTAGTGGAATATTTAATAATATCTCCCTAAATATCGGGAGGGTATGTTATAAAGAGAAGTCACCCTTCCGTCGATTTAAATGGACCGAAGATCCATGCAATTTATTTGGAAGAGTTTTAAAAATTAAATGGCATGATGGCATGATGACATGACGCAATGCAAAAATAAAAGAGCAAGCAAAAAAGAAACACATGGCAAAGCTCGGAAACCCTGGAAGGCATCTGAAGCTCCGGTCTTGGGGCGTCACAACACTCCACCACTACGAGAGGATCTCGTCCCGAGATCTAGGATGGCACCGGAGAGAAAACGGAAGAGGAAGAGAGGAGGTAAAACTAAGTTGCTTCTTTGACGAACGAGTGAAACCACGAACCTTGAGAGGTTGAAAAGTTGAAATAAAGAACATAACAGAGTTGAACACAATTGAGAGCACTGCGGTAGAAAATAGAAACAAGGAACACCATGTGAACCTTGGAGGTTGCAAAGCTATGAATAACGAGTACAATGGACAAGAAGGAATTGGAACCACTCTGGTTGAAACTAGATAAACAAGGAACAAGGAAGATCAAATTTGGATAACACTCCGGTAGAAAAGAGATGCAAGACTTGATAAGATGAAAAGAACTTAGCAGAGAACATAACACTCCGGTTAAATGGATAAGCACGAAAAGAACATGATCCTCACAATTCGAGATGGTGAGTGAAAAGAGCAACATCACAATGTCTCCGAAAGAAAGAATAGAAGATAGATCATTGGAATAACAGAATGGAGGAGAAAATGCCAACTTCTGCCACAAATGAGCTTGGAAAGCATCCTTGCAAGAAGGTTAGAACGGCGTTTTTGGAAACCAACAACGAAATGAATAAGCTTGTAGTGGGCTTATGAAAAACTTCTCAAAATTTGAGGTGAAATTCTGCCACTACCGAAAACAAATGCTTGCCTGAAATCAACGAAGAGATGAAAACTGCTTTCGCCGAGAGGATAGTTAAAAAAAAACTTGGATCATTGATAAGTGCCACAATAGCAACATTCCTTAGGGAAGGCTTTAGGTGAAATCTATACCAAGATAACTCCAACGAATAGATTGATGGATTTAAAATACCTCATTCTTGACAACATGTGAATCGCGAAACAAGAATGGAAATTGTCAAGAATGATATAACACCATCTCAAAAGATAAGGTAGGAAGAATTGCACTTTTGAATGCAAGATGAAGAATGCTTGAACGCCTCAAAACAAAACATGTGTTGAGCACCATGTTTAATTTTTGAGTATAGCTTGGCGGATCTTAGCTTCAAGAGAAATCTTGAAGAACAAATCGAGAATGAAAGGAATCCTTGATGAACCACCATGTAGAGCCTCCATGAAGAACTCCGATAATAAAAGGATGATAGAAAGAAAGAGAAGTTGAAAACAGAAGGTGAAGCCTTGCGATGATTTAGATGGAGCTTCGCGACGATATAACCGAGAGAACTTGGAACTCCAGAAAGAAAAGATGAAGCACTAGAGCCGAGAATTACTTCATCAGGAACAATCTCCGAAAGAAAAGAATTGAATCACCTAGAGGAAATAAGAATAAGATTTATTTTATGCTTATCCTTCATCAAATTAAATTGATGACAAGCAATGGATTTGGCATACTACTTATTCCCGTAGAAAGAATTAAGAGAGATATAGCGTAAACTTGAGAAGCTATTGATGGAACCACCGGTGGAATTTGGAAACAACAAATATTTGATATGATAATGAAGGAAGTGAAATCTTGAACGAACCACCGTAAGAATTGAAAATGAAAGTAGCAAAGGCACAATTCACCGGGAAGAGTTTGAAAACAAACAAAGATACTTGAGAAATTTAAATACACGAGAACGAAGGGGTCATGAACTGATTAGATGATATTTGAACGATGCACCGGTAAGATTTGGAGAATGAGAGCTGAAATCTAAGAATGAATAATTCTGAGATGATGGGCTCCGGAGAATCAAACTGTAAAGACTCCTGAATTGCTCCGGATGGGTGAAAAGAATGGTCACAATCAAAAACAATTATGAGGAGGGCATCAAGCTAGAACCATGAATCTTGAAGAGAATGGAGCAAGATTTAAGAGAAACTCTTCTTCGATCTTCAAATGTTGAGAATGATGATGAGAACCACCATGAATTGTTGAGATACTCCGGGAGAATGAAAAACAAAAAGGTTGAGCCAACAATGAAAAACAATTTGAAAGCGATCTTGGAGAAAAAATATGACTGAGGAAGATCCATTCTTACGTCACACTTGAAAAGAATTTGAGAATCGCTCCGGATAAGTTAGAAGAGTCAGGTAAGATCCTGGACAAAGACCTGTGGGTTAGGGCCCACTCAAAAGGAAAACACCGTTGAACGATTGATTGAAAGGGGGGATTACGCCGGTTGAATTAAATGGCTTGAATGAGATAATAATCTCCAAATAGCTTGAACGGATCTTGATAATGGAGACACAAATCTTCTGAGATAATCTTAAGCACTCCGAATAAGAATAGAGAGAGGTGAACAATTATGAGAGGCACCGGCATGGGATAGCATTTGAACGAGGGTAAGGATATGATCAACACCGAAAGCTTGAGGTAAATCCACCGGAGAAGAAAAGAGACGAAGAATAATAAACTTGAAGCTCGTGAGCATCTTCACGAGGGATCAACGGATCAGAACATTGATTGAAAAGGGTGAAGTGACTTCACATGAGTAAATGGATACTTGATTAAAATATATAAGAGTCCTTGAAGAAAAAGGGTGGGAGGGTGGGAAAACAAAGGCAACTTGGGCAGATGGAATGGATACCGTTGAGAAAACTTAGAATTGATCTTGCGGATGTTGAAATGATCGGAACCACTTGAAGAGAAGCACGCCGGTTGGAAAAGAATTAACAAGACAACCTCGATAATCAAGAAGGATTATCACTCCCATAGAAATATGAGAACAACATTTAGGGAAGGTATGGATTCAACATTTGACTTCGAAGCAACTCGAATACCACAAATAAAACAAAACAAAGGATTTGGCTTGCAGAATAAGCCGGAACAAACATATGATAGAGATTTCGTCCGAAGTTTTCGTGGTGGGGCCCACACGGGCTCGAACGTACAGCACCATCATGTACAAGGCAGTGCACATGACATATGAAGTGTCCCCGAACCAGCATAGCCAAGGGTTCTTTAAGACACAACGAGACCACTGTAAAAACGACCGTGGAAAGGCGGACCACTAGACGTCGAACCCCAATCTCATATCATGCATCTGTCGAAAAGATATTCTAGGAGCTACTTGAATTCCCACCTATAAAACTCCCGAAACTTTCTGGTTATGCAATCTAGTGTTGGGGATACATGGGAAGCAATATATCTCACCCAAACTAACAATCCCTACATCCAAGCTGTATCCATCCGTCAACACATAACCAAGAAACCTTCGGAAATCATGTACCTCAACCTTCCAAAAGCATCCGTTATACGAGTTATGGCAATACTCTCGAGCTCGCCCCAGTACTGGGTTATCGAGGTTATCTCACCAACAACTACATAAAAGAGATTTTCGATGTCGGCAAAACTCAGGTATTCCAGAACTGGAACGATAAAATTGTGATGACAACACCTCAGAGCTCAACTCCCCGGGTCAATGCCACATAATAGACAGGAGGCACCAAGAACAATGTTCTCGTCACAAAACCATCGGAATGATTCCAAGATACCCGCGTGATCCTAATTTTTTTTAGTGAAATTTGAGGAGAGGAAAGTCAAAACATCTACGTCAGGAGACCTCACCAGAGCGACGAAGGGACTGAGGAGTAAAAAGAATCCTACTCTCCGATATATATAATCCTAAGACTCAAAACATTTTTGTTCTAGACTCAAGAACGCCAGCAAACAATCAAGCAGGGGGCTCCTAAGTCGGGGATGGCTCTGATTACCAACTTGTAACACCCACGATGCGGCTATATCTCCCACGTGTCGAAGCACGACTTAGAGGGATAACCGCATTGTGGTTTTGTCGCAAGAAGGGTCATCTTCACACAATCCCATGTATTGAACAAGAATGGGATAAAGAGTTGGCTTACAATTGCCACTTCACACAATGAACATAAATAATCATACATCATTCAGAGTACACACATAGTCCGACTACGGACGAAGCCAAAAGAAAAGAAGATAGCCCAACTGCTAGATCCCTGATCGTCCCGACTGGGCTCCACTACTGATCAACATGAAACGAAACATAGCAACAACTAAGATCTTCGTTGCGCTCCCATCTGAGCGCGGTTGCATCGCCTGCACTGGTATCATCGGCACCTGCAACTGTTGTGATAGTATCTGGTGAGTCACGAGGACTCAGCAATCTCAAAACCCGCGAGATCAAGACTATTTAAGCTTATGGGAAAGGAAGGGGTAAAGTGGTGAGGTTGCAGCAGCGGCTAAGCATATATGGTGGCTAACATACGCAAATAAGAGCGAGAAGAGAGCAAACAGAACGGTCGTGAAGCTAGCAATGATCAAGAAGTGATCCTGAACTCCTACTTACGTCAAACATAACTCAGAAACCGTGTTCACTTCCTGGACTCCGTCGAGAAGAGACCATCACGGCTACACACGCTGTTGATGTATTTTAAAGAGGTCAAGTGTCAAGTTATCTACAACCGGACATTAACAAATTCCCATCTGCCTATAACCGCAGGCACGGCTTTCGAAAGATTATACCCTGCAGGGGTGTCCCAACTTAGCCCATGACAAGCTCTCGCGATCAACGAAGGAATAGACCTTCTCCCAGGAAGACCCGATCAGACTCGGAATCCCGGTTTACAAGACATTTCGACAATGGTAAAACAAGACCAGCAAAGCCGCCCGGATGTGCTGACAAATCCCGATAGGAGCTGCACATATCTCGTTCTCAGGGCACACCGGATCGTCCAAACTTCCGGTAGGCCAGCCCAGAGTTGCCCCTGGTGGCCACCGGCGGCTGACAGGTTGGACCAACACTCACAACGAGCACT
>NC_041387.1:549896603-549954944 GCF_002162155.2 Triticum dicoccoides | reverse complement strand
AGTCTGCAGAACCCAAGGGAAAAAGGCTTAGGTAGGCAAATGGTAAAACCAAGGTTGGGCCTTGCTGGAGGAGTTTTATTCAAAGCAAACTGTCAAGGGGGTCCCATAAATCACCCAACCGCGTAAGGAACGCAAAATCCGGGAACATAACACCGGTATGACAAAAACTAGGGCGGCAAGAGTGGAACAAAACACCAGGCATAAGGCTGAGTCTTCCACCCTTTACAAAGTATATAGATGCATTAATTAAATAAGAGATATTGTGATATCCCAACATAATCCTGTCCATCAAGAAGCAATCTTCAACTTCACCTGCAACTAACAACGCTATAAGAGGGGCTGAGCAAAGCGGTAACATAGCCAAGCAATGGTTTGCTAGGAAGGGTGAAAATGTTAGAGGCTGGCATGGCAATAGGGGAGGCATGGTAAACAAGTGATAGGTAGAGCAGCATAGCGATAGAACGGAGCAACTAGCAAGCAAAGATAGAAGTGATATAGAGGGTAATGGTCATCTTGCCTGAAATCCCGATAGGAAGAAGAACGAGTCCATGAAGAAGACAAACGGACGTAGTCGAACGAATCCTCACAACTCCGGAACGAAACCGAAGCTAACAAGAGAAGAAAACCAGAAAGAAGCAAACAACATGGTAAACAACCAGCACATAAGCATGGCATGATGCACAACCAAATATGATGCATGACCGGTTTAATGAGGCATGTCATGGCAAGGTAAAGCAAACAACACTACAATTTAAGTGGAGCTCAATATGCAACGAGTTGCATATTGACGGCACACCACAACAATTATTTAGTTCTCTCTCGGTTAGGCTAACCAACAATATTAAATGTTGTCAAACATGGCAAGAGGTGAAACATAATTGAACTAACGATTTAGGCAAGTTTAAATGAGGCCGGAAACAAGAAACAACAATTCCGGAAAATCCCCATGTCATTTAGCAATTTAATGCAAACACAATTTTAAGCATTTAAATGTTGTTATCATGATGCGGATGACATATACAAGTTTATGCAATTTTATGAAAACGTTAACATGAGCATGTTATGAAGCATTTGATCACCATGGCGGAACAAAAAGGATGCCACGGCGGCGAAACAAAAAATGGTGCTACGGCAACATATCCGAAAATGATGCCACGGCAACATATCAGTTCCGGTAGCTCACGGAGATACCGGTGCAAAAGGAGACGTGCGGATGAGTGTGTCATGCAAAAGGTGGTGGGGTGATTCCGGATTCCGGGTTCCCACGGGACGGTGGCATGGAAAACGAGTGACAATTCGGACATGGTGCAAACATACCGTTCATCTCATACATGCAAGGGCATCTCATTGTGGTCGTCTCGGGGTATACCTTCGAAGCTTGCGTTTCGGAGTGGTTCGGGTTCGGTGCGATGTAGAGGAAGTAGACGTTCTCGTAGTAGTCGTAGAGGAAGTAGTTGTTCATGTGGCGACAATAGTGGAAGTAGTTGTACACGTTCCGTAGATGAACTTGGCGTAACCGTGCAGTAGTCGAACTTGGCGCTCGTGGTACACGGGTCTTCGGGCGACGGTAGATGTACACAGCAATCGTAGTGGAACTTGGTGTGTCCAAGGTCTTCGGCGTAGTGGTACACGGCGACGGTAGCGATACACGTTTTCGTAGATGTCCGAGGTCGTCGGGCTTGCCGGTCTTGTCAACTCGAAGGGGTACTTGGCATCCGGTGCGGTACTTGGCGAAAACCACGAAGAGGGTACTGGTACTCGCATCATCGTGGAAGTAGTCATTCAGGCTCCTGTGCGGACTTGGTGGTCTTGGTCTTCGCAGCGTAGTTGTACAAAAACAACATCGGACTTGGACGAATCCAGAGGCGTGCTCAGGCAGTGGTGGTCGTCCATGGAGGGGCGCTAGTTGCCGGAGAAGGGCCACGCCACGGGGCTCAGCAAGGAAGGCGGGTTCGCGGGAGGCGCAGGAGGGCGACGAAGCAGCAGAGGCGATCTTGCCAGACCTGCGGCTGCGGCTGATGACGGCAGCACAGGAGAGCTTGGGGTCGGCCCTGGCGTCAACTTGGCCAGGGAGATGGCGGAGGGGCTTGGAGCCACGGGGACGGCTTGCGGAAGCTCCGGCGAGGGCACTGGTGGTCGCGGACGGGCGAAGCAACGACGAGGAGGTCGGGGAAGGTCCGGGCGCGGCGGAGAGGATGGGAGACGAGGCAGGGCGCCGGAGTTGGCCTCTAGTGGCGGCGCGGGAGGCCCGGCGCGGTGTCAGCAAGAGGGTGCACCAGCTGCTGCTGCTGCTGCCGGCGGCGAGGTGGTGGAGGCGCGAGGCGACGGGGTCGCGCGCGAGGGAGAAAGAAGGGCGAGGTGGAGGCGCACCGGAGGGGAAGGGGAAGATCGAGGAGAGGGGCCGAGGGGATCGGGCGCAGGGAGCTCGATGGGGAACGAGGGAAAGGGGGTCGAGAGGATGGAGTCTCTCCTGAGCGGCGGCGCGAGGGAATGAGAGGGAGCGATCGAGAAGAGGGGGTCGGGCTAGGGTTAGGATTAGATGGGCTAGGCCTAGGCGCAGAAGGGCCTTGGAGGCAGGCTGCTGGGCTACTTCTCTCACTACTAAAAGAAAGGGAAAAAAACAGAGATGAGAAAGAAAAGAAAAAGAGGTTAGAGGTGGAGCTTGAGTAGGAGGGTATTTTCCCCGGACTCATAAAAATGAGCTCGTTCCAAGAAAAATAGAAGGCCAAGATTGAAAGATTTAAATTCAAACTCATTTGAATTTAATTCAAATGGGTTTGAACTAGGGCTTGATAAAAGGAAGGTCCAAAAATGTTCGGATTTTTGGTGGAGCTCCGGAAAATGACGAAATAATTATTGGCAAGGTTGGAGAACAAGAATTTAGATAACAACGGCATGGAGAATTATTTTGCAAGTGGGTTATGGGTGATTCCGAATTAGTGGAATATTTAATAATATCTCCCTAAATATCGGGAGGGTATGTTATAAAGAGAAGTCACCATTCCCTCGATTTAAATGGACCAAAGATCCATGCAATTTATTTGGAAGAGTTTTAAAAATTAAATGGCATGATGGCATGATGACATGATGCAATGCAAAAATAAAAGAGCAAGCAAAAAAGAAACACATGGCAAAGCTCGGAAACCCTGGAAGGCATCTGAAGCTCCGGTCTTGGGGCGTCACAAAACAAGTAGATCAAAATGATTCTGCATCTACTACTATTACTCCACTCATCGACCGCTATCTAGCATGCATCTAGAGTATTAAGTAAAAACAGAGTAACGCCGTAAGCAAGATGACATGATGTAGAGGGATAAATTCATGCAATATGATAAAAAACCCATCTTGTTATCCTCGATGGCAACAATACAATACGTGCCTTGCAACTCTTTCTGTCACTGAGTAAGGACACCGCAAGATTGAACCCAAAGCTAAGCACTTCTCCCATTGCATGAACTACCAATCTAGTTGGCCAAACCAAAAAGGATAATTCGAAGAGACTTGCAAAGATAACTCAATCATACATAAAAGAATTCAGAGAAGAATCAAATATTTTCCATAGATAATACTAGATCATAAACCCACAATTCATCAGCCTCAATAAACACACCGCAAAAAGAAGATTACATCGAATAGATCTCCATGAGAGAGGGGGAGAACATTGTATTGAGATAAAAAAAGAGAGAAGAATCCATCTAGCTACTAGATATGGACCCGAAGGTCTGAAGTAAACTACTCACACTTCATCGGAGGGGCTATGGTGATGATGTAGAAGCCCTCCGTGGTGGATGCCCCCTTCGGCGGAGCTCCGGAACAGGCCCCAAGATGGGATCTCGTGGATACAGAAGGTTGCGGCGGTGGAATTAGGTTTTTGGCTCCTGTTCTGATCGTTCGGGGATACGTAGGTATATATAGGAGGAAGGAGTACATCGGTGGAGCTCCGAGGGTCCACGAGGTAGGGGGGCGCGCCCAGGGGGGCGCGCCCTCCACCCTCGTGACCTCCTCGGAACCTTCTTGGAGTTGGGTCCAAGTCTCCTGGATCACGTTTGGTTGGAAAATCACGATCCTGAAGGTTTCATTCCGTTTGGACTCCGTTTGATATTCTGTTTCTTCGAAATACTGAAAAAGGCAAAAAACAACAATTCTGGGCTGGGCCTCCGGTTAATAGGTTAGTCCCAAAAGTAATATAAAAGTGGAAAATAAAGCCCAATATAGTCCAAAACAGTAGATAAAGTAGCATGGAGCAATCAAAAATTATAGATACGTTGGAGACGTATCATATACCATATCTTAGCATCACCCTTTAATGAGAACGGAAATATCTTGAGTAAATAAAGGTAGCGTGATCTCTCATTATTAGTAAACAGGGCAGCTAGATCATTTAACTTAGTAAGGTGTGCCACAACAGTTTCAGATTCATAGCCATAAAAAGGATCAGATTCAACCAAAGTAATTATATCTGGATCAATAGAAAAATCATAATAATCCTGATCAGGGACACAGATAGGTGAAGTAGCAAAAGCAGGGTCGGGTCTCATTCTACCTCTAAAAGATTCTTTACTCCATTTAACTAGCAACCTCTTAAGTTCACGTCTATCCTGGCAAGCAAAAATAGCTGCAGAAGATTTAGCATCAAAAAGATAACCCTCAGGAATAGCAGGCATAGGTTCATCATCACTAACATCATTGTGTTCAGGTTCAATAATTTCTCTTTCTCTAGACCTAGCAATTTGCTCATCAAGAAATTCACCAAGTGGCACAGTAATATCAAGCATAGAAGTAGTTTCATCATAAGTATCATGCATAGCAGAAGTGGCATCATCAATAACATGCGACATATCAGAATTCATAGTAGTAGCAGGCTTAGGTGTCGCAATCTTACTTATAATAGAAGGAGAATCTAGTGCAAGGCTAGATGGCAGTTCCTTACCTCCCCTCGGAGTTGAGGGCAAAATAGTAGTTCGATCATCTTTCAAGTTCTTCATAGTGTCCAGCAGATATAAATCCCAAGTGACTCAAAGAATAGAGCTATGCTCCCCGACAACGGCGCCAGAAAAAGGTCTTGATAACCCACAAGTATAGGGGATCGCAACAGTTTTCGAGGGTAAAGTATTCAACCAAATTTATTGATTCGACACAAGGGGATCCAAAGAATATTCTCAAGTATTAGCAGTTGAGTTGTCAATTCAACCACACCTGGAAACTTAGTATCTGCAGCAAAGTGTTTAGTAGCAAAGTAATATGATAGTGGTAGTAACGGTAACAAAAGTAAAGATAGCAAAAGTAATGTTTTTGGTATTTTGTAGTGATTGTAACAGTAGCAACGGAAAAGTGAATAAGTGTAAACCAGTATATAGAAAACTCGTAGGCACCAGATTAGCAATGGATAATTATGTCGGATGCGGTTCGTCATGTAACAGTTATAACATAGGGTGACACAGAACTAGCTCCAGTTCATCAATGTAATGTAGGCATGTATTCCGTATATAGTCATACATGCTTATGGAAAAGAACTTGCATGACATCTTTTGTCCAACCCTCCCGTGGCAGCGGGGTCCTTTTGGAAACTAAGGGATATTAAGGCCTCCTTTTAATAGAGAACCGGAACAAAGCATCAGCACATAGTGAATACATGAACTCCTCAAACTATGGTCATCACCGGGAGTGGTCCCGATTATTGTCACTACGGGGTTGCCGGATCATAACACATAGTAGGTGACTATAGACTTGCAAGATAGGATCAAGAACACACATATATTCATGAAAACATAATAGGTTCAGATATGAAATCATGGCACTCGGGCCCTAGTGACAAGCATTAAGCATAGCAAAGTCGTAGCAACATCAATCTCAGAACATAATGGATACTAGGGATCAAACCCTAACAAAACTAACTCGATTACATGATAAATCGCATCCAACCCATCACCGTCCAGCAAGCCCTATGATGCAATTACTCACGCACGACGGTGAGCATCATGAAATTGGTGATGGAGGATGGTTGATGATGACGACGACGACGAGTCCCCCTCTCTGGAGCCCCGAACGGACTCCAGATCAGCCCTCCCGAGAGAGATTTGGGCTTGGCGGCGGCTCCCTATCGTAAAATGCGATGATTTCTTCTCTCTGATTTTTTTCTCCCCGAAATCCAATATATGGAGTTGGAGTTGGCGTCGGAGGGCCACCAGGGGGCCCACGAGGTAGGGGGCACGCCCAGGGGGGCACCCTCGTGAGAAGGGTGTGGGCCCCCTGGTCTTCGTCTTTTGCGAGGATTTTTCTTTATTTTTTCTAAGGTGGTCCGTGGAGTTTCAGGACATTCCGAGAATTTTTATTTTCTACACAAAAAACAAAACCATGGCAGTTCTGTTGAAAACAGCGTCAGGCCGGGTTAGTTCCATTCAAATCATACAAGTTAGAGTCCAAAACAAGGGCAAAAGTGTTTGGAAAAGTAGATACGACAGAGACGTATCAGGCATGCGCACGATCATGTCGGGGCCCCCATATGGATGCGGTTGCGCCGCGCGCGTTGCCACGTGATGCACTTACTTGCGGCACAATGGAGTTATGTGCTGCAAATTAGAACTGCCATCAGGGCCTGCCGATATTCCAGGCCGTCCGGCTTCCCCTTTAATTCCCATGGCCATTATAACCTTAGTCTCTTCAACCTTTCGATCGCGCCCCACAACACAACAAGCACACCCATGACGACACATAGAGAGGGGATGTCTAGCGGCACTCCAATGGAGTTCGGCGAGCATAAAGTGGAGACCCATGCGACGGAGATGGATCTCTCGGTGTTCTACACCATCGATCCGGCCGTGGTGGACGACTACATCAACAACGTTGAGCAGTTGCTTGCTCGAGACAAGTACAAGCTGGTCGGCATCGACCTCCAGTACACCGCCGGTCGTCCCGACATAGATTAGAAGGTTGTCGTTGCCCAGTTGTGCGTGAGCCATCATGTCCTCATCTACCACTACTGCATGGCCACAGAGCCTTGCAACCGTCTCACCAGGTTTGCAACAACACCGACTACAAGTTCGCCATGGTGGAAACCACCAACGATGTAAAAGCGCTCAGGGTTACGGGCTTGGCCTGCTAGAACCTTGTCGAAATCCATGAGAACTATAGGGTCTGGGGCAGCACGAAGAAGGACTCCCTGGTTGAACTCGCCTTGGCCATCATCAACCCATACTACAAAAATACGAAGCGGGATGCCAATAGAACATGTCCCGTATCCTGGCACGGGGCCTGGATGCGGCAACTGGATGAACCTCACCTCAGGTTTGTGCCCAAGAGCGTGTACACATGCTACGAGATGCACAGATGGATCGTTGACATGAGGAAGTGCCTTGTTATGGAGATCGAGGAGGACGGATCGAGCCACAACCAGAGCAAGCGTCACAATAAGTAGAGGAAGATCAGATGATCCTTTATCCTAGTTAATCATGCATGTAATATATAGTTTACTTTGGTGTGTGGAAATGTCATGCGTGTAGTAGCCACCTATGTAATTATGCATGTAATAGTTTACTTTGGTGTGTGCAAATGTCATGGTTTTAGTTGCCACCTATGTAAGTGGATGTTTAATTTTGTTATGCAACCATGTCCTTATAAGTGTGTGTGTGTGTGTGTGTGTGTGTGTATATGTATTGTTGTTCTGTATGCAATCCCATCGCACACCACACATGTCTTATTTGCAGCAATACTCTATGTTATTATCAGTCTTCGCACAGATTTTTGATTACATACCTGTTTGCCGCGTATCACACACATCTTGTTATATTGAACCGTTTATGTTCTCTTGTCTCAACACAAACAGTTCATCCGAGTGAACCGCATGATGTATATCGCACACACCTTGATCTGGCTGCCCGTTTCTTTTGTGTTTCCTAATCACAAACGATTCATCCGAGTGAACCATATGATGTATATCTCACCCACCTTCATCTGGCTGCCCGTTTCTTTTGTTCCTCCTCATCGCAAATAGTTAATTGAACTGAACCATATGACCTGCATCGCACACGCAACTGAAATCTGAACCATGTTTGATGAATCCGTCATCATAAATGTTTTGCACCTTTTTTGATGGTTTTTTACACCACCGTTTGCGATTATTGCATCGCACACAATTTTGTCGAAGGGTCTCTAATCGTAGTGTCGCATTAGCAGCATCTTGTAGTAGTGTCAGTTTCAGGCTTGGGTCCAGCTTTGGGCTTCTCCATGGGAGCGGCAGCTTGCTTGTCATTCTTCTTGAAGTTCCCTTTCTTTCCCTTGCCGTTTTTCTTGAAACTAGTGGTCTTGTTAATCATCAACACTTGATGCTCTTTCTTGATTTCTATGTTCGCTGATTTCAGCATCACGAAGATCTTGGGAATCATTTTCGTTATCCCTTGCGTATTATAGTTCATCACAAAGTTCTAGTAGCTTGGTTATAGTGACTAGAGAATTTTGTCAATCACTACCTTATCTGGAAGATTAACTCCCACTTGATTCAAGTGATTGTAGTACCCAAACATTCTAAGCACATGCTCACGAGTTGAGCTATTCTCCTCCATCTTGTAGGCAAAGTACTTGTCAGAGGTCTCATACCTCCTGACACGGGCATGAGTCTAAAATACAAATTTTAGCTCTTGGAACATTGCATATGCTCTGTGGCGTTCAAAATGTTTTGAAGTCCCGGTTTTAAGCCGTAAAGCATGGCACACTAAACTGTTAAGTAGTCATCATATCGAGCTTGTCAAACGTTCATAACGTGTGCATTTGCTCCTGCAATAGGTCTGTCACCTAGCGGTTCATCAAGGACATAATTCTTCTGTGCAGCAATGAGGATAATCCTCAGATCATGGACCCAGTCCGCATTATTGCTACTATCATCTTTCAACTTAGTTTTCTCTAGGAACATATCAAAAATATAGGGGAGCTATATCGCGAGCTATTGATCTACAACATAGATATGCAAAAACTATTAAGACTAAGTTCATGATAAATTAAGTTCAATTAATCAAATTACTAAAGAACTCCCACTTAAATAGACATCCCTCAAGTCATCTAAGTGATACGTGATCCAAATCAACTAATCCATGTCCGATCATCACGTGAGACGGGGTAGTCATCAATGGTGAACATCTCTATGTTGATCATATCTACTATATGCACTTCAAAAAAATACACTTCCGTGATGATATGTGTTTGTCACAATAGGTCACGTTTTCTGTCATCCATGTACATCCATGATGATTTTATGACAGAATCAAGATAGTCATACATGTGTTGTCGTAGAAGTGTTCCATGACATTACCAAAATTATCATCATGGAAGTGTCCACTTCCATGACGATAAATCGCACGTCATAGAAGTGCTTTCGTCAAGGGTGACCAACACATGGCATCCACCATAACGGGACGCCGTTAAGCTATCGGGTCAGGTTTTGGATCCGGTAACCTGCTAACAGCCACGACCAATGCCAATTTTCCATGTGTAAAATTCTCATTGGCTGACAGAACCACGTGTCAGCTCCACGTTGGCACAGGTGTCACTCATCCAATGGTCGAGATGCGCCTATGACATGTTGACACGTGGACGGGCCCAAAAGTGGCCCATAAATTTTAAATGGGCCGGCCCAACTAAAGGCCCACAAGATTTAGCGGACCATAATGGGCCGGCCTAGCTAAAGGCCCACAAGATTTTGCAGACCATAATGGGCCGGCCCAGCTAAAGGTCCAACATTCTCAGTTAAAGCTCGTACGGCTAGTATCAAATCGGCCCGTCAATGGCCCGTCCTAAACTTGTCATCATTGCGGCCCATGGTCACTTCTGGCCCGTTAACAGTCCGCTAAGTATTTGAGCCAAATTACGACCAGGTGTATTTCCGACCTGTTAAAGGTCCTGCTTCATTTGGGCCCATTTACAGGCCATTGAAACTTTCAGCCCATAAACGACCGCGAAGGATTTGGGTCATATTCGGCCATGTCTGACATTCGGCCTGTTAGAGGCCCACTATAGATTTGGGCCACTTTCGGCCTATTGTGATTTTCGGCCCGTTAACGTCAGATGAAATCCATGGGCCATTTGTGGCCCAGCGTCACATCGGGCCCATTAACAGCCCATATAAAAATGACACTAATCAAGCCCGACCAAACTTCCGGCCTATTAAAGGCCCGTGTAGTAGGTCAGCGCATATACAACCCGTCCGAATTTCGGCCTGTGAACAATCCGCATTATAAATGGGTGTAGGATCGAAAGTATGTCTAGAGGGGGGGGGGGGTGATTAGACTACTTGACCAATTAAAAATCTAGCCTTCTCCCAATTTTAGTTCTTGGTAGATTTTAGCAACTTAGCACAAGTCAAGCAATCAAGATACAGTTCAAGCAAGTATGCAAAGAGTATATGAGCAGCGGAAAGTAAAGCATGCAACTTGCAAGAAAGTAAAGGGATGGGATTGGAGTGTGCAAGCGCAATTTGAGACATGGATGTTTTTGGCGTGGTTCCGATAGGTGGTGCTTTCATACATCCACGTTGATGGAGACTTCAACCCACAAAGGGTAACGACTGCGCGAGTCCACGGAGGGCTCCGCCCACGAAGGGTCCACGAAGAAGCAACCTTGTCTATCCCACCATGGCCATCGCCCATGAAGGACTTGCCTCACTAGGGTAGATCTTCACGAAGTAGGCGATCTCCTTGCCCTTACAAACTCCTTGGTTCAACTCCACAATCTTGTCGGAGGCTCCGAAGTGACACCTAACCAATCTAGGAGCCACCACTCTCCAAAAGGTAATAGATGGTGTGTTGTTGATGAACTCCTTGCTCTTGTGCTTCAAATGGTAGTCTCCCCAACACTCAACTCTCTCTCATAGGATTGGATTTGGTGGAAAGATGATTTGAGTGGAAAGCAACTTGGGGAAGGCTAGAGATCAAGATTCATATGGTTGGATTGGAATATCTTGGTCTCAACACATGAGTACATGGTTCTCTCTCAGAAAATGAATGCTGGAAGTGTAGGCACGTTCTGATGGCTTCCCTCACGAATGAGGAGAGGACACAATTTACCAAACTCGGTGGGACTGAATCAGAAAACTCGGTCGGATCAATGTAGTTCATAATGTGACCGTTAGGAATTTTGATGGGACCGACACATCAACTCGGTGGGATCGATATCATTAGGGTTAGGGCATAACATAATATCGGTTTGACCAATTATAGAAACTAAGTGGGACCGACTTTGGTAATAGGTTAACCAGAGAGTTGGTCAGGCAAACTCGGTGGGACAGATTCGCTCATCTCGGTGGGACCAAAATGTTACGAAAAGGAAACATGGAGTTTGCATTGCAAACTCGGTGGGACCGATCGCTCATCTTGGTTAGACCGAAGCATTATGAAGGGAAACAGGGAGTTTGCAATCCCATCTCGGTGAGACTGAAATCCCTATCTGTTAGACGAAGTGACTAGGGTTTCTGGCAGTGGCTATGCCAACTGAACTCGGTGGCGTCGGATTGATCAAATCGGTGGGGCTAAGTTTGACTTCTGGTTTGGGACATATGTGGATATGAGTTTGACTAAGCACTTTGAGAGCAAGCAAGCCATTAAGCAACACCTCATCCCCTTTTAATAGTATTGGCTTTCCTATTGACTCAATGTGATCTTGTATCACTAAAAGTAAAATGTAGAGTCTTGAACTTTAGAGCTTGAGCCAATCCTTTGTCCTTAGCATTTTGAGGGGTCCACATTCCTAATCCATGCCATGCCAATCATTGAATTTTCCTAAAATATTCATCTTGAAATAGCATTAGTTCAATGAGCTATATGTTGTTAATCATTATTGTCGTGAATTGTCACGTCAAATGTCCTAGTGAAAGGACTTAGTCATGGAGCCATCGCAACTAGGAAGCTTAAAGGGGTTAATCGAGACAAAGGACATGGGGTTTATACTGGTTCAGCCCCTTGCAGTGAAGGTAAAATCCTACGATCTAGTTTTGAGTGGGATTGCTTATGTCTCGATTACTAGGGAGCGAATCCGCTTGACCTAGCTCTCGATCTGATGTTACTTGTCCTGAACCGCCACCGGGTCATCCCTTTATATACAGAGGTTGACGCCCAGCGGCTCATAGAGTCCCAACTGGCTCATAAGCGGTGTCCGGCTCGGTCTCTCTCTATTCCTACCTTACAACACAAGTTACCTACATATGGCGGTTTATCTCTACATGCCTTAAGTCGCCTTTGGGCTTTGGGCCCTTAACTGAACCGCCATCTTCTAGCGTCGTCTTGGGCTTCAAGAATCATCATAGGTATAACCCGGCCCCTCCTGGGCGGGTCATAGCTAATATTTATATCCCCAACATTAGGCCCCAGATTGATTTGAACTGGTTCATGTCAATCTCCAACACTTAGAAAAAATCTTCTAATCTTCGTTTGTACTAAAGTTTTCATAACCCGCCATGACATCATCCTTTGGATATGTGGTAACCCACCATGACATCATATGTATTTTAATTCACATTTTGTCCAATGTATCTCAACGGATCCTTATCTTAATGACCATCCCGAGAATCGAGGCGTCCGAATAGCTGGATAACCATATTTTCGGCCTCCTCATTTTTTGCGCCCACTTATCGGCCTTCCCTTATAAATAAGCAAGACCAGGTCTTTTCTCATTCTCTCCTTTCCCGCGTCTTCTTCCTCTCGCAACCCTACTGCCGCTCGAGCTCCGCCGCCGCCGCAGCGCACCTCATCTTCCTCGACCTCGGCCGCTGCATCAACCTGAGTCGATCAGAGAATGGCGACGACCCTCCGTAGTAGATCTGCAACTATAAGTTCCTGCTTTCCCGCACCTTAGATCTGCATTAGGGTTTCTGCCTGTTCTTCATGTTCTTCATTGTTTCTTCATGGTTCCTACACTGCAGCCTTTTTTGATCCAACGGTAATATAGAACTCACACGGTAGTTGTTTTGTGTCCATTTTTGATACTACCAGATCCCTTTTTCCTATCAGGAAGCCTCATTAGAACTCACAAACTTATCTGAACTAGTTTTTAGGTCTATATTATTTCCTTTTCCTGAGCAGCATCTGATCCAAAATAATAGCTACATCCTGTGAAACTTGTTTGTATAACACTTAGGCAAAAAATTGTATTTGAAAGATCCATCTAGCCATGGCGGCTCAAACTGCCGACTTTAAATGACCATGCTCTATAGACATCATCCAACTTTGCCATGGCGGCTTAAATAACCTATACTGCTCATGGCGGTTTACATAACCTGACTAGTTAGTCATATACCATTAGGCCCCTTCTTAAGCCACCATTTTGAATATGTACTGTACCACCTTCTCTACGGTTTTAAATTTGAACCGGAAATTTTACTTTTTGTTAGGCTTCCTTCACGATGCCTCCCAAACAACCCACTTCCTACAATTGGGTCAAATCCATCGTCACTGACAACACACTCGATGATTTTGTGAAGACTGGCTATCTGCCAAAGAAGGATGTCATGGCTTATCGTCCTCCTAACCCGGCAGAAGAGAAACCGCAGCCCAAAGAAGGAGAATTTGTCGTCTTCACTGATCATATGATACTGGGCTTTTCGCCGCCTGACTCAAAATTCTTCAGAGACATTTTGCACTTTTTTGACCTTCGTCCTCAAGACATCAGACCCAACTTCGTGTCCAACATTTGCAGCTTTCAAGTGTTCAGTGAGGTGTACCTTGGAGAAGAGCCCAACTTGCTGCTTTTCAGAGAGTTATTTTATTTGAACCGCCAGAATGGATGCGCCAATGTACCTAGTTTCAAGCTTGGCGGGGTGTCAATCCAACGACGGAGAGACATCTTCTTTCCTTATGCAAATCCACCAAGTCACCCCAAAGACTAGAACCAGACATGGTTCTATTGCCAAGACACATCTCCAGCTGATGAGAACCCTCTGCCCGACTTTCGTGCTCTGCGTCTTAACTCCAATCATCAGCTTCCTGACAAGGTGACAACTGCCAAACACCAGACGCTCACCCCCACCCTTGCAAAAATCAAAGCATTGTTGGGGAACAGTCTAAATGGTATTGATCTGGTCCGGTGCTAGGTCGCCTGGCGGGTCATCTCGTGAGCCGCCGCCCCGGATTAATGTGCACTTACACAGGCAAGAAGAATGACCCTCTGAGGCACAACCCTGATGATTTACCTGATGACGTCATCAATGATATGACCAAGTCGCTTTTGAACGAGAGCCTAGCAGATTGCGGCAAAGTGGGCTTAAGCCCTTTCTGCAAAGCTAACCCGACTCCAGCGGTAAGTTGCCAAACTGAATAAATTTCCTTCATCCTTGATGTTTTGTCTGTACACAAACTTTTGCTGCTTTTCATAGGCTGATGATAAATTTTGGAAGACAAAGTATGATCATGAGGCTGCAAAGAGAGCCAGGAAAGTGAAGAAAGCCGCCAGGAAAGCCGCCGCGAAGAAAAGAGGAAAGAAGCCCAACGCTTCTGAGCTACTTCAACTGGAAGACTCTTCTGATTCGGAGGTAGCCCTTGACTCTCTTGCCTCATTTTTTAATCACCTTATTGATATTGATTATGATCAGGAGGACACGGGCACGAGTCATGGGGTAGATGAAGAGGTAACTATTATTTCCTCTGACTCAGAGCCTTTGCCAAGACAAAATAATCCGAAGAGTACCCCGGAAAGTAAGATTTTTCACATCCCTTAGCTTATCAAGATCCTCAATTTCTTTTGAAGCGACAGATTAATGAGAGCCGGAGGCAGACCCGGACCAGCAAAGACGCGAAACTCTCCTCCGGCTTACCAAATACACCACGGAAGCGCCGGAACAAGGTCATCTCCGACTTTAATCCCTCTTATCCTTTGGCGGGTCTCACTTGTCAACCACTGAACCCTTCTGACTCGAATTATCAGGAAACATCACCTTCCTCTAGCGACTTAATCCAGTCCAACCTGCCGGCTTTTAAGACCGCTCCAGGGTAATGATGACTTTCTTATCCTGTACTTTATTGGATGTTTATATTTGTACTGACCTTTGTGATCTTTAAACAACGGAAAAGCAAAGCCTAGCAAGAAGGCGAAGAAGAACAAGCCGGCCGAAGAGCCAATCTTCAAAGAGGCGGAACTCCAGACTGCCGCGCCTGAGGCCTCCGTTGATGAGTCGTCGCTTGATCCAGCGCATGCACCGCCAACATCAACTACTGACCCTCCTGCTGATCAAGCCACTGATGGCCCAGAAAATCCTGAAGTTTCTAGCCCGGTCAAGACAAACAACCCACAAGACGCTGATGTTGAAATTACCAAGACTAGCTACACTAAGCCGGGAAGACCTACGGTGCTAGCCAAGTGTTCTGCCAAGGAGGAACTCCTGGAACGCCGTAAGGTCAGAGACGACATTGCTGATTATTCTCATATGAGCATTGGGGAAGTTTTGTCTGGCTATCTTAGCCAAGTGCACAGCAGCCGTGACGTCGAAATTGACATGGCGAAGCAAATGCACCATAAATTTGAGGTATAATCTCTTCTCTTCCCTGAATTATCCTTATTATGCCAGCCCCCAAGTCTATTGCTTATGATGAATATGCTGTAGACTTAGAACCAACATACAAGTATTAGTAATATCCTTTGATCAAACCTGAAAAAATTCGGCTTAATCCGTAGTGCCCAAGGGCCGGGTTAATCAATAATGAATGAGCCGGTCCTTGATATGTTTGTGTAGAACATAACACTTATGTAGATTGAACAGAAATATGCATTAGCCCCAAAGTGCTAAGTACTTTGCTTGCAAAGTGCTTGGGACTTACTTTCATGAACCGCCACGTAGATAGAATCTTTCAATAGACATTAGCCCCTAAGTGCCAAGTGTTGTTGCTTGCAAAAGACTTGGGACTTAATATTGTATGCGAATACTCATGAGTTTGACCCAGTGATTGTACAGGCCACCACTAGTCAACTTCAATCTGAATTGTCTGAATTGAAGAACCGCCTAGAGGCACAAGAAACTGAAACCCAAAGAGCCAACACCAAATTTGAATTCAGTGTATCTGAACAAGAGAAATTGAAGGCTGACTTTGAGGTTGATAAAAAGGCTTGGGCTGATGAAAAAACTGCCTTAACCCAACGAGCTGACAAAGCAGAGGCGGCTCTTGAAGAGGTGACCAATGAATTGTCTGGCTTAAAACGCCATGTGTCCCAGATGGTCACAACAATCTTGGGTAAGTCGCCCTGCAAGTGTCAAATATTTTGAATCTTTCTCATGATCATATGAACTGTCATTAACTCCCCTAACATTGCTATACAGGCCCCAGGAGCACAGATCTCAATCAGGACATGCTGGTGAAGCTGAAGGCGGTTTACACACTCGTGGATCAACTGTACACTGGATCTTAGCGTGCCTTAACCACCGTTGCCTTGTCAAATGAAGTTCCTACCCTCCTGGTGGATGTGCTAAGGAAACTCTCTGTGCTCCCCCAGCGATTCACTGAGTTAAGGCGGTCATCTGCGAGAGACGGAGCCGTGTCTGCCTTAAGCCAGGCTAAAGCTTGGCTACTAGAACTAGACCCGGCCGACATCGCAATTGGCTATCCGAGCCTTAAGGAGGATGGCACTTCATTTGAACAGGAAGACTTTGCTGCTTGTGTGAAGGAAATATGCCCTATGGCCACCCTGATTACTGATGAGGCAGATCTGACCAGATACCAGTTGGGTTATGATGCGGAGAACCAGGGGATCCCGACGCCTCATTATAAAGTGACAAGCCTGATTCCACCAATCCGTAAGCATACCTTTGCCCCTAAAGTTGACCCGACTGGACTAATTGACGATGAAGCTGAATTTGAAGCTTTGAATGGCATTGACTGGTCATCATCAACCTTCCAGGACAGGGAACAAGTCGAAGGAGCGGATAGGGTTGATCCGGAAGCTTCAGGTCAACAAGAGAATTGACCCGTCAGGCGGTTCATATTTATGGCCTGCTGAAAAAACAATTTAATCATTTGGACTCGGGGAGTCGTAAAATAGGGGTAGAAATGACTTTGCTTTGCCGTGCCATCGTGCATGTTTTGATGCCTAACACTATTGAACCGTCGTCTTATATTTACCCCTTTTGATACTTACCATCTGTTTTCCTTATGCATAAGAAAGTCTTTGGACTGCCCTGCACAGGAAAATAGATCACAAGAAACCTTGGCGGCTTACGGCAAGGGGGGTCATTAATATCTTGAGTATAACCATTAATATAGAAACAAGAATCACAGATAAGCCTGTTATGAATAATAGCATTGAAGCACAACTACAATATCATACCTGTGATTTTGAATTTATACTGCCGGTTTATGTGGCCTGAACAGTAAGGGTGATAACCCAATCCTTAGAAGTCATTTACTTCCAAGTGTATGACATTGTCATATGTTGGCAACTTTATCGTTCAAAACCAAGCCGGGTTAAAGTGAAACCACACTTATACTTGAATCTGAACAAAAAAGCCTCAAGACAAAATCAAAGAGTGCTTTCAAAAAACTTCAGCCAAATAGAAAGAAAAATCAAGGCTTTTGATTCGAATACGATCAGTAAACCGTTCCAAAGGGTTTAAGCTAGGATTCGAATACGATCATGTAGCCCCCAGTGGCTTTGGTGTTGCGCCGATCAAGAGGGTACTGACAACTATGTTCTCTTTGGTTCGAATATGACCTATGTTTGAATAGGAAGCCCCCAAATGACCTTGAGAGTTTTTTAACGACTCTGATTCGAATATGATCAAAGTCGGACCCAAAAGGGGTTAAGCTATGATTCGAATACGATCAAGAAGCCCCCTAGTGAGTTTGGCATTGTGCCGATCAAAAGGGTACCGACAACTATGTTCTCTTTGGTTCGAATATGACCTATGTTTGAATAGGAAGCCCCCTAGTGATCATGATGTTTTGATGGCTGAATTCGAATACGATCATGAGCCGGGCCAAGAGGGTTAAGCTAGATTCAAATATGATCAGCCCCCAATTGGTCGTTTTGAAATGATAATGATGAAGACATATGATCATTGAGGATAAAAAGGACAGAGGTCCTGTTTTATTACTTATCATAATACCTACATCGTCAAATATGTACATCAGGAGAGCCGGTGGCTCAAGTGTAGTAAGGCCGAAGATGAGATATATTCCACGGCCGACGGGTCTCTTCCTCCGAGTTACGTGAGTCTTTGTGCTCTGGAACATTGATAAGGTAGTATGACCCGTTTTTCAAGTTCTTACTGACCACAAAGGGACCTTCCCAAGGTGGGGATAACTTGTGTGCATCAGTTTGATCCTGGATGAGCTGGAGCACCAAGTCACCTTCTTGAAAGGTTCTGGACTTAACCCGACGGCTGTAATAACAGCGCAGGTCCTGTTGGTAAATCGCCGAACGGGCTGCTCCCAAGTCACGCTCTTCATCTAGCAGGTCGAGTGCATCCTGGAGGGCTTGTTCATTATCAGCTTCAACGTAAGCTGCCATGCGGGGCGAGTCATGACGGATGTCACTAGGTAGAACCGCCTCTGCTCCGTAAACCATGAAGAAACGCGTGTAACCCGTAGACCTGTTGGGGGTAGTATTAATGCTCCATATCACAGAAGGTAACTCCTCCATCCAATAACCCGGCGTCCGTTGCAAAGGAACCATAAGCCGGGGTTTGATGCCCTTCAAGATTTCCTGATTGGCTCTTTCAGCTTGACCATTGGATTGAGGGTGAGCTACTGATGATACATCAAGCCAGATATGCTCACGTTGACAAAAACTCCTCCATGACACCCTTGGATAGATTGGTACCATTATCAGTTATAATGTTGTGTGGAAATTCAAAACGAAAGATCACCTTTTTCATGAATTGAACCGCCGTGGCTGCATCAAACTTACTAACTGGTTCTGCCTCAACCCACTTTGTGAACTTGTCAACCGCCACCAAGAGGTGGGTATTTTTATCTTTGGACTCTTTGAAGGGTCCAACCATGTCGAGTCCCCAGACTACAAACGACCAAGTAATTGGGATCACCCTGAGCTCTTGAGCCGGCACGTGAGCTCGTCGTGAGAATTTCTGACAACCATCACATTTACTGACCAAATCCTCTGCGTCAGCATGAGCCGGCAGCCAATAAAACCCATGACGAAAAGCTTTAGCCACCAATGAATTTTAACCGGTGTGATGGCCACAATCTCCTTCATGAATCTCACGAAGAATTTCTTGACGTTCCTCAGGAGAAACACAACATTGAAACGCCCCAATGACGCTGCGATGATGCAACTCACCATTGGCAATTTTCATTGACTTAGACCGGTGGGTTATCTGCCTGGCCAAGGTTTCATCCTCAGGCAACTCACCCCGGGTCATATAAGCCAAATATGGCACTGTCCAATCTGGGATGACGTGAAGAGCCACCACCAATTGCGCTTCCGGGTCAGGAACAGCCAAGTCTTCCTCTATAGGCAACTTGACAGAAGGGTTATGCAGAATATCCAAGAAGGTATTACGTGGCACCGACTTACGCTGAGACTCTAGCTGGCTTAAAGCATCAACCGCCTCATTCTTTCTGTGATCAATGTGCTCCACCTGGTAACCCTTGAAGTGTCCCACAACAGCATCAGCTTCACGACGATAAGCCGCCATGAGGGGATCCTTGGAATCCCACTTGCCTAAAACTTGTTTAGCCACCAGATCTGAGTCGCCAAAGCATCTTACCCGGCTTAAGCTCATCTCCTTAGCCATCCGTAGACCATGGAGCAAGGTCTCGTACTCAGCTGCATTGTTTGTACAAGGGAACATCAACCTTAGCACATAACAAAATTTATCACCTCGAGGGGAAGCTAAAACAACTCCAGCCCCCGAGCCCTCCATTTGCCTGGACCCATCAAAGTGAATAGTCCAATATTTGTTGTCTGGCTTTTCTTCAGGCATCTACAGCTCCGTCCAATCATTGATGAAGTCTACCAGTGCTTGAGACTTGATGGCAGTGCGTGGTACATACTTTAAACCGCGAGGCCCAACTTCAATGGCCCACTTAGCGACTCGTCCTGTGGCTTCTCTGTTTTGAATGATATCTCCTAAAGGAGCAGAACTGACCAGAGTGATGGGATGACCCTCGAAATATTGCTTAAGCTTCCAGCTTGCCATGAACACCCCATAAACGAGCTTCTGCCAATGTGGATACCTTTGCTTGGAATCAATAAGCACCTCACTGATGTAGTAAACCGGCCGTTGAACCGGATGTTCCTTGCCAGCCTCCTTGCGCTCCACCACAATGGCCACACTGACATCACTTGTGTTAGCAGCCACATATAACAAATAGCGGCTCCTTATGAATGGGAGCAGCAAGGTCCAGCAGCTCAACTAGCTGTCTCTTCAAATCTTCAAAGGCAACGTTAGCAGCGTCACTCCAGACAAAGTCGTTTGTTTTCTTCATCATTTGATACAGCGGTATGGCCTTCTCACCTACCCGGCTTATGAACTGGCTTAAAGCAGCAATACGACCCACCAGTCGCTGAACATCATTGATACACGCCGGTTTAGCCAAAGAGGTGATTGCCTTGATGTTCTCCGGGTTAGCCTCAATGCCTCTGTTTGGAACCAGAAAACCCAAAAGCTTACCTGCAGGCACACCAAAAATGCACTTTGCCAGGGTTAAGCATCATCTTGTAGACCCGGAGATTATCAAAGGTTTATTTCAGATCCTCTATCAAGGTCTCCTTCTCTCTGGATTTCACCACAATGTCATCCACATAAGCATGAACATTGCGCCCAATCTGATTGTGAAGACAGTTCTGCACACATTGCTGATAAGTCGCCTGGGCACTCTTAAACCCAAAAGGCATAGACACATAGCAGAAGGCTCCAAATGGAGTAATAAAAGCCGTCTTCTCCTGGTCCTTAACTGCCATCTTGATTTGATGATATCCAGAATAAGCATCCAAAAAACTCAAACGCTCACAACCCATCGTAGCATCAATGATCTGATCAATACGAGGGAGAGCAAAAGGATCAGCCGGACATGCCTTGTTTAAGTCCGTGTAATCCACACACATACGCCAGGTGCCGTTCTTTTTGAGTACGAGCACCGGGTTAGCCAACCACTCTGGATGAAAAACTTCAATAATAAACCCGGCCGCTAAGAGCCGGGCCACTTCCTCACCAATGCCTTACACCTCTCCTCATTGAACCACCGAAGAAACTGTTTGACCGGCTTAAATTTTGGATCAATATTGAGAGTGTGCTCAGCGAGTTCTCTCGGTACACCCGACATGTCAGAAGGTTTCCATGCAAAGATGTCCCGGTTCTCATGGATGAACTCGATGAGCGTGCTTTCCTATTTGGGATCTAGATTGGCACTCATACTGAACTACTTAGATGAATCTCTAGGAACAAAATCAACCATCTTGGTGTCGTCGGCCGACTTAAACTTCATCACCGTTTCATGCTCTGTAGTGGGCTTCTTCAAAGACGTCATGTCTGGCGGGTCAACATTGTCTTTATAAAACTTCATCTCTTCTGTTGCACAGACCGACTCAGCATAAGCCACGTCACCTTCTTCGCACTCCAAAGCCACTTTTCGATTGCCATGAACCGTAATGGTCCCTTTGTAACCCGGCATTTTGAGCTGCAGATAAACATAACACGACCGCACCATGAACTTGGCATAGGCCGGCCGCCCAAACAGTGCATAATATGGGCTCCTGATCTTGACCACCTCAAAAGTTAACTTCTCAGCCCTGGAATCGTGCTCATCTCCAAAGGCTACCTCCAGCTCAATCTTACCAACTGGATATGCTGACTTACCAGGAACCATGCCATGGAAAACAGTATTGGACTGCTTAAGATTCTTATCAGTTAACCCCATGCGACGGAAGGTCTCATAATAAAGGATATTAATGCTGCTGCCTCCATCCATGAGTACCTTAGTAAAATTGTAACCATCGACTTGAGGTGCCACAACTAAAGCCAGGTGACCCGGGTTATCAACCCGGGGCGGGTGATCCGCCCGACTCCACATAATGGGTTGCTCTGACCATCGCAAGTACTGGGGAACCACCGGCTCAACGGCGTTCACTACCCTCTTGTGAAGCTTCTGATCCCGTTTGCACAAACTTGTGGTGAAAACATGATACTGCCCACCGCTCAACTGCTTTGGATGACTTTGATAGCCAGATTGCTGCTGCTGCTGACCTCCTTGGCCAGATTGCTGGTTGCCTTGATTATATCCACCCTGGTTATTTTGGTGGCCCTAAAAGCCGGAACTAGAGCTGCCGCCTGCATAACCCAGGCCCTGAAAGCCGCCGCCGCCTGAGCCGCCACCTGGCCCATTGTTGTTGTCAAACATGTTGGAATTCTTGAAAGCCTTCATGATTGTACAATCCTTCCATAGGTGAGTGGCCGGCTTCTGCTGAGTACCATGCCTTGGACAGGGCTCATTCAGCAACTGCTCAAGAATGGGACCTGACCCACCGGACCGAGGAGGTGGTCTCCCCTTATGTCATTGATTGTTGCCCTACGTATTGGTGTTAGCCACAAACTCCAAGCTACCATCAGCCTTACGTTTATTATTGCCTTCTTGATTCGCCGGGCTATGCTGCGGACCCTTGGCGTTGCCGTTCTTCTTTCCCTTCCCTGCCTTCTCGTCATCAGACTCGGGATCCCTGGTACTATCAGAGTCGGCGTATTTGACTAGAGCCGCCATTAGCTGGCCCATGTCATTACAATCGCGCTTGAGCCACCCCAGCTTCTATTTCAAAGGCATAAAACAACAATTTTTCTCCAACATTAAGACTGCAGAGCCGGCATCCATCTTATCAGATGAATGTATTATGGCCTTGACTTGGCGCACCCAATGGGTCGTGGATTCACCCTCCTCTTGCTTGCAGTTAGTCAAGTCTACAATTGACATGGGCTGCTTGCACATATCCTTGAAGTTCTGAATAAACTGGGCTTTTAACTCTGCCCATGAACTGATGGAATTAGGCGGCAACCCCTTCAACCAAGTGCGGGCCGTTCCATCCAACATCATGGTGAAGTACTTGGCCATCGCAGCATCACTGACCTCTAGCAGTTCCATGGCCATCTCATAGCTTTCGATCCATGGCCCCGGCTGTAAGTTGGCCGTGTAATTAGGCACCTTTCGAGGCCCCTTGAAATCCTTGGGCAAATGCTCATTGCGTAGAGCTGGTACCAGACAAGGGACACCTCCAGTCCTAGTGGTCACACCTGCCTCAATAGAAGATGTTGGATAAACTGGAAACGACTGGTAGGCCACCTACTGAGCCGCCTGCTCAGCCGCCTGCTGAGCTGCCCGTGCGGCCTCTTGATGTATCATGTCCTGATCAATGAAGTTAGGAACTCCATCACACACTGGGTCATGCCTGCACGGCTGGTTACGGCATTGGGCGTTGCTTGAAACGGCCGCTGAATCCATGTGCCTGCTATAACTCGGGCTCCGGCTTGGGCGAGGGGTCGAATGAATCCTGTCTCGACTAGAAGAATACGCGTCCTGCTACACCAAAGCCGTCTGAAGAAGTTCTCTGACCCTTTGTGTGTCAACCGCCGTCGGTGAGTCTCCATCTGCTGGGAGAGCCGCCAATCATGCTGCTGCCGCGATCATGTTCTCCAACGGGTTAGAATAATGACCTGGTGGTGTTGGCACATAGTGAGGCGGAGCAGTAATCAGACATGGAGGCTCCATCACTCGTGGCTAAATTGGTGTCCTAGCCCCGGGTGTTGCAACCTAGTTTACCTCCGGCGGGTTACTGGGCCCTGTACCGGGTGTATGAAAGAGGTTTCTAGGATCGTAAACCGGAGGCAGACGGGATTGAGTCTTCTGGTACCTTCTCCTCATAACCTCATTTGACGCGTTATGATCCATCGTTAGCTGGAAAGCTTGTGACTGAATCCGCTGAGCTTGAGCGTCCAGAGCCACCCGCTCTGCGGTTATCCTGACGTCCTCCGCCGCCAGGTATTCCTTAGCTTGCACTATATCCTGCTTTAATCGCGCCACTTCCGCAGCATGTTGAGCTTGATCTGCCGGGTTGACCACGGCGGTTAACAGAGCCGTCATCTTATCCATGAGATCCATCAGCACCTGAGATGGCGGGTGCGCAGGGTCTCCTGCCCTAGCTACCGCTGACCCGGAGGTTATCGCTGCCGCAGCCGTAGAATTTTGACCGGGTTGCGTGCCAGCCATGAAGATCCCAACTCGGCTCGGTGGCTCAAAGGGGTCTGGAATACTACTGCCATCGGAACAGCCCCCAAGCCCGCTATCTTGTAGTTCATACAACGAATCTGTCTCACCAGTGGACGACTCACCATTAGAACAGATGGCCGTCTCACCAGCAGACCCAGATCCTTTAGAAAATTCCCTTCCATGGACGCATCCCACGAAGGCACGCATCACGGCAGGCTGAGCCTGGGCGGGTCTCGCACGCTGAGCCATCTTGATGATGTCGGTGCAGATGTTTGGCTCAGGGCCCGGCTCACCGGTCTTGCCAATGAAGACGTGGATTCCGCCGAAGGGGACCCGGTACCCATACTCAATTAAGCCGGCGTCGGGGCCCCAGCCTGCATCATCAATGTAGAGCTTGCCGCAACGACTCTTGGTCATTCGGCCCACAGCGTATCCCTTGAGCCCTTCGAAGCTGCCCTTCAAGAACTCAAATCCACCGTGTGCTGGCCCCATGGTGGGCGCCAACTATCATGGAATTGTCACGTCAGATGTTCTAGCGAAAGGACTTAGTCGTGGAGCCATTGCAACTAGGAAGCTTAAAGGGGTTAATCGGGACAAAGGACACATGGTTTATACTGGTCTGGCCCCTTACGGTGAAGGTAAAAGCCTACGATCCAGTTTTTAGTGGGATTGCTTATGTCTCGATTACTAGGGAGCGAATCCACTTGACCTAGCTATCGATCTGATGTTACTTGTCCTGAACCGCCACCGGGTCGTCCCTTTATATACAGAGGTAAACGCCCAGGGGCTCACAGAGTCCCGACCGGCTCATAAACGGTGTCCGGCTCGGTCTCTCTCTATTCCTACCTTACAACACAAGTTACGTACATATGGCAGTTTATCTCTACAGGCCTTAAGTCGCCTTTGGGCTTTGGGCCCTTAACTGAACCGCCATATTCTAGCATCGTCTTAGGCTTCAAGAATCATCATAGGTATAACCCGACCCCTCCTGGGCGGGTCATACCTAATAGTTATATCCCCAACAATTACCAAAACCACCCAGGGATAGTTGCAGTTTCAATCTCCCCCTTTTTGGTAATTGATGACAACATATAGATCAAAGCTTTGACAAATGATAATAAGATTGAAATACATCGTTGCTTTGAGAAGTATGTGATAAGCAAGAGCTCCCCCTAAGTTTGTGCATTATTTAAAATTTGCTTTGGACTGCAAATGCACAGTTTGTTAGGATCATGGGTCACTCTTCCATGTCACATACATCTTGGTGGAGCGCTCAAAATGATAGCAATGAAAAACATGCACTCATCACCAAGCAAAGTGAATGATCATATATGAATATAAGAGATGATATCATTCAAGCACACATTAAAGTAGCATATGATCAAACACATGATCATCCAAGTATCTCACAAAAGACATAATGTAACAAGCAAGCATACAATAAAGTTCAACCAAATAAAGTGCAAGAGAGACAAAAAACAACTCTCTCTCTCTCTCAGACTATGATCTATACATATTTCTCCCCCTTGGGCAACAAGTTACCAAAAAGTTCAAATATGCATAGTGCTATGCGTCTCTCAGGCTTGGTCTCCATGAGGTGGTGTAGAGATGACTCCTAGGATGAAGGCTTTTGTTGATGTAGCTGGAGCTGGTGGAGTGGCTACAGGAGGTGGCACTGAAGCTATGGCTGCTGGTGCAGATGTGGTTGCTCTAGTATCAGGAATAAGCACTGCATCAGACCTCTGACCTCGTGACATATGCACTCGCCGAAAAACATCTGTTGTTGTCTTTCCTTTCTTCACCTCTCCTTCCTCCTGGAGCTACTCTACTGCTGACTGAATCTCAGTTACTTTGACATCAAGATCATATAATTTTTGCTCAATGATTCTCTCCAAACTCTCCTGATTTTGAGTCAGGGTGGCCAAGCCCTTGTCAATCCTCAAGGTGAATTGGATCAGAAATCCAACTTGATCTTGTTTGCTCTTTAGGAACACCTGAGATGCCTCTTCTGCACTTGGCATCTTTGTAGCTTTCTCTGCCCTTGCCTTTGCTCTCTTCTCATGTGCTTGCACTAATGAACGATCATTCTCATCCATGACCACTGTGTTATCTTCAAATTCTGGCTTGAGAGGTAAGTGCTCCTTGTCCAACAAATAAGGGCCTGTGCCCATCTTCGAGTTGATAAGCATCTGAATTTATGGAGCATACCCACAAGACCTCTTCTGATCTGCACCTGTCCTCTTGATTGTCTCTACAATTAGACTCATCACCTTGAACTTCTGAGGGACATCAAAAATGTGCAGCAAGTTGATTGAATGTCCTCTTATCATCTTGTGATCTCCAGACTTGGGCAAAAGAGTATGCCTCGGGATGGTGTTGATTGTAGGCAGACCAGACAACAGAAACTTCACTGAGCCCAACTTATGAGTTTCAAGGGCTTCATCAGGAATTGCCTTGTACATACTTGCCATTGAGTTGTGGTCTTTCTTCTTCTTGGCATACACATCCAAGTCATCCTCATGAGCTGCTGGGGCATTTATCAACTTGGCCCATTCATCAACAGTTGATTGGTATGTAGTACCTTCTGACATCCATACAATCCTTCCATCAGGATAGAAGTGAGCAGTGGAGTAGAATTACATGATCAACTCATCATTCCACTTAGTGAGCTTCTGGCCAACAAACTTGTCAACTACACAAGCCTTGAAGCTATCATAGACACCTGGGAAATGATCTTCATTCTCTCTGATGTATGTCCAGTCAACCCATCTCATGTCACAGACAATCGGCTTCTTGTCAAGAAGAATGGTCTCATAAAAGTCTTGTCGTTCTTTAGTGTGGAACCTGTAATCCACAGTAGTTCTCCTTCTCACAGCATAAGGGTCACTTTTTCTCCAAAGTCTCAGACTTGCATCCTTCCTGATGCTCATGTCCTCTGCCACTAGATGAGTGTCATTGTGGTCTGGGATATTTGGTTTGAGCTTTCTCAGCACTTGGGCTTCAGCTTCTTCTTCTTCAGCTTTAGGCACTTGGGCCTTGTTCTTTTCTTCAGCAGGGATGTTTCTTGTGCTTCTCTTGGGTGCAGACTTGGTTGCTGGAGTAGCAACTTTGGGAGCAGATTCGGGCTTAGGAGCAGCCCCTGACTTGATTGCATCTCCCATAAGCTTTTGTGCCTTAGGTGCTGGTGCAGCATCCTCTTCCTCTTCCTCTTCAGAATCTCTCATCATGGAGGGCTTTCCAATGACTCTGGCAATGGTCTTCCTGGCCCTCTCCTTTCTTTTCTTCTTCTTGTCATCACCAGCTGCCACTTCATCATCAGATTCAATAGTGGGCTTCATGGTTTCTCCCGTGGCAACTTTTCTTGGCTTGGATGTTGGGATTCTCCTAGTTGGTGCCTTCTTGTTCATGCCAGGCTTTGTAGATGCATCAGTGCCAAACTCCTTCTTCACCGCTTTCCTCTTTGAGATGGCCTCATCCTCAGCTGCAACATAATCTTCATCTTCAGAATCTGAGGTTCTCTTCTTCCTTGCTCTAGTGGCTACCTTGGGCAAGTTACTTGATGTGCTCTTGCTGCCCTCATCATAGCTGCTTGAGGGACTAGTGCCCTCACTCATATGCTCTTGCTGTTCAGATCTGTTCTGGCTGTCACTCTGGTCAGACATCTTGGCAGGCAAACTGACAGCAAACCTTGTGAATGGATATAGATGAGGTAGAGTAGATGAGCATCACAAAGTACAGAGGTTTTGAAAAAAAAATGAGTCAAAAACATAGTTTCAGTTCTCTACAAAAATGATCTCGGAGCTACCGAATTGATAAACTCGGTGATACCGAAGCAACATTTGGAACCTAAACTAGTGAACTCGGTCAGACTGAGTCACAATTCGGTGGCACCGAGATTGCTGGGGTTTGATACATCCATTTTGCATCATGCTTTTATATCAATATTTATTGCATTATGGGATGTTATTACACATTATATCTCAATACTTATGGCTATTCTCTCTTATTTTATAAGGTTTACCATGAAGAGGGGGAATGCCGGCAGCTGGAATTCTGGCTGGAAAAGGAGCAAACATTGGAAACCTATTCTGCACCGCTCCAAAAATCCTGAAACTCCACGAAACTTATTTTTCGAATTTATAAGAATTATTGAGCGAAAGAAACACCTGAGGGGGCCCACACCCTGGCCAGGAGGGTGGGGGCGCGCCCACCCCTACTGGGCGCGCCCCTGTCTCCTGGGCCCCCTGGTGGCCCTCGGGTGTCCATCATCTGCTATATGAAGGCTTATACCCTGGAAAAAAATCATGGGCAAGCTTACGGGACGAAACTCCACCGCCATGAGGCGTAACCTTGGCAGAACCAATCTAGAGCTCCGGTAGAGCTGTTGTGCCGGGGACACTTCCCTCCGGGAGGGGGAAATCATCACCATCATCATCACCAACGATCCTCTCATCAGGAGGGGGTCAATCTCCATCAACATCTTCACCAGCACCATCTCCTCTCAAAACCCTAGTTCATCTCTTGTATCCAATCTTGTATCCAAACCACAAATTGGTACTTGTGGGTTGCTAGTAGTGTTGACTACTCCTTGTAGTTGATGCTAATTGGTTTACTTGGTGGAAGATCATATGTTCAGATCCTTAATGCATATTGTTACTCCTCTGATTATGAACATGAATATGCTTTGTGACTAGTTATGTTTGTTCTTGAGGACATGGGTGAAGTCTTGCTATTAGTAGTCATGTCAATTTGGTATTCGTTCAATATTCTAATGAGATGTATGTTGTCTTTCCTCTAGTGGTGTTATGTGAACGTCCACTACATGACACTTCACCATTATTTGGGCCTAGAGGAAGGCATTGGGAACTAATAAGTATATGATGGGTTGCTAGAGTGACAGAAGCTTAAACCCTAGTTTATGCGTTGCTTCATAAGGGGCTGATTTGGATCCATATGTTTAATGTTGTGGTTAGGTTTACCTTAATACTTATTTTGTAGTTGCGGATGCTTGCAATAGGGGTTAATCATAAGAAGGATGCTTGTCCAAGTAAGGGCAGTACCCAAGTACCGGTCCACCCACATATCAAATTATCAAAGTACCGAACGCGAATCATATGAGCGTGATGAAAACTAGCTTGACGATAATTCCCATGTGTCCTCGGGAGCTCCTTTCTCATTATAAGAAATTGTATAGGCTTATCCTTTGCTACAAAAAGGATTGGGCCACCTTGCTGCACTTTATTTACTTTATTTACTTGTTACTCGTTACAATTTATCTTATCACAAAACTATCTATTACCTACAATTTCAGTGCTTGTAGAGAAAACCTTACTGAAAACCGCTTATCATTTCCTTCTACTCCTCGTTGGGTTCGACACTCTTACTTATCGAAAGGACTACGATAGATCCCCTACACTTGTGGGTCATCAAGACTCTTTTCTGGCGCTGTTGCCGGGGTGTGTAGCGCTTTTGGTGAGTAGAACTTGGTAAGGAAACATTTATATAGTGTGCTGAAATTTTCTGTTACTTGTCACTATGGAAACTAATCTTTTGAGGGGCTTGTTCGGGGTATCTTCACCCCGACCAGAAGAGCAAAGAGTTGCTCCTCAACCTACTGAACTTATTGAAAATATTTACTCTGAGATTCCTTCGGGTATGATAGAGAAACTGCTAGCTGATCCATTTGCAGGAGATGGAACATTGCATCCCGATTTACACCTTATCTTTGTGGATGAAGTTTGTGGATTATTTAAGCTTGCATGTATTCCCGATGATGTTGTAAAAAGGAAGGTCTTCCCTTTATAATTTAAGGGAGATGCATTGACATGGTATAGGCTATGTGATGATACGGGATCTTGGAATTATAAACGATTGAAGTTGGAATTTCACCAGAAGTTCTATCCTATGCATCTTGTTCATCGTGATCGTAATTACATATATAATTTCTGGCCTCGCGAAGGAGAAAGCATCGCTCAAGCTTGGGGGAGGCTTAAGTCAATGTTATATTCATGCCCCAATCATGAGCTCTCCAGAGAAATGATTATTCAAAATTTTTATGCTCGTCTTTCTCACAATGATCGCAACATGCTCGGTACTTCCTGTGCTAGTTCTTATATGCTGAAGACTATTGAATTCAAATGGGACTTATTGGAAAGAATTAAACGCAACTCTGAATATTGGGGTTGCAACGATGGTAAGGAGTCAGGTATGACACCTAAGTTTGATTGTGTTAAATCCTTTATGGACACCGATAATTTTTGTGGATTTAGCGCTAAATATGGACTTGACTCTGAGATAGTAGCTTCTTTCTGTGAATCTTTTGTTACTTACGTTGATCTCCCTAAGGAGAAGTGGTTTAAATATATACCTCAAATTGAAGTAAAAGTAGTTGCACCTATTACAGTTGAAGAAAAGACTGTCACCTATAGTGATCCTACTGTTCCTACTACTTATGTTGAGAAACCTCCTTTTCCTGTTAGGATAAAGGATCATACTAAAACTTCGACTGTTGTTCGTAAGAGTAATACTAGGACTTATACACCTCCTGAGAAAATCAAAGTTGAACCTATTATTGCTATGGTTAAAGATCTCTTGGATGATGATTTAGATGGGCATGTTATTTCTGTGGTGAGACTGCTAATATTGTTAAACCAGATGCTAAGATTCATAGACCTGTTGTAGGCATGCCTGTTGTTTCTGTTAAAATAGGAGATCATTGTTATCATGGTTTATGTGATATGGGTGCTAGTGCTAGTGCAATACCCTATGACTTAAATAAAGAAATGATGCATGATATTGTACCCGCTAAAATAGAAGATATTGATGTTACTATTAAGCTTGCTAATAGGGATACCATTAAGCCAGTTGGGATTGTTAGAGATGTTGAAGTCTTGTGTGGGAAGGTTAAATATCCTGCTGATTTTCTTGTTCTTGGTTCCCCACAAGATGACTTTTGTCCCATTATTTTTGGTAGACCCTTCTTGTAATGCTAAGATTGATTGTGAAAAGGATACGGTTACAATCGGCTTAGAGGGTATGTCTCGTGAGTTTAATTTTGCTAAGTTTCGTAGACAACCTCGCGATAGAGAATCACCTAGTAAGGATGAGATTATTGGTCTTCCTTCTATTGTTGTGCCTCCTACTGATCCGTTAGAACAATATTTGCTAGACCATGAAAATGATATGTTTATGAAGGAAAGAAGGGAAATAGATGAAGTGTTCCTTAAACAGGAACCTATGCTGAAACACAACCTTCCCATTGAAATTCTTGGGGATCCCCCTCCACCCAAGGGTGATCCTGTGTTTGAACTCAAACCATTACCTGATAATCTTAAGTATGCTTATCTTGATGAAAAGAAAATATATCCTGTTATTATTAGTGCTAACCTTTCAGAGCAAGAAGAAGAAAGATTATTGAAAACTCTGAAAAAGCACCGTGCTGCTATTGGATATACTATGGATGATCTCAAGGGCATTAGTCCCACGTTATGCCAACACAAAATTAATTTGGAGGACAATGCCAAACCAGTTAGAGATCCTCAACGATGACTGAATCCCAAGATGAAAGAAGTGGTAACAAAGGAGATACTAAAGCTCCTTGAGGCAGGTATAATTTATCCCGTTGCTGATAGTAATTGGGTAAGTCCAGTCCATTGTGTTCCTAAAAAAGGAGGAATTATTGTCGTTCCTAATGATAAAGATGAATTGATCCCGCAAAGAATTATTACAGGTTATAGGATGGTAATTGATTTCCGTAAATTAAATAAAGCTACTAAGAAAGATCATTACCCTTTACCTTTTATTGATCAAATGCTAGAAAGACTATCTAAACACACACATTTTTGCTTTCTAGATGGTTATTCTGGTTTCTCGCAGATACCTGTGTCACCGAAGGATCAATCTAAAACTACTTTTACTTGCCCTTTCGGTACTTTTGCTTATAGATGTATGCCTTTTGGTTTATGTAATGCACCTGCTACCTTTCAAAGATGTATTATGGCTATATTCACTGACTTTTGTGAAAAGATTTGTGAGGTGTTCATGGATGATTTCTCCGTTTATGGATCCTCTTTTGATGATTGCTTGAGCAACCTTGATCGAGTTTTGCAGAGATGCGAAGACACTAGTCTCGTCTTGAATTGGGGAAAGTGCCACTTTATGGTTAATGAAGGCATTGTCTTGGGGCATAAGATTTCCGAGAGAGGTACTGAAGTTGATAAAGCTAAAGTTGATGCTATTGAAAAGATGCCATGTCCCAAGGACATAAAAGGTATAAGAAGTTTACTTGGTCATGCTGGTTTTATAGGAGGTTCATTAAGGACTTTTCTAAAATCTCTAGGCCTCTGACTAATTTATTGGAAAAAAGATATTCCTTTTGTCTTTGATGATGATTGTGTAGAAGCATTTGAAATACTTAAGAAAGCTTTGATCACTCCACCTATTGTTCAGCCACCTGATTGGAATTTACCCCTTTGAAATTATGTGTGATGCTAGTGATTATGCTGTAGGTGCTGTTCTAGGGAAAAGAGTTGATAAGAAATTGAATGTTATCCAGTATGCTAGTAAGACTCTTGATACTGCCTAGAGAAATTATGCTACTACTGAAAAAGAATTCTTAGCAGTTGTGTTTGCATGTGATAAGTTTAGACCTTATATAGTTGATTCCAAAGTTACTATTCACACTGATCATGCTGCTATTAAATATCTTATGGAAAAGAAAGATGCTAAGTCTAGACTCATTAGATGGGTTCTCTTGATCCAAGAATTTGATTTGCATATTATTGATAGAAAGGGAGCTGAGAACCCCGTTGCAGACAACTTGTCTAGGTTAGAGAATGTTCTTGACAACCCACTGCCTATTGATGATAGCTTTCCCGATGAACAATTAGCGGTTGTTAATGCTTCTCGTACTGCTCCTTGGTATGCTGATTATGCTAATTACATTGTTGCTTAATTTATACCTCCTAGTTTCACATACTAGCAAAAGAAAAAGTTCTTTTATGATTTAAGACACTACTTCTGGGATGACCCACACCTTTATAAAGAAGGAGTAGATGGTGTTATTAGACGTTGTGTAACTGAGCATGAACAGGAACAGATCCTACGCAAGTGTCACTCTGAATCCTATCGAGGACACCACGCTGGAGATAGAACTGCAGATAAGGTATTGCAATCTGGTTTTTATTGGCCTACTCTGTACAAAGATGCTTGTAAGTTTGTCTTATCTTGTGATGAATGTCAAAGAATTGGTAATATTAGTAGACGTCAAGAAATGCCTATGAATTATTCTCTTGTTATTGAACCATTTGACGTTTGGGACTTTGATTATATGGGACCTTTTCCTGCCTCTAATGGTTACACACATATTTTAGTTGCTGTTGATTACGTTACTAAATGGGTAGAAGCTATTCCAACTAGTAGTGCTGATCATAACACTTCTATTAAAATACTTAAAGAAGTTATTTTTCCGAGGTTTGGAGTCCCTAGATATCTTATGACTGATGGTGGTTCACATTTTATTCATGGTGTTTTCCGTAAGATGCTTGCTAAGTATGATGTTAATCATAGAATCGCATCTCCTTATCATCCGCAGTCTAGTGGTCAAGTAGAGTTGAGCAATAGAGAGCTCAAATTAATTTTGCAAAAGTCTGTCAATAGATCTAGAAAGAATTGGTCCAAAAAACTTGATGATGCATTATGGGCCTATAGAACTGCATACAACAATCCTATGGGTATGTCTCCATATAAGATGGTTTATGGAAAAGCATGTCATTTACCTCTAGAACTTGAACATAAAGCATATTGGGCTATCAAAGAGCTCAACTATGACTTCAAACTTGCCGGTGAAAAGAGGTTGTTTGATATTAGCTCACTTGATGAATGGAGAACCCAAGCCTATGAGAATGCCAAGCTATTCAAAGAAAAAGTCAAACGCTGGCATGACAAAAGGATACAAAAGCGTGAGTTTAAGGTAGGTGATTATGTGTTATTATTCAACTCTCGTTTAAGATTTTTTGCAGGAAAACTTCTCTCTAAATGGGAAGGTCCTTACATTATCGAGGAGGTCTATCGTTCGGGTGCCATAAAAATCAACAACTTCGAAGGCACAAGTCCGAGGGTGGTGAACGGTCAAAGAATTAAACATTATATCTCAGGTAATCCTATCAATGTTAAAACTAATATTATTGAAACCGTAACCTCGGAAGAATACATAAGGGACACTTTCCAGAACGTTCCAGACTCTGAAAAGGAATAGGTATGTGGTACGGTAAGTAACCGACTCCAAAACAATTCTAATGGCAATTTTTATCTGTTTTGGAATATTCAAGAATTTTAGGAAGAAAGAAGTAATCCGGGAAGGACACGAGGCCTCCACGAGGGTGGAGGGCACGCCCACCCTTCCTGGGTGCTCCCCCTATCTCGTGGACACCTCGTGTGCCTCCCGGACTCCGTTTTCTTGCACGTTACGTATTTTGGTTAGTAAAATTTCATTATATAAACTCCCGAAGGTTTTGACCACCGTATCACGCAAATATCCACTGTTTTCGTTTCGAGCTGTTTTCTGTTACAGATCTAGAGCATCATGGAGTCTCCAAGCGCTCCCAAGGACAAGTTTTTCGACAGGGTTATCAACCCCTATCTCGCGGAGGTGCTGCAACACCCTCAAACCATTGAGATGCGTGAGGGGGTGCTGCACATCCGCGATGTGGAGGGACCAAGGCGTACCGGAAGCGTGGGGACAAAGCTCGAAGCCGTGGAGCAGCAAGTCTTCAAGTGCCAAGGGATGGTGGAGCGTGGACTCAACGCCAACCAGATGATGATCACGGAGCTCACCAACAACCACAAGCTAGATGCCAAAGTCATTGGGGAGACCATCTTCAAGCTTCAAGAGAAAATCGAGCACCTCCAAGCCCAGATCTATGACCTGCGAAACCAGAACTGTGAGTATGAATATAGATTCAAGAGGATGAGTTTGGCTGCAGATTTAAGGATCCCGGAGACTCGATCATCCTTATATGATGGTGAGCCTATGCCTTGGAAGATGGACGACAAGCCTACATCATCAACAACTCCTACTTCACCACCTTCGAGGACATAATTACATGGGTATGGGCACTCCCCTTAGCAACTGCCAAGCTTGGGGGAGGTGCCCCGGTATCGTATCACCATCACACTCCTATCTTTACCATTTTATTTACTTTGATCCTTTTAGTAGTATCTTGATCTAGTAGATTGAAGTTTTAGTATCAAGTAGTTTTGAGTTTTGCTTTGTGATCTCTTTATGTAATCGAGTCCGTGAGCTATCTATAATAAAGATTAGTGTTGAGTTAAGGGCTTTGCTATCTTGCTATGATATTGAGAAAGTAGAGAATAAAAGAGTTCATATTGATCTTATGGTTAGTCATGACTTCACACATAGAAAGTATGAGGCATAAAAGTTGTTGAGAGTTGATAAACGTAGTTTTGGTCATCGTTGCAATTAATAGGAAGTAATAAGGAAAGAGAGGTTTCACATACAAATATATTATCTTGGACATCTTTTATGATTGTGAAGCACTCATTAAGTATGACATGCTAAAAGAGTTGATGTTGGACAAGGAAGACAATGTAATGGTTTATGTTTTCTCACATCTCAGTTAAAGTATACTGTCATTTACCTTCCAAACATGTTGAGCTTGCCTTTCCCCCTCATGCTAGCGAAATTCCTTGCACCAAGTAGAGATACTACTTGTGCTTCCAAATATCCTTAAACCCAGTTTTGCCATGAGAGTCCACCATACCTACCTATGGATTGAGTAAGATCCTTCAAGTAAGTTGTCATGTTGCAGGCAATAAAAATTGATATCTAAATATGTATGACTTATTAGTATAGAGAAAATAAGCTTTATACGATCTTGTTGTGGAAGCAATAAAAGCGACAGACTGCATAATAAAGGTCCACATACAAGTGGCAATATAAAGTGACGTTCTTTTGCATTAAGATTCCATGCATCCAACCCTAAACGCACATGACAACCTCTGCTTCCCTCTGCGAAGGGCCTATCTTTTACTTTATGTTTTTACTTTTTGCTTGAGTCAAGGTGATCTTCACCTTTCCCCTTTTTCACTTTATCCTTTGGCAACCTCCTTGTCTTTGAAAGATCATGATATATATATATATATCCAATTGGATGTAAGTTAGCATGGATTATTATTGTTGACACCATCTAAAGGTGAATACGTTGGGAGGCAACACAATAAGCCCCTATCTTTCTCAGTGTCCGGTTGAAACTCTATAACCACAAGTATCGCGTGAGTGTTAGCAATTGTAGAAGACTACATGATAGTTGAGTGTGTGGACTTGCTGAAAAGCTCTATTCTTGAGTCTTTCTGATGTTATGATAAATTGCAATTGCTTCAGTGACTGAGATTACAGTTTGCTAGCTCCCAATGAAGTTTCTAAACCATGCTTGACATTGTGAATTGATCGTTACTTGAGCATAAGAAATCATATGATAAAATCTATTTATGTTGCTATTATAAGAATGATCATGATGCCCTCATGTTTGTATTTTATTTTTATCGACACCTCTATCTCTAAAAATGTGGACATATTTTTTGATTTCGGCTTCCGGTTGTGGACCAGCGAGGTCTAAGCTTGGGGGAGTTGATACGTCCATTTTGCATCATGCTTTTATATCAATATTTATTGCATTATGGGCTGTTATTACACATTATATCTCAATACTTATGGCTATTCTCTCTTATTTTACAAGGTTTACCATGAAGAGGGGGAATGCCGACAGTTGGAATTCTGGCTGGAAAAGGAGCAAACATAGGAAACCTATTCTGCACTGCTCAAAAAATCCTGAAACTCCACGAAACTTATTTTTCGAATTTATAAGAATTATTGAGCGAAAGAAACTCCTGAGGGGGCCCACACCCTAGCCAGGAGGGTGGGGGGTGCGCCCACCTCTACTGGGTGCGACCCCTGTCTCCTGGGCCCCCTGGTGGCCCTTCGGTGTCCATCTTCTTCTCTATGAAGGCTTTTACCCTGGAAAAAATCATGGGCAAGCTTACGGGACGAAACTCCGCCGCCACGAGGCGGAACCAATCTAGTGCTCCGGAAGAGTTGTTCTGACTTGGACACTTCCCTCCGGGAGGGGAAAATCATCACCATCGTCATCACCAACGATCCTCTCATCGGGAGGGGGTCAATCTCCATCAACATCTTCACCAGCACCATCTCCTCTCAAAACCCTAGTTCATCTCTTCTATCCAATCTTGTATCCAAACCACAAATTTGTACCTGTGGGTTGCTAGTAGTGTTGATTACTCCTTGTAGTTGATGCTAATTGGTTTACTTGGTGGAGGATCATATGTTCAGATCCTTAATGCATATTATTACTCCTCTGATTATGAACATGAATATGCTTTGTGAGTAGTTATGTTTGTTCCTGAGGACATGGGCGAAGTCTTGCTATTAGTAGTAATGTGAATTTGGTATTCGTTTGATATTTTGATGAGATGTATGCTGTCTTTCCTCTAGTGGTGTTATGTGAACGTCGACTACATGACACTTCACCATTATTTGGGCCTAGATGAAGGCATTGGTAAGTAATAAGTAGATGATGGGTTGCTAGAGTGACAGAAGCTTAAACCCTAGTTTATGCGTTGCTTCATAAGGGGCTGATTTGGATCCATATGTTTAATGCTGTGTTTATGTTTACCTTAATACTTCTTTTGTAGTTGTGGATGCTTGCAATAGGGGTTAATCATAAGTGGGATGCTTGTCCAAGTAAGGGCAGTACCCAAGTACCGGTCCACCCACATATCAAATTATCAAAGTACCGAACGCGAATCATATGAGCGTGATGAAAACTAGCTTGATGATAATTCCCATGTGTCCTCGGGAGCTCCTTTCTCATTATAAGAAATTGTACAGGCTTATCCTTTGCTACAAAAAGGATTGGGCCACCTTGCTACACTTTATTTACTTTATTTACTTGTTACTCGTTACAATTTATCTTATCACAAAACTATCTGTTACCTACAATTTTAGTGCTTGCAGAGAAAACCTTACTGAAAACCGCTTATCATTTCCTTCTGCTCCTCGTTGGGTTCGACACTCTTACTTATTGAAAGGACTATGATAGATCCCCTACACTTGTGGTTCATCAGGGTTTTATAGAGAATTGAACTCAGTCACACCAATTTGCAATTTCTGGTCAGAATGAAAAGTGCATGTGCAATGGCCTAAGCCGAATCGATGAGACCGATTTCTACGATTTGGTTGGTTCGAGATGAGTTCTGCGGAGAGCTAACCCTAAATTTTTTGAACCAAACTAGGCCTAAGGAAGATTTAGCTGGATAGATCGATTTCATTCATGGCAAGAATCATGTCATTGTCCTCGTGCTAGGAATCAGAGTTAAATAGACAGCACAAGGGGTTGAACACATACACTAGTTCGGCGGGTGTTCGCTACAGTGGCGGCGGCGGAGAAAATTCCATCGACAACGGGAGAATCCAGCGGCGGGAGGACGCTGGCAGTGAGGAGGTGATCCGGAGACCCGAGGAGGCAGAGCAGGACACGCGCGGGCTGAGGGGTTTTGAAGAATTTTCCAAAATCTCACCCGTGCGTATTTATATCCCGACCCTGTCGGTGTGACTGAGTGGAACAACTCGGTTGCCCCAAAATTGCAGAATCGCAAGCAGTTGCTGCAACTCGGTGTGACCAATGTGTTCAAATCGGTTGCACCGAGATGAAAACCTAGATCAACTTAGTGAACTCGGTTTGACTGAAATGGATGACTCGGCCAGACTGAAATGCACAAAGAGGTTTTGGAAGTTTAAGTCTATGATGAATCGGGGACTCCGAGTGCTCCTCACACAGAATGGTTCGAATCTGACTTGATCAAACTTTGTGATGTAGCATGACTAGAGTTTGAGACAATAAAAGCATAGATGGCTAGAGAAGGTTCTTAGGCATTCTTGTCCATCCACTTGGCAAAAGAGAAAGAGCCAACCAATCAAAGCAACAAGTGGATGTCCTCAAATGAGTAAAATATGCAACCAACATGCTCACACAATAAGATGTCAAATGAAATATGTGGCAAAGCATGCTCAAACACTCTAGCACCTATCAAGCAATTTGCGATGACTAGGTCATCTATATATGAGTACATTGACTTAGGAGTCAAATGAGAACATTTGATCATCGGTCATACTCATCGTTTAAGCACAAGTGGGGTTTTCACTTTTACATAAAGCATTGTGTTGTGTTCACACCATTAGAGTTGCTTTAGCTCAATTCTTAGAGTAAAGCTCCCCCTAGATGTGATATCCCCCCTAAGAGGGATGAACTAACCTTGAGTTTTGTCGATGATGATTTCATGTAGGTGTTGAAGATGTGGATGCTCAATGTTGATGTAGATCATTCGGAGCTACCATTGGAGTGAGTTGCACTTTCAATACCTACACAAGTTAGTCCCACAAGGAACAAAAAAGGATATCCATAGACATATAGTGAAGTACACACAAGATGATGTACATGAAAGCATTTGGTTACCTTGTCCCTTGTCTTACCAACAAGAGGGTTTGTGACTCCTTGAACTAGTGCAAGATGTGGAAGTTGTTTGCACTTGTTCTTGCCAAAATGATGTGAGTGAAGTGTGTTGGTGGAGTCACCCTCAAGAATTCTTTGGTTCTTCTTCTTCGGGATCCACATCATCTTGATGGGAATCCTTGGGGTTGTAGTCGTACTTGATGAAGTAGAACTTGATGTAGTCTTGGGAACCCACTTGACCAAGGCCTTAGGAGCTTCTTCAAATGCATCAATTTCCTCTTGAAGCTTGCCCTTGCCTTTTTGCTTGTGGTCTTGTGGTGGAAGATCATCTTGAGCTTGTGTCCCTTGGAAAGAAGTAGGATCATACTTCTCTTGTTGAGGAACAAGCTTTGTCTTAGGGTATTGATCTTCTTCCCACTCAACTCCATTGGCATTGAACTTTTGTTAAAAACCAACGCCTTGATTCTTCCGGTGCCTTCCTTGCTTGCGTACAATTTCCTCAAATTGCTTACTTCTAGCAAGGCTCTTGTAAACACCTTTCTCCATAATTCCCTTCAATAAGCTATTTTCTTGCTCAAGTGTAACTTGGCTAAGAGAATCATTAGTGGAATCAAGAGACACTACTAGGAAAAGGGCTCTAGATGATATGGACACTAATGGCGCACCAGACATGTGGTGCGCCACTACTATATACTAATGGCGCACCATGTGTTGGTGCGCCACTAGTGTCCAAATACTAATGGCGCACCACATCCACGGTGCGCCATTAGTAACAATTTTTTTATTTTGTTTTTCAAAACTAGTAATGGCGCACCAAGGGAAAATGCGCCATTACTAGTTTAACTAGTAATGGCGCACCACATCCACGGTGCGCCACTAGTAAATTTTTTTTTATTTTTTTAAAAACTAGTAATGGCGCACCACATCCACGGTGCGCCACTAGTAATTTTTTTTCAATTTTTTTCTTTTTTTTTTCCAAAACTAGGAATGGCGCACCATGGGGGTGGTGCGCCATTACTAATTGAACTAGTAATGGCGCACCACTCCCACGATGCACCATTACTAACTTGGCCCAAAAAATCCACCGAATGCACCCCCCCTGTGGACTGCCTTTTTCAGTTTAAAAAAAATAAAAAAAAATGATGGAAATGTCAAAAAAATAAAAGAAAATAAATTTCCCATGTGATATGTGGTCTAGTTGTTGGGAAAATTTACAAATATGAATTTTGACTTTATTTGCAAAATCTCTCTAGAATTTGTAAAATGGGCATAACTTTTGCATACGAACTCGGATTAAAAAGTTTTTTATATGAAAAATCATCTACTCAAAATCCTCAAAAACCTAACAGAAAAAAAGTTACAGGGCTTTCAAGATCTAGAGGCAAAAAAATTCAAAAAAAATTCAAACTTACTAGTGGCGCACTGTTTGCTAGGTGCGCCACTAGTAACAAAAAAAAGTTGGTTTTGATTTTTTTTTTGGAATTTGTTTTCAAAAAATGATACGTAATATGACCGGGAAGTTTGAAACATTTTTCAAAATTTCATCATACTCATGAACACGAACAAAGTCCTAGACATCAACAAGGTTTAATTGGATTGATATGATAGATATATCAACAAGTGCGTGTTAAGTGAGGTGGTGCTGGGGTTGGATAGAACTGCGAAGATAAGCGTGCTCGGGCTGGAGTAGTGTGAGGATGGGTGACCTTCCGGGAAGTTTGACCACTTAGTGCGATTTGACTTGAGATTAAGCATATTGACCCGAGATTAAGCCATAGTGACCCGAGATTAAGAAAAAAAAACGAAAAAAAATGATTTTTTTTTCTAAAAGAAGATTTGAAAAAAATGTGTTACTAATGGCGCACTTCTATGTGGTGCGCCATTAGTATCTGGTATACTAATGGTGCACCGTGTATTATACTAATGGCGCACCGTGTATTATACTAATGGCGCACCACAGGTGCGCCATTAGTAAAAAAATTCTAATGGCGTGGTGCTAGTGGCGCACCTGTAGTGCGCCACTAGCAGGCCTTTTCCTAGTAGTGAGAACTACTAGAAGCAACAACATTGGATTTAGCATGATTATTGTTACTACTAGAAGAAGAATCTTTCTTACTTTTGTTGCTAGATTTTACTTGTGGCATGTAAGTAGATAAGAGTAAACGCTCTTCAATGTAAGAAGAACTTTTCTTGCGAAGATCATCATTGATTGCCTTTAAAAATTCATGCTCTTGCTCTAGGTTGAGCTTTTCAAAGCGAAACTTCTCATGAGTCTTTAAAAGTTCTCGATGATCTTCCAAGGTAGTTTCATGAGCTAACTTAAGAGTGTTTAGTTCTTTAGTTAGATGCTCAATCTTCTCCTTATCATTGTCATTTGTTTTATCTTGATTAGCATGATTAATTGACATTTCATCATAGTATTCTTTACTAGAGTTGTCAACAAGTGAATCATCATCACCTAAGAAATCATCTTCATCACTATTGAAATCAACATACTCGGGGTGTGATACCTTTGGGCCTTTATCCATGAAGCATCTTCCAATTCCTTCATTTGGTGAGTCAAATATGTCGTAGGAGTTGGTTGACACAAGTGCTAGGCCGGCAACACCTTCATCTTGAGTATATTCGGAGTCGGAGTGATAACTTCTCTCGGAGTGATGGTCGGAGTCAGAGCCGGATACCCATTCACCAACATGAGCTTGATGTCTTCTCTTTGTGTAGCTCTTTGATGATTTGTCCTTCCTTTCCGAATCCTTGCTTCTCCGAGAGGTTCTTCGTTCATAACGATCATCTCTACTCCTTCTCTCTCTTGGTGGTGATTCTTCTCCTCTACTTCTTCTTTTAGGTGAATCTTCTCTCCTTTTGTAGGGAGCCGTACACTCATTGGAGTAGTGTCTGGGTCTTCCATAATTGTAGCAATTACGTTCACGACTCGAAGATATTTTGTCATTGTAGGACCTTGACTTGGAACTTCTTTCCTTGCTTCTACTCTTGTAGAATTTGTGGAAGTTTTCACCATTAGGCTCAATTCTTCATTGAAGGTTTGTTTCTCACTTGATGATGTAGGAGCATCACATGAGGCTTTGTAAGCACCACTTGACTTGTTGTGAAGCTCTTCCTTATGCTTGAGTGACATCTCATGAGCAATAATTCTTCCAATGACTTCTGTTGGCTTGAGATCTTTGTAATTGGGCATCATTTGGATCAATGTGCACATGGTATCATATTTTCCATCCAAGGCTCTTAGGATCTTCTTGATGCTGAATCTATCGGTCATCTCTTCACTTCCTAAGCCGGCAATCTCATTTGTGATGAGAGCAAGCCTAGAGTACATTTCAGCGACACCTTCACCATCCTTCATTTTGAACTTGTCAAGTTGACTTTGAAGCACATCCAATTTGGATTCCTTGATGGAGTCGGTACCTTCATGCATATCAATCAAAGTATCCCAAATTTCCTTTGCATTCTCAAGGCGGCTGATTTTGTTGAATTCTTCGAGGCACAATCCGTTGAAGAGGATATCACAAGCTTGAGCATTGTATTGTAGCATCTTCAACTCTTTCGTGGTAGCTTCACGGTTTGGTTCTCTCCCATCGAAGAATTCACCTTGCAAGCCAATACACACAATAGCCCAAATGACGGGGTTATGTCCAAGAATATGCATTTTCATGTTATGCTTCCAACTAGCAAAATTAGTACCATCAAAGTAAGGACCTCTACGGTGGTAATTTCCCTTGCTAGACGCCATACTCTCCTAGGTTGTGATAGCAAGGCTATGATCACCAAAAGCAATGGGAATCAAGGAAAATGGAGACTGTAGCTCTGATACCACTTGTAGGATCAAAAGTATGTCTAGAGGGGGGGTGATTAGACTACTTGACCAATTAAAAATCTAACCTTTTACCAATTTTAGCAGATTTTAGCAACTTAGCACAAGTCAAGCAATCAAGATACAGTTCAAGCAAGTATGCAAAGAGTATATGAGCAGCGGAAAGTAAAGCATGCAACTTGCAAGAAAGTAAAGGGGTGGGATTGGAGTGAGCAAACGCAATTTGAGACACGGATGTTTTTGGCGTGGTTCCGATAGGTGGTGCTATCGTACATCCACGTTGATGGAGACTTCAACCCACAAAGGGTAACGGCAGCGCGAGTCCACGGAGGGCTCCACCCACGAAGGCTCCATGAAGAAGCAACCTTGTCTATCACACCATGGCCATCGCCCATGAAGGACTTGCCTCACTAGGGTAGATCTTCACGAAGTAGGCAATCTCATTGCCCTTACAAACTCCTTGGTTCAACTCCACAATCTTATCGGAGACTCCCAAGTGACACCTAACCAATCTAGGAGACACCACTCTCCAAAAGGTAATAGATGGTGTGTTGTTGATGAACTCCTTGCTCTTGTGCTTCAAATGATAGTCTCCCCAACACTCAACTCTCTCTCATAGGATTGGAGTTGGTGGAAAGATGATTTGAGTGGAAAGCAACTTGGGGAAGGCTAGAGATCAAGATTCATATGGTTGGATTGGAATATCTTAGTCTCAACACAAGAGTAGGTGGTTCTCTCTCAGAAAATGCATGCTGGAAGTGTAGGCATGTTCTGATGGCTTCCCTCACGAATGAGGAGAGGGTGGAGGGGTATATATAGCCTCCGCACAAAATCTAACCGTTACGCACAACTTGTCAATCTCGGCGGGACCAAATCAGAAAACTCAGTCGAACCAATTTAGTTCATAATGTGACTGTTAGGAATTTCGGTGGGACCGACATGTCAACTCGGTGGGACCGATATCACTAGGGTTAGGGCATAACATAATCTCGGTTTGACCGATTACACAAACTCGGTGGGACCGACTTTGGTAATAAGTTAACCAGAGAGTTGGTCAGGCAAACTCGGTGGGACCGATTCGCTCATCTCGGTGGGACCGAAACGTTACGAAAAGGAAACATGGAGTTTGCATTGCGAACCCGGTGGGACCGATCGCTCATCTTGGTTAGACCGAAACGTTACGAAGGGAAACAGGGAGTTTGCAATACCATCTGGGTGAGACCGAGATCCCTATCGGTTAGACCGAAGTGACTAGGGTTTCTGGCAGTGGCTATATCAACTGAACTCGGTGGCGCTGGATAGATCAAATCGGTGGGGCTGAGTTTGACTTTTGGTTTGGGACATATGTGGATATGAGAAAGTGGTTGAGGGCTTTGGAGAGAGCAAGCAATCCATTAAGCAACACCTCATCCCCTTTTAATAGTATTGGCTTTCCTATTGACTCAATGTGATCTTGGATCACTAAAAGTAAAATGTAGAGTCTTGAACTTTAGAGCTTGAGCCAATCCTTTGTCCTTAGCATTTTGAGGGGTCCACATTCCTAATCGATGCCATGCCAATCATTGAACTTTCCTGAAATATTCATCTTGAAATAGCATTAGTTCAATGAGCTATATGTTGTTAATCATTACCAAAACCACCCAGGGATAGTTGCACTTTTAATGGGCCACCATTTTGGCCTGCTAAGACCTGTGGGTTATTTGGCGCAATCAGGGCCCAATCTCACTTTCGGCCTATTAAAGGCCCATCTTTTTTACAAGCTCGAGATATTTACACCTATAAACGGCCTATTGTTACCGAGGGCCCAAATTATGTTTAGGCCTGTTAAAGGCCCACTATCGGCACGTGCCTACCAGAAAAATATGAAAGCTTATGTTGATTTAGGCCCAGATTTTTTTAGTGGGCTACTTGCAAATTTTGGCCCATAATCGTTTTTAGCCCAATTGGAATTGGCCCGACGAGTGTTGGCATGTTGGGCTCCTACGAAGGTTTCGGCCGAATACATTACTAAGATAAACCTACACTATACAAAAATAGCGTCGTAATTACTGCAGCCTTTGGCAGCATCATAAATGATGTATCGATATCACAACAAAATAAATTCCAACCATAAAATAAAAGGCCCGTTGGCATAAAGTTTATAGTCCTTGCAGATAAAAGCACCATCAAATGTATAGAAGCATAGATCATTTGACCTGAGTGCTAATGTTTCAGGCTGTAGAATCTCATGGAGCAGCACGATCTTCACCTTTTTCGGCCATTGCTCTTGAACAACGAAGCGAATGTCTGATAGTATGGTTTCAAAACCATTCATATCTTGACGACATTTGTCAACCACTATTCTTGTTTCCGAAACGACGTCCAGTAGGGATTGGACTTGTGCTTGGAGCACATATATATCACTTTGTATAGCCGAAAGATTTTGTTAAGTAGGCGATTTGAATGAGGTTACCTTGACAACCAACCTAGAATTATGCAGGAAGGTGCTTTTTGCACTGTTAGTGGAGAGATACTAACGCACTGCAGCAACATGTGCCATTGTGCCCGTGGTAGCCTCGTCACCTTCAGGTGGTTGTGGTTGTTCAATCATTTGTTCCATAGCTTGCTGAAAGTTTGAACTTGTAGATTAGTGTACCAGATAAGTTACTAATGAGACAAAAACAAACAAAGTAGGTTACACATTTATACATAACTTATTTTGGTGAACTACTGTAATACATTAGCATGTATTGTAGTGCCAACTACATAATAAAATCACTTTCGGAACATATGTAGCATGCCTACTGTATTGTCTATTTCCTCACATTCGTTGACATCTAAGGATAAAGAGACATGGTTTAAAGTAGGATGAACATAGTATGGCATCATTCATATCATGGGCAAACAGATATAAAACAAACATGCTATTTTATCATTGTGTGCACACATGAACATCACAACTAGATTATAGATCAAGACCAAAAGAATATCCTTCATCTCTTTTAAACCATGTAAGGTGAAATGATACGTTAAGACAACTGTGTATAAAAGTGAACAGAGTATCTGACATTGGCTGCAAACCAAGAAGTTACATGAACACATCGCAATACCAATCAGGTCAAAGGCAGGAGGAGTAAGGACTTACAACAGCGGCTTGAACTGGTGTGCTCATGCCCTTCATCTTGATGGTGCGGCAATCCTTGAAGATTTGCACTGCATTCGATTCAGGTTCTTTTTGGTCCGCATGGGCTTTCCTCTGTATTTGGAACAAGTCAATATAGATACGATAATATGGCACAGAAAAAATAAGGAAGTAGCAGCTATTTACAAGAGCCTCGCAGTGTGCAATATAGCTACGAGATCCTGTTGTCTATTGGAATTTCACTTTAGAACGGTTGGTCTTGTTGTTCAAATAGTTAGCCTAGAAGAAGATACACTTGTAAGGCACATACATAAATACAAGTTCAATATGTGGTCTGATCAAATACATATAGCCTACCTGATACTTTGGATCAGACCAGTGTTTAACAAGGGTTGTCCAGTCTTCATCTGTAATATATTCCACTTTAGATGTTTGGGTGATTTCATTGTTAGCCTTGCCTTCAAAGTGAGATTTTCTAAGGTGGTACCGATACTGTTGTAGAGCAGACTTAAAAACATGAGTGCATGCTTTTTTAGTTGCATCATCTTTCGAATCCAACTTGAACCTCATCTGTTGAAAAAAGAATGTGAGTCTTATTAGGAGGAAGCTATAAAGTATGGGAAAGAGCAAGACAATATTACTAATTGTGATGAATAACGTTACTTACGGATAAATGGTCAAGGAAGGTGTTAAACTGGGTATTGTCTTTCTCATTCCTGTACTGGATCCACGTTGGGAGGATACGTGCATGACACCTAAAGGCAACGGCTGCCTCTGTTACTAACTTGGCTGACTCTGTAGCATCACGTGACCTTTTTAAACCTGCCTCAAAATGGATCTCCATTCTTCCTCCTTTAGATTTTGTTAATTTGTCAAGCATTATCCCTGATGTCTGTTTCCGCTTGCACCGTGGTGCTAGTTCAACAACGAATATGGAAAGTGTTAGTGTACATCAAAATGTGAGAGTACATATAAAGGAGCATGCAACTGCAACTTGACTCGGTCAGGTACCGTCTTGGTGTTGATGCTCATGAGGTTCATCTGATCTTGCCAAGTCCTGTTGTGTCAGTAGTGCTTCAGAAGTAGTGTTAGGTGTGAAGGAAGCTTGGCAATTGGCCAGTTCCGGAGCAAACGAACGAGTAACTCATTGAGATGCTGGTACAGTTGAAGGGGATGCTGCAGCTGGTGGAGCAGGTGATACTGTGTTTGTAGATTTAGCCGGTGGACTTGGACCTTCTACTTCACTATACATACCAGCAGAATGTCGAGGGTAGATCATTTTCCGTTTCACCTGACGAGTAACACCATTCCCTACTATATTCTTTTCCATGCTTTTTTTTGACTTTTCCATGTCAAGCCGTACCCACAACACAAAACAATAAAATCGCTCTTCATAACTCATTGATGCATGATACAGACAAGCAATACTTTAATGTAAGACAATCGTATGAGGTATGAGGATGGAATATGTAAGAAAAACAGGACGACATGACATATTCACAGCTACGATGTGTAAACTAAGTAGAAGGATTTTCAAGAAAATAGAAGTATGCAGGCTAGAAACCATATGAAAGATGCAACCAATATTACTCTGCCAAGTTAAAAGTGTCTTGTCATAAGTGACAATTCAAAAAATTAGAAGCAGTACAATGTAGAAATCAATGCAAGATGCAACCACTATCAAACTGCCATGTTAAAATTGTCCAATCATGTGTGACAGATGCGAGATACACAACAACAGTACTTTGATGTAAGAACATGGTATGATAGATAGATGAAGTGTATTCTAGACACAGAAAGCCATGTCATATGCACATGTATAACGTATAAATTCAGCAGGTGCAATTTAATCAAAATAGAAGAAATACAAGCTAGACAACATGTGCAACATGAAACCAATTATCACACTGTCAACTTAGAGCAAGCACTTGCGATGGTGGAGTACGGGAGATGAACTCGTCATGTGTACTTGGGACTTCAACTTCATTAGTAGTAGTAGTGGAAAATCTAGAGAGTCTCTGTTTGTGTCGGTGCAGAGGACCACCAACATCCCCTAACTTACTCTTTTCCTTCCTATTTTCTAATATTGCCTTATGAAGTGAAAACCACAAGAAGATGAATAAAATTAGCTCTACATAACTGGTTGATGCATGATGCAAACGAACACTACTTTGATGTAAGGCAAGTGCGGGAAAGGAGGATGGAATATATACAAAAAAAGACAGCGTTGCATATTCACACGTACGATATGAGGATGGAATATGTATGAAAAAACAGTAAGCAGAAGACATTTCAACAAAATTAGAAGAAATGAAAGCTAGGAACCATATGAACATGCAACCAATATGACTCTATCAGGTAAAAAGTGTCTCGTCGTAAGTGCCATTTCAAGAAATTAGAAGCAGTACAAGCTAGAAGGCAATGCAATATGAAACCTACATCATAGTCCTAAGTTAAATGTGTCTTATGGGTAAGTGATCGCTGCAGGTATAAGCTGTAAGCTACGCAGATGCAATTCAACATAATCAGAAGCAATACAAACTAGACATCATACGGGTTAGAGCAAGCACCTGTGATGGTGGAGTAGGGGAGATGTGCCCATCATCTACACAGCTACGTTGACTGTCCAGCCTTGTGTTGTCTTGTGAATCTTTTTGGGAGGATGGCGGAGTAGAATATGTAGAGACCCCCTGTTTGAGTTGCTCCGAAGGACCACCATCATCCACTACTGGACTAATTTCCTTCAGCTGTAATGATTTTGCATTGTGAAACCGATAAAAAAGGAATACAATTTGCTCTTCATAACTCATTCATGCATGATACTGACAAACACTACTTGGATGAAAGGCAAACACATGATGCAAGGATGGAATATGTACGAAAAACAGGATGGCATGACATATTCACACCTATGATGTGGTAACTAAGCTGAAGGCATTTCAACAAATTAGAAGCACTGCAAGCTAGACACCATATGAAAGATGCAACCAATATCACTCTGCCAAGTTCAAACTGTATGGCGTTTCAGCAAATTAGATGCAGTACATGCTAGAAATCATATGCAAGACACAACCAATATCACAGTGGTGACTTAAAGGTGCGTTATCATAAGTGAGAAATGCATGATATGCAAGAACAGTAGTCTGATGTAAGAAAACGGTGTGACAGGATATAGTATGTTCTAGAAATAAGAACACGTGTCATATTCACATGCATTATGTGTAAAGTAAGCAGATGCAATTCAACAAAGTTAGAAGCAATACAAGCTAGACATCATATGCAACATGCAACCACATATAATAGTGCCAAGTTAGAGCAAGCACCTATGATGGTGGAGTAGGGGAGATGTGCTCACCATGTACACAGCTACGTTGACTGTCTAGCCTTGCGTTGTCTTGTGAATCTTGTTGGGAGGATGGCGGAGTAGAATCTGTGGAGAACCTCCGTTTCAGTTGCTCGGAAGGACCACCATCATCCAATGCCTTACCAATTTCCTTCCGCTTTATTTATTTTGCATTGTGAGGTCAAACCGACAAGAAAAAGGAATATAATCCGCTCTTCAGAACTCATTCATGCATGATACTGAGGAACACTACTCTGATGAAAGGCAAAGTTGTGATATGAGGATGGAATATGTACGAAAACCTGGACGGCTTGACATATTCACACATATGATGTGGTACTAAGCAGAAGGCACTTCAACAAATTAGAAGCACTGCAAGCTAGACACCATATGGAAGGTGCAATCAATATCACTCTGCCAAGTTAAAACTGTCTCGTCATAGGTGGCGTTCATCAAACTAGAAGCACTACATGCTAGAAATCATATTCAAGACGCAAACCAATATCACACTGCCAACTTAAAGGTGTCCCATCATAAGTGACTCATGCAGAATACACAAGACGAGTAGTTTCATGTAAGAACATGGTGTGATAGACAGATATAGTATGTACCAAAAATAGGAAAGCGTGTCATATTCACACGTATCATGTGTAAGCTAAGAAAATGCAGTTTACACTAATTAGGAGCAATACAAGCTAGACACCATATGCAACATACAACCAGATATCACACTGCCAAGTTAGAGCAAGCACCTTGGATGGTGGAGTAGGGGAGCGGAGACTGGGACCTTGTAATGCACTAGCAGTACAAGAAGAATCAGTACAGATGCTCCGTTTATGTTGCTGCAGAGGATCACTATCATTGCCTTACTTACTCTTTTCCTTCCTCTTTCTTGATGTTGCCTTGTCAAGTCAAACCCACAAGAAAAAAGAATAAAATTTGCTCTTCAGAACTCACTGATGCATGATACTAACGAACACTACTTTCATGTAAGGCAGTCGCAGGAGGATAGAATATCTATGAAAAACAGGACGGCATGACATATTGACATGTATGATGTATAAAGTGTAAACTAAGCACAAGGTGTTTGAACTTGTTAAAAGCAATGCAAGCTAGAAACCATATGAAAGATGAAACCAATATCACTCTGCCAAATTAAAAGGGTGGCCTAACAAATGTATTTAACCAAATTAGAAGCAATACATGGCAATAGGCTAGAAATAATATGCAATATGCAACGAATAAAGGTGTCTCATCGTAAGTGATTGATGCATGATACAAAAGAGAGGTAGTTTAAGAACATGGTTAACACATAGATGTAGTGTGTACCAAAAATAGGAAGGCATGTCATATTCACAGGTATAATTTGTAAACTAAGCAGATGCAATTTACCCTAATTAGAAGCATTACAAGCTAGACACCGTATGCAACATGCAACCAGATATCACACTACCAAGTTAGAGCAAGCACCTTGGATGGTGGAGTAGGGGAGCGGAGACTGGGACCTTGTAATGCACTAGCAGTACAAGAAGAATTAGTACAGATGCTCCGTTTACGTTGCTGTAGAGGATCACCATCATTGCCTTCCTTACTCTTTTCCTTCCTCTTTCTTGATTTTGACTTGTCAAGTCAAACCCACAAGAAAAAAGAATAAAATTTGCTCTTTAGAACTCATTGATGCATGATACTAACGAACACTACTTTCATGTAAGGCAGTCGCATGATAGGAGGATAGAATATCTATGAAAAACAGGACGACATGACATATTGACATGTATGATGTATAAAGTGTAAACTAAGCACAAGGTGTTTGAACTTGTTAGAAGCAATGCAAGCTAGAAACCATATGAAAGATGAAACCAATATCACTCTGCCAAATTAAAAGGGTGGCCTAGCAAATGTATTTAACCAAATTAGAAGCAATACATGGCAATAGGCTAGAAATAATATGCAATATGCAACGAATAAAGGTGTCTCATCGTAAGTGATTGATGCAGGATACAAAAGAGAGGTAGTTTAAGAACATGGTTAACACATAGATGTAGTGTGTACCAAAAATATGAAGGCATGTCATATTCACAGGTATAATTTGTAAACTAAGCAGATGCAATTTACCCTAATTAGAAGCATTACAAGCTAAACACCGTATGCAACATGCAACCACATATCACACTGCGAAGTTAGAGCAAGCACCTGTGATGGTGATGTAGGGGAGGTGCGGTCTTCAAATACAGAGCTACGTTCAATATCTTCATTTAGGGTTGCTGTTTCTTGAGAATCATGTGGAGAGGATGAAACTGCACTATTTATAAGAGTACCGCGTCTCATACGTACTAACCCATGGGCGTGACTGTCTCATCATAAGCGATAGATGCAAGATACATAAGAACAGTAGTTTGATGTAAGAACATGGTGTGATAGGCAGATGTAGTATGTACCAAAAACAAGAAGGCGTGTCATATTCACATGTATAATGTGTAAGCTAAGGAGACGCAATTTAACTAATTAGGAGAATTACAAGCTAGGCACCATATGCAACATGCAACCAGATATCACACTGCCATGTTAGAGCAAGCACCTGGGGTTGTGGAGTAGGGGAGATGAGATTTGGAACTTGCACTGCAGTAGGAGTAGATGGAGAATCTGCAGAGATCATTTGTTTCGGTTGCTCCAGAGGACCACCATCATTCCGTGCCTTCATCCTTTTAGATTTTGCCTTGTCAAGTAAACACACAAGAAAAAGGAATGAAATTCACACTTCCAAAATTGATGCATGATACTGACGAACACAACTTTTATGTATGGCAACCACATTGTAGGAGGATGGAATATGTATGAAAAACGCTAAGCAGAAGGCATTTCAACAAATTGGAAGCAATGCAATCTAGACACCATATGAAAGACCCAACCAAAATCACTCTATCAAGTTAGATGTGTCTCATTATAAGTGGCACTCCAACAAATTAGAGGCAATAGATGTTTGAAATGATATGCAAGATGCAACCAATATTACCCTATCAACTTGAAGGTGTATCGTCAGAAGTGATTGATGAGGGATACACAAGAAACGTATTTTGATGTGAGAAAATGGTTAATAGAAAGACGTAGTATGTACAAAAAACAGAAGGCATGTCATATTCACAGGTATAATGTGTTAACTAAGCAGACGCAATTTACCCTAATTAGAAGCATTACAAGGTAGACACCATATGCAACATGCAACCACACATCACACTGCCAAGTAAGAGCAAGCACCTGCAATGGTGGTGTGGGGGAATTGCAGTCATCAACTAGAGAGCTACGTTGACTATCTTCATTTAGCCTTGCTGTTTCTTGAGAATCATGTGGGGAGAATGACACCGCACTCTTTAAACGAGTAGCGCGTCTCACAGTAACCCACTGGGGTGATTGTCTCATCATAAGTGATTGATGAGGGATACAAAAGAGCATTAGTTTGTTGTACGAACATGGTTAATAGACATATGTAGTATGTATCAAAAACAGGAAGGCATGTCATTATCGAAGGTATAATGTGTAAAGTAAGCAGATACAATTTAACCAAATTGGAAGCAATACAAGCTAGACACCATATGCAGCATGCAACCACATTTGACAGCGCGAAGTTAAAGCAAGCACCTGGGATGGTTGTGTGTGGCAATTGAGATCATCAACTACAGAGCTACATTTACTTTCTCCATCTGCTGACACTGCACCCTTTAGAGCGCTGAAACGCTTAGTGCTTATCTTCGAATTACACTGGAGTGACTTCAGTCTTTTCTTTTTTGTATTCATCAACACTGCGTCAAAGTGTGAAATACCCATGCATAAAAAACAATAGTGTGAGTATGGTTGAAGTGTGTGCACAAGTAGTATAGTGTAAAGGTAGTAGATAGCAGGTCGGTGAGAAATAAATGATGGGAGACATATGATAGCTCTACAACATGCATGTCACATGAAATTACTACATGATTCTATGAAAATAACATTCGACCGAAAACAAATAGGCCAGTCCATTTTTCTGCACCGTCCGATGTACAAAGAACGGGCATATCGCCTTCATCTACCTCCAGCGAATCAGTGTTATGATCTTCCTTGAAACACCAGTGACCACCGGCCTAGTCCCATGCCTCCGGCCTCCCCTCGACCTCACCGCACCGCCGTTCTTGGTACCGCCCCCGGCCATCCCTTCAAGCCCCGCCGACCTCCAGATCAGGCGCAAGCAGCTCCTGCACCCCACACCCCTATGATAGACACCGATGCGCCCCTTCCCCGGTGAATAGGCGGACTAGGTGCTCCGCGCGCCTAAGCGGGTGCTGCTTCTTTTAACTGCGGTTCGACTGACCCTCAATTGAAATCCAGGCCGGCTACTGACCTCTAGCAAAGGTGAAATAGTAAATGGGAGGAAACCTTGTGCATTTAGTATCACGAAGAAGATGCAGTAAGAAGCGCCCAACTAGTTTCTTTCGTGGGATGAATACGGTGTGAGCAGAGACGTGAGATTTGCATGAATAAGGGAAGAGGAGTACCTCTTTCTGCTGGCAGTGTTGTGTCCTCCTTCTGTTTTTCGAACGATCTTCTTGTGGTTCGTTGGAAACGAGAAGTTGTGGAGGACGGTGGAGCCTTGGATGAAACCATGGCCAAGTTGTTGAGTCTGGTGCGGTGGCCATCTGTCAGCGGCGGGGAACCAGATCCGAGGCTGCGAATGACGGCGTAGCGGGAACAGCTTCAGTGCGGTGGACGGTTGCGATAGTGGAGCGGCAGCGGTGAGGCACATGACAACGTGTTCGAAGTGGTTCTGGTACGGCGCATGTCGGTGTCGGCATCGTGGAGGCAGCTCTGCCTTGGCTTGAGCTGCTAAGTCCTTGAGGGCGTTGCAATTGCGGTTGTGTTGGACGACGACGTCGGGGTACCGGCTCCGGCGTGATGGAGGAGGGCGGCGGTGGATTGGGCGCTATGGGCTGGAGGACGGAGGAGGCTTAGGTTTCATGGCTGGTCGAGAGGGCGTTTTGGCGCCCATGGAGTATGAATGGGGAAACGGAGGGAGGAGGGAACTAAGGGGGAACAATGTTTCGGTACGGGACATGCTTGTTTGAAATTTGGGGAAGTTACAAACTTTGCCCCCATCTAATATTTCAAACATATTGCGGGTTGGGGGTAGGACAATAATCTCAGGTGTCCCAAATGGTGGGCGGGATAGATTTTGGCCGAGCGCATGGGTGTTTAGGCGCCCACGGCGTATGAATGCTTCTCGGAGGCGGCTGAGACTGGCGTCTTGGTGAAGTTACAAACCTACCCCAGTTTAGACCTTTGGACATCGGACCGGTAGGCTACATGGGCCAGAGTCAGGACAGTAATTTCCTACCACCAAATATTAGTCTCGGCGCGGTTTTGGGTGACCATAGGCTTATTTGGTGCTTCGTTCAATATTTGGGAGCAGAAGCATTAACGTTTTCAGTTCTCTTGAATTGAACATTCAGGATTTGTCAAACTTCACAAATCTTTACTCTTGAAAATCCTAAAGCTACGATTATTTTTGAATGGAGGGGGTACATTTGAATATACATTATACACGAGTATATATTAAAAAATATGCAACTTACCTCAATTCATGCATGGTTCCAGATATAATGTCCTTGGTTGCAAAAAAAAAGTTAGACATGCGTATGAATATATAGCATGTTCAAACGCACAACAAAGATTGATGCCGCCTTTTAGATCTGATTTACAAATGCCATTATCTCAGGTTCAAATAGATGAATGCACTTCCTATGAATTTGAATCTTCAAAACCCCCTTTATGTTGAATTCAACATGTATTCTATTTTGTAGCTAACAATTTGGAATGTATCCATGTAAGTGACAAATGTATAAAGTGCTTCACACTAACAACATGGAGTGCACTAATTAATGTTTATATTTGAATTGCAAAAGCAATGCATTGCATGTATTTCAAACCGCTCTCACTCTATGGATCAACAATATGAAATAAACACATGCTCATGCTATAATTCAATAGAGTATGGGTGTCTGATAGACCGATTTTCATTCATACGCAAATTGCAAAATTCATGATCTCATCCAAAAATAATAATGCCATTTATATTTTAATTTAATGCATAGAACCGCCTTTTACACGTAGATGCACTATGCCTTGGCCTGTTCTCACAAACGCACTATATATCTCTCTATCTAACGCATAAGTGCACACACTTTATATGCATCGACATTTCTCCTTCACACATGCTCACAATCTCTCCCGGGGTGTCGAGGTGTCTCACGCACATGCTCTCTCTCTATCTCTCTCTCTTTCTGACTACTACGTACCACTCTTTTCACTAACCTCAGTTCGAAAACACTATTTCTCTCACATACATATATAAACACGCACGGTCTCTACTATCCCTCTATCCGCACATATATGTGCCTACGTGTCTCCCGCACGCATATTATCTTTAGGCCTCTCTCGCACACATTGCCCCCGACCCCCCCAGACACACCTCTCTCTTAGTAGTTGGCAGATATGATTCCATCAGATCATTCGGTAGGATATCCCTGACTGTTAGGCTGGATGGTAATACGAGGCAAAGTTTTACCCTAGTTCGGACCCTTGTAGTTGAGGAAAAGGCCTACTCTTGGTACTATATATTAGTGGTAGGGGTGTGTACAAAGTACACGTGAATACCGAACATTGTGTGTGTGTGTGTATACTATCGACGAACTAGCCCCCAAGCTTCTATAACATACTCGGGACCTAGGGTTACAAATCATATATAGTTCGCTTATCACTAGTGGGGATAGAGTCCTCCACGACTCTGGTAGCTTCGTGTTGTACGCCGAGTCCTCCACATGGGGTCTTCGTATAATGCGTCTCCCTCCAACCTATGTGGTGCAGGATGGAACCGACCCATGAGTCCTCATGTTGACCCACCACAACTAGAAATGATGTGCCCACCCCAACTAGAAATGATGTGCCCACCCCAACTAGAAATGATGTGCCCACCCCAACTAGAAATGATGTGCCCACCACACCACACGCGCAATCGACGACTAAGAAAATAAGCATATACAATAGTACAATGTTATACATGAAAGTTAATTGCATGGTGCATCCAAAAATATTTGTTCTACATTGTGAATGTTTATATTTTCTCCTAAATTATTAGTCACAAGAAAGAGAAACGAAGGGCATATCTCTCCTTGTCTCCACCGGACACCCCTCTTTCTACACCACTTTCATGTACGCACACAAACTATCTCTCGACCCTCTAAGAGTATGCATGCCCATGACACATTCACGTGTGATGGTCACTATATTTCAAGCGAAAGCACTATATGGCCACTGGACTTCAGAATATGCTCATTACGATCACCGTATACATTCTCGTGGTGATCATACGATATCTAGCTCATGATATGTCTCCGTATTTTGTTGATGACACTGACGGACTTTGTATTTGATGCGTGCTCCGTGTTTTGTTGACGACACTTACGGTCATTGTATTTGAAGCGAAAGCACGATATGGTCACTGGACTTCAAAATAAGCTCATCACGGTCACCACATACATTTTGTGGCACTAACCAACCTGTGGTTGCATGGTTAGGAGGGTAGTGGTTTCTTGAGCCCACCAAGGTTAAAGTCCCGGTGCTCGCATTTATCCTGGGTTAATTTCAGTATTTTCCAGTGATGTGCATTTAGTGGGAGGAAACATTCCACTCGACTATGAGGCACCTATGGTGACTTCGTAAAATCTCAAGATCATATGCTGGCTCACTCTCTCGAAGGTGCTCATAGGGGTAGGGTTTGCATGTATGCACTTATAGCGGTGAGTGCTTGCGCGTATATATTAGCCCTCGCGTCTGTATCGTGTTAAAAAAATACATGTCATGATTATACGGTCACTGGCTCACCCGTACAACTCTGTATTTTGTTGATGACAATCAATTGACCAGTCAAACGTTCCACATGGCGCAACTAGTGTTGCACCATCGGGGCGCGTAACCGTGGGGCCACCCGTCAGCGCATATATGAAAGAAAGAAATGGTAGTTTGAGTCTGTACTGTGTTAATAAAATACATTTTAGGGTGATCATACGGTCACTGGCTCACCATACAACTCCGTAATTTGTTGATGACACGATCAATTGACCAGTCAAATGGTCCACATTCAGCAGCGTACATTACCATAGGGCCCACCCGTCAGCGCGTATATGAAGGACAGAAATGGTAATAAATTAGTGGTCGGTGGGGATTCGAAGTCGTGAGACCTCTGGTTGGCAGCCGCTAGTGCTGGTGGGGGGGGGTGATGATTGGGCAATGGTGTGGGGATC
>NC_041387.1:549786822-549896338 GCF_002162155.2 Triticum dicoccoides | reverse complement strand
GGGGGGCTAGACTGATGGCTGGGGCAGCAGCGGACCGGCGGTGGGGAGTGGTTTCTGGGCGGGCGGGGCAGCGTGGCGGCGCGGGCCGGCGGTTCGGCTGGTGGTGGCTGGTGGCTCAAGGGGTGGAGGTTGAAGATAAACTGCAGGCCCTTGATTTCGTATCCAATGGCTGGAAAATCTACTGACAAGAGATGAAAAAGTCAGTCGACTGACGTGTAGCCTCACCCCGTGCGTAGACATTCACACACGCAACACTCGCACGAACACACGCATGCATACAGGCATGCAGGCGTGCAACATTGACACGTACATGTAACGAACACAGACACACATGCAGGCATGCAACACTGACACATACACATGCACTCACCAACACACGCATGTATGCACATGCATGCAACGCTAAAATGTACACATGCACGCACACAACACTCGCACGCCTGCATGCACACAACACACGATGCAAGACACACGCTCAACCTATACGTGCATGCACCCTTTGTTAAGGACATGGATTGTTACGTGTATTAATCAATCTTATCTGTGATAAGCAGAACATTGATGTTTGCAGCAATCTTTATGAATCACAACGTATCGAACGGGCTATCAACGTATATATGAAAATTTTAAAATTCTCTTACACTATATAGTAGGCTTATCTACATGAAATAGATGACACCACACTCAACGAACAATCATCGGTTTATGAAATGCCCGCTTATGACCGCCCTGGCCCACCGACATGTCGTGCGCTGCCTGCGTTGGGTCACTGACATGCAGGCCATGTACCCAAAGAGCCCACATGTCAGTGGAAGAACGACGTGGTGTCATACGTCAGAGTCGAGGGCTCCACTCTCTACACGCCCGGCTAAACACGCCTCCTTGCTGCATTCAAACGCCTTCATCAAACCCGCCCGTGTGGAAGCCGAGAAAACCACTCTGGACACACGCCCGTTCATGACCGGGCAGACATTAAACACAACACCGGTGAGCTCCTCCCGTCCGCCGTCTATTTAATCTCCTATTTAAACGAGGCCAAATGTCAGCCAAGAATCGCACACCTCCGTCGCTCCCCTATATCCTCCTTGACCATTTTCCCACTCTTACAATGGCTTACGAAGAGTAGTTATCCCGCATCCAAGCCGGCTTGGTGGCCCGCCGAGCCTGCCGGATACGAGCTATGCAGCTCGCCGATCCACCTCCCTCCCCTTGCCCGATGGAGCCAGTTGCTGCCCCAAGCCGGCGCACGGTTCAACAACTCACCGCTCCAGGCCAGCTCGACGTGGAGCAGCGCACATGCGTCGTCGCTGTCGTCCATGCCACCGCCTCATATCGCGCCTACCATGTCTGCGACCGCGTCTCCCGTTTCTATGGCCGAGACTCCCATGCCGGCAGTCGCGTCATGCAAGCAGCGACAGAAACCGGGTGCACGGACAGCGACGAGTCGGTAGCCAGCGCCTCGACATCTGCCGCCATCATCGAGGAGAAGTAGAACACGGGAGGCCGCCGCCACTTGGGTCCCATGAAGGCCACCACGGAGGCGACGCTGGCGTACAGAGCAGGTGTCTTGCCAGACCCTTTTGTTGCGAGGACCTTCGTCAACCCCGCATGGGATCCACGGAAGCGGAGAAGCCCCCTTCCACCATCATCTTGGGCATCAGCCAACGGTATCAGTTGGGCAGTGGAGAAGCGAGGCATCCTTTGCGTTGAAGCATATACCTCCAGGGCTCCCAACAGTCCAGTTATCATGCCGCCGGACATGAGGACCACAAATCGATCGACGGACGACCATTTAGGCCAGGTATTATATACCTGTGCTATCTAGAACTAGCACCGCGTAGTTCATTTGAATGTAATGTAATCCATCATGTTTGTATGAAAATCCGGTATTTTATATGATTTCCGTCATTGTTTATATGAAATATTGCCGTGTTTGCATGAATTTCATCCGGTTGGTTGAGTTGCTGTCATAATGTGTGCGGCTACGGTTGGATGGCATAATTTGCGGGTCGTTAGTCGGTCTGCGGCCGGCTCGGGCAGCGTGGTGGCAGAAAAAAAAGCACAGCTCATGCGAGCTCGTCTCCAACGTGTATGCTCGAGGATGCATGAGCACCCGAGCCATTCGTCATTCATCGGTGGCAAAGGCACCAGTGGACAAAAGGGTCGCTGATACATCTCCAACGTATCTACTTTTCCAAACACTTTTGCCCTTGTTTTGGACTCTAACTTGCATGATTTGAATGCAACTAACCCAGACTGACGATGTTTTCAGCAGAACTGCCATGATGTTGTTTTATGTGTAGAAAAGAAAAGTTCTCGGAATGTCCTAAAAATCCACGGAGGCACCTTTTGGAATTAATAAGAGATTCTGGGCGAAAGAAATACACCACGGGGCCCAGGGCCTGTGCACGAGACAGGAGGGCGCCCCCCCTGTAGGGCGCGCCCCCTATCTCGTGGGCCCCCTGGACCTACACCGACCTCAACTCCAACTGCATATATTCACTTTTGGGGAGAAAAAAACAGAGAAAAAGTTTCATCGCGTGTTACGATACAGAGCCGCCGCCAAGCCCTAATCTCTCTTGGGAGGGCTGATCAGGAGTCCGTTCGGGGCTCTAGAGAGGGGGATCCGTCGCCGTTGTCATCATCAACCATCCTCCATCACCAATTTCATGATACTCACCGCCGTGCGTGAGTAATTCCATAGTAGGCTTGCTGGACGGTGATGGGTTGGATGAGATTTACCATGGAATCAAGTTAGTTTTGTGAGGGTTTGATCCCTAGTATCCACTATGTTCTGAGATTGATATTGCTATGACTTTGCTATGCTTAATGCTTGTCACTAGGGCCCGAGTGCCATGATTTCAGATCTGAACCGATTATGTTTTCATGAATATATGTGTGTTCTTGATCCTATCTTGCAAGTCTATAGTCACCTATTATGTGTTATGATCCGACAACCCTGAAGTGACAATAATCGGGATACTTCTCGGTGATGACCGTAGTTTGAGGAGTTCATCTATTCACCAAAGCTGTCAGGACCCCGATTCTATGCCACACCGATCTAGCATGTAATACCTCATAACACTTTGCGGCCTCACGCACGGTATTCCCACGGGTGTCGCCTTACCATGCCCGGGACCGTTTGCACCTTTTGGCACACATATATGATAGTGTCGCTAGCATCCATATGACAAAGAACCCGGGCTGACATGGCTAGTCGTGAACCCAAAGTGGCACTAACTTACAGGGACAGGCATACATGACCCAACAATGAACGTGTCGGTCCCTAGCGAGTGAATCCGGCCTGTAGCAAATGGGCTAGCAGGACTCCGGTCAAACCGGCCTGTAGCAGGCTAACAGGACTCCAGTAGACACCGCATGAGATTTCCCCGAAGGGACAGACACGGGAATGAAGAAGGACACATGCCGGCCAAATTAAGTGTTCCAGAGCAGTAGCAAGCTACCAGGGCTCAGTGGAAGCACTAGGAGACATTTCCCGGTAAGAGAGACTACTAAGGATAAACAACTAGATAGTCAGATCCCACACATAGCAATACACATTACACGTACGCATAACATGCAAGTATGTGTTGTACAACATGGCATCACAACATAACTCAACAACTCATATAGATAAGGCTCAAAGAGCCATCATAACATTTATTACAAGCAGGGGTCATATGACCCAACATTCAGAGCAAACAAGCAACAAGCGGAAGCATTGCATGTCTAAGTACAGACATCTACAAATGAAAAAGGCTGAAGAGACTGACTATCTACAACATCTGATCAAGATCGTAGCTGAGGTACAAGCTACTTGTCAAAGTCCACGAGAACACTAGTAAGACCGAAGTCTCCGCTTCAAAAACGTAAATAAAGCAACATGAGTACAAAGGTACTCAGCAAGACTTACATCAGATCCTATCATACATGCATTTGCATCAAGAGGGTAATGTGGGGTTTAGTTGCAGCAAGCCAGCTTTGACTTAGTGGCTACCCTATTCTGCGACTACGAGAAACTTCTTTTAGGTGAGATGGCGCACACGAGTCCACTAATCACCACACAATACACTACTATGGATTCATCCCCATCTCCCTACGAGAAGGCCATCCATAGCACTCACACTTTTCTTGAGCATTTTATGGTATCCACTTCAAGTTGTCTATGTACCATGTAAGCATCCAAGAAGTCCATAACCGTGGACCCGGCTATTCGAATAGATCATGTTAACCCTGCAAGGGTGTACTTCTTCACACACGCTCTCGCCACTTACCGCCATGTACATGTCATGTATCTCGGCAACCTTCAAGCGGAAGCCTGGCGAGGGTGTCGGCCACGACCTGACTAACCACACCAAACTCTAGTCCAGGTTTATCGCCTATTCGGGTTCCATTCGCAAGGAGATCCGCCTGGGGTGTCGCTCACGACCCCAAACGATGTGAGTAGGGTTCCCAAGCCCACCATCCGGGTGCCACTTGGTACACCGTGCCGCTGTGCCTAGCCTGTCCCAAGCCCACCTAGCCGGGTGCCGCTTGGTAGACTACTAACACTACCTACATACACCAGAAACTAGTTGTGACTCCTAGACAGAGATCAAGTTGGTTAATAAGTCGAGAGGAGTCGAGTTACCGGAACCCAATGTGTGGTAGTATCGAGTCATTGGAAAACATACATAGAACTCAGTGCTTAAGGACAGTTCCAGTGGGACAACCCACCATGTACTCCTACATGGCCTCTCACCGCTACCTTTACCAAATCGTGTTCACACACTTCACTCTCAGCATCAGAACATATCATAACACTCCAATTCATTCCCAATGAATCAGACCTGACACAACTCTAAGCAATAGCAGGCATGGCATGGTAGGAACACAACATGGCTCAATCATCTCCTACACATGCTAGTGGCTTTCAACTATTTAGTGTGGCAATGACAGGTCATGCAGAGGAATGGGTTCAACTACCATAGCACAAAGTAGCAGTTGAAACGTTGTTGTCCTAATGCAATAACTGAGAGCAGGAGCGAGAGAGTAGGATTGTATCGGAATGAACAAGGGGGTTTGCTTGCCTGGTAGATCAACAGATGAGGCACTGCTTCACAGACAGGTACTCTGGAACAGTCTCCGGAGCAAGACCTATCGAGAAGGAATGGTGCCAACAATCAATACACAAGCATATGCAACAATATGATGCATGAACATGGCATGAAGATGTGATGTTGTTTGAGCTAATGCAACTAGCATTCATTAGGTTGAAGTCCATTTGAACCAAAGGTTCAAATGCAACTCCAAAATAAGCTCTTTATATAAGCCATTGTAATGTTTCACTTATACAGTAGGTATAAGTTGGTTTGTCATGCATGAAACTAGTACAAATGGATATATTGCATTTTTCTGATAATTTTTCATATATAAATTATTTCAATCTGAGCTACGGTTGAATTTCTATGATTTTTTTTGAAGTTTGAATCATTTTCTGGAATTTCCTAATTAATTTTAAATCCTGAAAATGAATAACTGCGTCATCATGATGTTTGAGTGACGTCAGTAGGTCAACGGGTCAGTCCAGGTCAAACCTGACCAGTGGGACCCATATGTCAGTGTCTAACCTAACTAATCTAGTTTAGTTAGTGGCCTCGGGCCCACATGTCAATGTCAGCAGGCTAATTAAGTTTAATTAACATCTAACTAAAATTAGCAGGGGCCTGGCACACTTGTCAGTCCGGCGAGGTCAAAGGTCAAACCCCTGGTCAGCGGGGTCAAACCCGCCGGCGACTCGACGCCGGCGAGGCCAGATGCGGTGGAGGGGCTCGGGACTCGCCCTCCGGTGACCATTTAGGCGGCGGAGACCACGAACGAGGAGCTGGAGCTCGTCCGCGTCATTTGGAGCAAGCAGGAGGCTGCGGGGGTGCCGGAACTCACCGTAGCGAGGCTCACGGCGGCGGCCAGAGCACGTCCAAGGGCGGGCGCAGCGCTGCGGTGCATGGGAGCGGCGCCTGAGAGCACCGGGGCGTATCCCGGGCTCGTCCGCATCCAACGGTGGCGACGGGAGGACGCAGGGTGGCCGGAGATCGCCGGGGCAGAGCTCGCGGCAGCGGCCGGAACTCGGGCTCGGGCGGCAGAGTGGCTGGAGGGTGCAGAAGGGCAGGGAAGTAGGGGGAATCAACGACGGGGCTCACAGCGGTCTCGATGGCGTCGTCAGCAAGCTCGGGGAAGGCCGGACGGCGGCGTGGCGGCAAGGACGATCTCTGGCGGCCGGAGGCAAAGATGGCGATGTTGACGACGTTTCAGGGCGCTCTGGCTTGCGTGGCTCGGCGAATAGCTTCAGAGCTAGGAGGCGGATCTCCTGCGTGTGTCGGAGAGGCGAGGGGGAGGGGGTGGCTATGGCAACGGTGGCCGGTGGCGACGGTGGCGCTCGACCATGAGAGGGAAAGCGAGGGAGAGGAGAGGAGAGAACTGGGAGAGAGTGAGACGGTCCGGGGGGCGCGTGGCGTCGTCTAGACGCATCAGCGGAGGGACAGGCAGGCAGGGAGGGAGGAGGTGGCGCGCTGCGGCGGTGCACGCATCGGGCACGCGCCCGTCCTCCTGGCGGGAGGAAGATGACAGGGGAGGGGGGACAGGTGGGCTGGGCTGGCCAACTGGGCCGGCCAGGCAGCACAGTGCTGGGCCAGCACATGAGCTGGCCGCAGGTAAGTTTTTCCATTCCTTTTCTTTTCTATTTTTCCGACATTTGTTTTGATTTAATAATAATACTAAATCATTTTATTTACTTCTGTCAATTTTTGTAGGAACTAGTTGGATTGCTCCAAAACTCCTCACCAATTAACATAATTTTTGGACATATATTATATACATAACAAATATATATCCAAAGCAATTAATTATTGGATTAATTCCAAATGCCCAAAATAAATACTTATGAGCTCTTAAAAATATTGGTTTGAATTTTATCCATGTCCAATATTTTCAGAGAGCAACATGAGCATTTTCTTGGACCTTTTTGGAGCAATTTTTATTTGGGTCATTTCTAAAAATGATTATGAGGGTTTCACAAATCCTCATTTCAAATTTAAATGGAATTAAAACATGATGTACACATGACTAGCTAGCCTCAAGCATACCAGAACTAGGGATGTGACAACTCGTCCCCACTTGAAAGAATCTCATCCCGAGATTTAGGGGTCGACGGAAAGAGAGCGGGGTACTCCAGTCGAAGACGATCTTCGCGCTCCCAAGTATCTTCTCTCTCGGAATGATGAGACCACTGAACCTTGAGAAACTTGATGTTATGATGTCGAGTGACACGCTCTGCTTGATCAATAATGCATACCGGGTACTCTCGGTATGTGAGGTTATCTTGGAGATCAAGCGTTTCATGGTCCACTCCACGGATGGGATCCGAGAAGCAACGCCTGAGTTGAGAGACGTGGAAGACATCATGCACTCGGGAAAGATGTGGGGGTAGTTCCAACTGATAGGCAACCTCTCCTCATTTAGCGAGAATGCGAAAAGGACCAATGTAACGAGGAGCCAACATGCCCTTGATACCGAAATGATGGGTACCCTTCAAAGGAGTAACCCGAAGGTAAGCTTTGTCGCCAACTTCATAAGTCATATCCTTATGATGACGATCATACTGGCTCTTTTGACGAGAGTGGGCTATTTTCAAATTCTCGCGAATGATGCAAACTTGCTCTTCTGCCTCCTGGATCATGTCCGGTCCAAAGAATTGTCTTTCACCGGTTTGTGACCAGTTCAAGGGTGTTCGACATCTTCGTCCATAGAGAATCTCAAAAGGAGCTTTCTTGAGACTGGATTGATAGCTATTGTTATAAGCAAACTTGGCTAAACGAAGACATTTTTCCCAATCCATACCGAATGAGATAACGCAAGCTCTAAGCATTTCTTCGAGAATTTGGTTGACCCTTTCCACCTGACCACTCGACTGAGGGTGGAAAGCGGCACTGAAGGAAAGATGGGTCCCCATGGAAGTTTGGAAACTCTCCCACAAATGAGAAGTGAAAAGACTGCCACAGTCTGAATTTATCTCTAGTAGAACACCATGAAGTGACACTATTCAAGAAATGTATAAGTCAGTGAGCTGACGCAGTGATACTCTCTCGAACAGGTAGGAAGTGCGCCACTTTGGAAAGACGGTCAATGACTATGAAGATAGCATTATTCCCTCTCTTGGTCCTGGGACAGCCGATGATGAAGTCCATACCAACTTTATCCCATTTCCATTCAGTAATAGCTAAAGGCTGAAGGGTTCCAGCAGGTCTCTGATGTTCTGCCTTAACGTGACGGCAAACGTCACATTTAGTAATGAACTCAGCGATTTCTCTCTTCATCCTAGTCCACCAGAACCTCTGGCGTAGGTCCTGATACATCTTAGTACTACCGAGATGAATTATGAGAGGAGATTCATGCGCCTCCTTAAGAATCAGTTGTCAAAGATGCTGCTTCTTGGGGACCACCAGGCGGCTCCCAAAGAGAACAACACCTCGATCATCTATAGAGAAACTACCAGCAACACCCTTGGCAATGCTTCTCTTGATCCGGGTAATCCCCGTATCATGCTTTTGGGCTTCTATGATATGATCTACAAGAGTAGGTTTTGCCACCAAGGTAGAAAGGAATCCGTGAGGAGCAATGTGAAGGTTAAGCTTACAGAATTCCTCATGGAGAAGTAGTTGGCCCTGCTGCAACATGAGATTGTTGCAATAGGATTTATGACTTAGCGCATCAGCCATGACATTAGCTTTGCCTGGGGTGTAGGTAATCCCTAGATCATAGTTTGAGATTAACTCCAACCAACGTCTTTGCCTAAGGTTCAAATCTGGTTGGGTGAAGATATACTTGAGACTCTGGTGATCGGTGTAGATCTCGTAACATTTACCAAGAAGGTAATGTCGTTAGGTCTTGAGTGCATAGACTACGGCTGCAAGCTATAGATCATGTGTAGGATAATTCTCCTCATGTGGATGCAACTGACGAGATGCATAGGCAATCAAATGACGATCCTGCATAAGAATGCAACCTAGTCCCTGTCGTGAGGCATCGCAGTAGATAACAAAGTCTTTAGTGAAATCCGGTGGCACAAGTATGGGAGCAGAAGTTAGGCGTCTTTTCAGTTCCTGAAAACTGTGCTCACACTGTGGGGACCACTCAAACTTTTTATCTTTCTTGAGAAGTTCCGTGAGGGGTTTGGCTACTTTGGAGAAGTTTTCAACAAAGCGGCGGCAATAGCTGGCTAGACCAAGGAAACTCCTAACTTGTTTAACTGTTTCAGGTAGAGTCCAATCAAGAATGGCCTTAACTCTCTCGGGGTTGACAGCAATGCCCTTACCAGAGATCACGTGGCCTAGATAGGTCACTTGTGGCAACCAAAATTCACACTTGGAGAACTTGGCATAAAGGCGGTGCTCTCTGAGTTTCTCTAACACAAGTCTAAGATGTTCGGCATGCTCTTCCTCGTTCTTCGAGTAAATAAGAATATCATTGAGGTAAACCACGATGAATTTATCTAAGTACTCCATGAAGATTGAGTTCATCAAGCGGGAGAAAGTGACTGGGGCGTTGGATAGACCGAAGGACATGACGGTGTACTCGTACTGACCATAACGAGTGACAAAAGCCGTTTTGGGAATGTCCCCATTTCTGATTTTGATTTGGTGGTAGCCTAACCTCAAATCCATCTTGGAGAAGACTGAGGATCCAGCGAGCTGATCATACAGGTCCTTGATCCTGGGGAGCAGATACTTGTTCTTTATCGTGACCAAATTAACGGGAGGATAATCTACAACCATCCAATCCGTACCATCCTTCTTCTTGACAAAGAGGACGGGGCAAGCCCAAGGAGAAGAACTAGGACGGATGAAACCCTTTTGCAAGGACTCATCAAGTTGTTTCTTTAGCTCGGCTAGTGCTAAAGGTGCCATCTTATAAGGTCTCCTAGAGATTAGAGCGGTTCCTGGGATAAGATCTATGACGAACTCTACATCTCTGTCGGGTGGAACACCTGGCAGTTCCTCTGGAAAGACATCCGGAAAGTCATGGACTATCGGGATATCTGCAAGGTCTGGAAGAGGACTGGCATTAAGAGAATAGAGCTGACGCCTTGCAACTCTAGTGGAGATGGTGACTATCTTGCCAGATGGGTGGGTAAGCTGAATGGACTTGGTGTAACAATCAATCTTGGCATAATGAGCTTTCATCCAGTCCATACCCAAGATGATGTTAATATCTGTAGACTTGAGGGCTATAAGTGATGCAAGGAATACAAGTCTGTCAACAAGGATTTCGTTACCATGGCTTACACTAGAAGTTTGCCATTTGGATCCAGGAGTTTGAATGACTAGTGGAGTGGGCATATCACAAAATGACATGTTGTGCAGGTTAGCATAGCTTTCAGAAATGAAGGAGTGAGATGCTCCAGTATCGAACAGAACCGATGATGGATGACAGTTGACAAGGAGTGTACCAAGAACGACATCTGGATCATCATGAGCGTTTCTAGCTGAGACATGATGCACACGTCCATGTTCAGTGGGAGCTGACTTGACACTGATCATCTTGCATGGTGGCTTAACACAGCCAATAGACTTCTCGAGCTGAGGTGGAGCATAGCTAATCTGAGAGCAGTCACATGCATAGTGTCCTGGCTTCCCACATGTGAAGCAAGTCCCTGAAGTTGGACGTGGACCCGCACTGACATGCGGTCTACCGGTAGGCCTAGGTGGAACATACGACTGAGCTGGGGAAGGCACCACATAGGATGGTCTCGGTGCATATCTGGAAGGAAGAGCGGAGTTTGGAACCCAAATCTGGCGCTTTTGAGAACTAGAACCAGAGGAAGATCCCAAATCACGGGTGTGTTTACAAGACTCCTCGTAAGTGAGCTAGGCTGTCTCTGCATTAATGGCCTTGTTCACAAGAGCTTGAAATGTATCGCAATGATGCAGGTGGAGATCACGACGCAACTTGGGGTTGAGACCCTTCCGGAACCTAGCCTGCTTCTTGGCGTCTGTGGACACCTCTTCTGAAGCATAGCGGGCGAGGTTCTCAAACTCTCTACTATAAGCATCAACAGCCATCTTACTCTGGGCGAAACTACAGAACTATTCTCTCTTGCGATCAATGAGGGCATGGGGAATGTGATTCTCGCGAAAAGCCTCAATGAAATCCCTCCATTTAGGAATCTGGCCAGCTGGAAGCATAGCCTCATAGTTCTGCCACCAAAGACTAGCAGGACCTTCCAGGTGGTATGTGGCATAGGTGACCTTGTCATCTTCAGCTACGTTCGCGGAACGCAGCTTATGAGTGATGCTACGGAGCCGGTCATCTGCATCGAGTGTCTCGATGGAGTGATGAAAGGTAGGTGGGTGCAAGCGAATGAAGTCATGAATGGTTGCAGACCCTTTGAACTGACGTGCAGTGTTCTCCTCGATACGTGCCAACAAGCGGTTAGACTCACGCTTGTTCCTCTCCATTTCTAACATGAACTCTGTCAATGAAGGCTGGTCGGGAGGATCCTCATCCCTACCATCTCCGTGGTTCTGGCTACGAGCAACAAAACTTCGTTTAACCGATGACATCCCGAGAAATGAAACCAAGGACGGATCAGCATCAACTATAGGCTGTGGAATGTAGGGCAAGGAAATTAGTAACTCTCGAACTCCTAGGGTAATACTGGCAGCATAACAGCAGTAAAATGCTTAGAATGAGACATCCCGCCAACAATGGGGTAGTACGACAACTCAACATCACCACTCAAGGTTCTGGAATAGTACTAAACAGACTACACCGGAAGTACTCAAAACTGAGGTATGACTCTGATCAACCAATCCGATGGAACTACGGAGTAGTAACACGTGATCCTGATAGACAGAAGAGAAAGCCTAGTTCCTTAACCCCGTAGGAAAGATAGGATGACTCAGATCAGAAGGCCATGAGGAATAAGGAGTAAAAAGAGCCTTACGTTCCTTCCCACAATCAATTCCCTTACGTAACTAAAGAATTTCTAGAGTCAACTTCGACCAGTTTGGCTTGGTAATCCTACAGGCAGTCAGGCTATGATACCAAAGCTGTCAGGACCCCGATTCTATGCCACACCGATCTAGCATGTAACACCTCATAACACTTTGCGGCCTCACACACGGTATTCCCACGGGTGTCGCCTTACCATGCCCGGGACCATTTGCGCCTTTTGGCACACGTATATGATAGTGTTGCTAGCATCCATATGACAAAGAACCCGGGCTGACATGGCTAGTCGTGAACCCGAAGTGGCACTAACTTACAAGGACAGGCATACATGACCCAGCAACGAACGTGTCGGTCACCAGCGAGTGAATCCGGGCTGTAGCAATTGGGCAAGCAGGACTCCGGTCAAACTGGGCTGTAGCAGGCTAACAGGACTCTGATAGACACCACATGACATTTCCCCGAAGGGACAGACACATGAACGAAGAAGGACACATGCCGGCCAACCTAAGTGTTACGGAGCAGTAGCAAGCTATCAGGGCTTAGTGGAAGCACTAGGAGACATTTCCCGGTAAGAGAGACTACTAAGGATAAACAACTAGATAGTCAGATCCCACACATAGCAATACATATTACACGTACGCATAACATGCAAGTATGTGCTGTACAACATGGCATCACAACATAACTCAACAACTCATATAGATAAGGCTCAAAGAGCCATCATAACATTTATTACATGTAGGGGTCACATGACCCAACATTCAGAGCAAACAAGCAACAAGCGGAAGCATTACATGTCTGAGTACATACATCTACAAATGAAAAAGGCTGAAGAGCCTGACTATCTACAACATCCGATCAAGATCGTAGCTGAGGTACAAGCTACTTGTCGAAGTCCACGAGAACACTAGTAAGACCGAAGTCTCCGCTGCAAAAATGTAAATAAAGCAACATGAGTACAAAGGTACCCAGCAAGACTTACATCAGATCCTATCATACATGCATTTGTATCAAGAGGGTGATGTGGGGTTTAGTTGCAGCAAGCCAACTTTGACTCAGTGGCTACCCTATTCTGCGACTACGAGAGACTTCTTTGAGGTGAGATGGCGCACACGAGTCCACTAATCACCACACAAAACGCTACTATGGAATCATCCCCGTCTCCCTATGAGAAGGCCATCCATAGCACTCACACTTGTCTTGAGCATTTTATGGTATCCACTTCAAGTTGTCTATGTACCATGTAAGCATCCAAGAAGTCCATAACCGCGGACCTGGCTATTCGAATAGATCATGTTAACCCTATAGGGGTGTACTTCTTCACACACGCTCTCGCCACTTACCGCCATGTACACGTCATGTATCTCGGCAACCTTCAAGCGGAAGCCTGGCGAGGGTGTCGTCCACGACCTGACTAACCACACAAGACTCTAGTCCAGGTTTATCGCCTATTCGGGTTCCATCCGCAAGGAGATCCGGCCGGGGTGTCGCTCACGACCCCAAAAGATGTGAGCAGGGTTCCCAAGCCCACCATCCGGGTGCCACTTGGTACATCGTGCCACTATGCCTAGTCTGTCCCAAGCCCACCTAGCCGGGTGCCACTTGGTAGACCACTAACACTACCTAGAAACACCAGAAACTAGTTGCGACTCCTGGACAGAGATCAAGTTGGTTAATAAGTTGAGAGGGGTCGAGTTACCGAAACCCAATGTGTGGTAGTATCGAGTCATTGGACAACATACATAGAACTCAGTGCTTAAGGACGGTTCTAGTGGGACAACCCACCATGTACTCCTACATGGCCTCTCACCGCTACCTTTACCAAATCGTGTTCACACACTTCACTCTCAGCATCAGAACATATCCTAACACTCCAATTCATTCCCAATGAATCAGACCTGACACAACTCTAAGCAATAGCAGGCATGGCATGGTAGGAACACAACATGGCTCAATCAACTCCTACACATGCTAGTGGGTTTCAACTATTTACTGTGGCAATGACAGGTCCTGCAGAGGAATGGGTTCAACTACCGCAGCACAAAGTAGCAGTTGAAACGTTGTTTTCCTAATGTAATAACTGAGAGCATGAGTGAGAGAGTAGGATTGTATCGGAATGAACAAGGGGGTTTGCTTGCCTGGTAGATCAACAAAGGAGGCACTACTTCACAGACAGGTACTCTGGATGGTCTCCGGAGCAAGACCTATCGAGAAGGAACGGTGCCAACAATCAATACACAAGCATATGCAATAATATGATGCATGAACATGGCATGAAGATGTGATGTTGTTTGAGCTAATGAAACTAGCATTCATTAGGTTGAAGTCCATTTGAACCTTTGGTTCAAATGCAACTCCAAAATAAGCTCTTTATATAAGCCATTCTAGTGTTTCACTTATACAGTAGGTATAAGTTGGTTTGTCATGCATGAAACTAGTACAAATGGATAAATTGCATTTTTCTGATAATTTTTCATATATAAATTATTTCAATCTGAGCTATGGTTGAATTTCTATGATTTTTTTGAAGTTTGAATCATTTTCTGGAATTTCCTGATTAAGTTTAAATCCAGAAAATGAATAACTGCATCAGCATGACATCTGAGTGACGTCAGCAGGTCAACGGGTCGGTCCAGGTCAAACCTGACCAGTGGGACCCATATGTCAGTGTCTAACCTAACTAATCTAGTTTAGTTAGTGGCCTCAGGCCCACATGTCAGTATCAGCAGGCTAATTAAGTTGAATTAACATCTAACTGAAACTAGCAGGGGCCTGGCCCACTTGTCAGTACGGCGAGGTCAAAGGTCAAATCCCTGGTCAGCGGGGTCAAACCCGCCGGTGACTCAACACCGGCGAGGCCAGACGCGGCGGAGGGGCTCGAGACTCGCCCTCCGGCGACCATTTAGGCGGCAGAGACCACGGACGAGGAGCTGGAGCTCGTCCGCGTCGTTTGGAGCAAGCGGGAGGATGCGGGGGTGCTGTAACTCACTGGAGCGAGGCTCACGGCGGCAGCCGGAGCACGGCCTAGGGCGGGCGCAGCGCTGCGGTGCACAGGAACGGCGGCTGAGAGCACCGGGGCGTAGCCCAGGCTCGTCCACATCCAGCGGTGGACACGGGAGGACGCAGGGTGGCCGGAGCTCGCCGGAGCAGAGCTCGCGGCGGCGGCCGGAGCTCGGGCTCGAGCGGCAGAGGTGCTGGAGGGCACAGAAGGGTAGGGAAGTAGGGGAAATCGACGGCGGGGCTCATAGCAGTTTCGATGGCGTCGTCAGCAAGCTCGGGGAAGGCCGGACGGCGGCGTGGCGGCGAGGATGATCTCTGGTGGCCGGAGGCGAAGATGACGATGTTGACGGTGTCCCAGGGTGCTCTGGCTTGCGTGGCTCGGCGGAGAGCTTCAGAGCAAGCAGGCAGATCTCCTACGCGTGTCGGAGAGGCGAGGGGGAGGGGGTGGCTACGCCAACGGTGTCCGGTGGCGACGGTGGCGCTCGGCCATGAGAGGGAAAGCGAGGGAGAGGAGAGGAGAGAACTGGGGGAGAGTGAGAGGGTCCGGGGGGCGCGTGGTGTCGTCCAGACGCATCAGCGGAGGGACAGGCAGGCAGGGAGGGAGGAGGTGGCGTGGCGCAGCCGTGCGCACGTCGGGCACACACCCGTCCCCCTAGAAGGAGGAAGACGACAAGGTAGGGGGGACACGTGCGCTGGGCTGGCCAAATGGGCCGGCCAGGCCACACAGTGCTGGGCCCGCACAGGAGCTGGCCGCAGGTAAGATTTTCCATTCCTTTTCTTTTCTATTTTTCTAACATTTGTTTTGATTTAATAATAATACTAAATCATTTTATTTACTTCTGTCAATTTTTGTAGGAACTAGTTGGATTGCTCCAAAACTTCTCACAAATTAACAGAATTCTTGGACATATATTATATACATAACAAATATATATCCAAAGCAATTAATTATTGGACTAATTCCAAATTCCCAAAATAAATACTTATGAGCTCTTAAAAATATTGGTTTGAATTTTATCCCTGTCCAATATTTTCAGAGAGAAACATGAGCATTTTCTTGGACCTTTTTGGAGCAATTTTTATTTGGGTCATTTCTAAAAATGATTCTGAGGGTTTCACAACTCCTCATTTCAAATTTAAATGGAATTAAAACATGATGCACACATGACTAGCTAGCCTCGAGCATACCAGAACTAGAGATGTGACATGGTTCTCTATTAAAAGGAGGCCTTAATATCCCTTAGTTTCCGTTAGGACCCCGCTGCCACGGGAGGGTAGGACAAAAGATGTCATGCAAGTTCTTTTCCATAAGCACGTATGACTATTTACGGAATACATGCCTACATTACATTGTTGAACTGGAGCTAGTTCTCTGTCACCCTATGTTATAGCTATTACATGAGGAATCACATCCGACACAATTATCCATCACTGATCCGTTGCCTACGACCTTTTAACATATTGTTCTTCGCTTATTTACTTTTCCGTTGCTATTGTTACAACTACTACAAAAACCCAAAAACATTTATCTGTACTTTTGCTACCGTTACCATTATTATCATACCACTTTTGCTACTAAATACTTTGCTGCAGATACTAAGTTATCCAGGTGTGGTTGAATTGACAACTCAACTGCTAATACTCAAGAATATTCTTTGGCTCCCCTTGTGTCGAATCAATAAATTTGGGTTGAATACTTTACCCTCGAAAGCTGTTTCGATCCCCTACACTTGTGGGTTATCAAGACTAATTTCTGGCGCCGTTGCCGGGGAGCATAGCTCTATTCTCTGAGTCACTTAGGATTTATATCTGTTGATCACTATGAAGAACTTGAAAGACGCTAAAACCAAGATTTTGCCCTCAACTACGAGGGGAGGTAAGGAACTGCCATCTAGCTCTGCACTAGATTCTCCTTCCGTTATTAGTAAGCTTGCGACACCTAAACCTGCTACTGCTATGAATTCTGATATGTCGCATGTTATTGATGATGCCACTTCTGCTATGCATGATGAAACTACTTCTATGTGTGATACTACTTTGCCATTAGGTGAATTTCTTGATGAACAACTTGCTAGAGTTAGGGGAATGAAATTACTGAGTATCCTATTACTGATGATAGTGATGATGAAGGTTCTCCCAATGATTATGTATTACTAATGATTATGTATTACTGATGATAGTGATGAAATCTTTGCTTGCAATGATAGATATGATCTTAAGAAATTATTAGCTAAATGGAAGCAGCAGTCTCTTAATGCTAGAATGAAACCCGATCCTACTTTTGCTACTTCACCTATCTGTGTTACTGATAAGGATTATGAATTCTTTGTTGATCATGAAATTATTACCTTAGTTGAATCTGATCCTTTTTATGGCCTTGAATCTGAAACTGTTGTGGCACATCTTACCAAGTTGAATGCTATAGCCACCCTGTTTACTAATGATGAGAAGTCTCGCTATTATTATATCCTTAAGATATTTCCGTTCTCATTAAAGGGTGATGCTAAGACTTGGTATAATTCTCTTGCTCCTGGTTGTTTGCATAGTCCCCAGGATATGATTTATTACTTCTCTGCTAAATATTTCCCTGCTCATAAGAAACAAGTTGCCTTGCGAGAAATATATAATTTTGTGCAAATCAAAGAAGAGAGTCTCCCACAAGCTTGGGGGAGGCTTCTCCGGTTACTTAATGCTTTGCCCGATCATCCTCTTAAGAAAAATGAAGTACTTGATATCTTTTATAATGGTCTAACTGATGCTTCCAAAGACTACTTGGATAGTTGTGGTGGTTGTGTTTTTAGGGAAAGAACAGTCAACGAAGCAGAATTACTATTGAATATTATGTTGACTAATGAAAATAATTGGACTCTTCCTGAGCCAGTTCCTGAAGTAATTCCTGAACCAATTGAGCCAACTCCTGAGCCTATTCCCAAAACCCACTCCGAAGAAGAGGGGTGTTTTATTTCTCAGTCCTGAAGATATGCAAGAGGCAAAGAAATCAATGAAAGAAAAAGGTATTAAAGTTGAAGATGTTAAGAATTTACCTCCTATTTAAGAAATACATGGTCTTAATATACCGCCTGAAGAACCACATTGTCTTGATAACCTGACACAGGTAGTAAAGGTAAATTCTCTCTATAGATATGATAAAGTTGAAATACCCTCTACTAAATTTCATAGCCAATGCTTAGATGAATTTGATGACTTTATGGCTAGACAAGAAAGTTTTAATGCTTATGTTGGTAGAGAGTTAAAGAATAATGCTTTCGAGATAGGACGTGTAAGCAATAATCTGGCTAGAGTTAAAGATGAACTTCACCTCGTTAGCAAATATGCTTCTATGGTTGCTACTCAAGCTGAGCAAGTACTTAAAGCTCAAAATGATTTGCTTGATGAATTAAATAATAAAAATGACTTTGCTGTTAGAGTGGCTACTAGAACTGGTAGAATGACTCGAGAACCTTTGTATCCTGAAGGCCACCATAAGATAATCGTGCAAGATTCCCAGAGAAATAATTTAGAGGCACCTAGTTCTTCTAAGAAGAAGAAAAAGAAAGATGATAGAACCTTGCATGCTTCTAGTGTACCTACTGTAGACACACCTAAGAATCCCAATGATATTTCTATTTCTGATGCTGAAACTCAATCAGGTTGTGAACATGAACCTAGTGATAATGCTAATGATAATGTTCATGTTGATGCTCAACCTAGCAAAAACAATGATGTAGAGATTGAACCTGTTGTTGATCTTAATAACCCACAATCAAAGAATCAACGTTATGATAAGAGAGATTTTGTTGCTAGGAAGCACGGTAAAGAAAGAGAACCATGGGTTCAGAAACCCATGCCCTTTCCTCCTAAACCATCCAAGTCGAAGGATGATGAGGATTTTGAGCACTTTGCTGAAATGATTAGACCTATTTTCTTACGTATGCGCTTAACTGATATGCTCAAAGTAAATCCTTATGCTAAGTATATGAAGGATATCATTACAAACAAAAGAAAGATACCGGAAGCTAAAATTTCCACCATGCTTGCTAATTACACTTTTAAGGGTGGAATACCAAAGAAACTTGGAGATCCAGGTGTGCCAACTATACCATGCTCTATTAAAAGAAATTACGTTAGAACTACTTTATGTGATCTTGGAGCCGGTGTTAGTGTTATGCCTCTCTCTTTATATCGTAGACTTGAATTGAATAAGTTGACACCTACTGAAATATCTTTGCAAATGGCTGATAAATCAGCTGCTATACCTGTCGGTATTTGTGAGGATGTGCCTGTTGTGGTTGCAAATGTCACTATTTTAACGGACTTTGTTATTCTTGATATTCATGAGGACGATAGTATGTCTATTATCCCTGGTAGACCTTTTCTTAATACTGTAGGGGCTGTTATTGATTGCAACAAAGGCAATTTCACTTTTCATGTTAATGGTAATGAGCATACGGTACACTTTTCGAGGAAACAATCTCAAGTTCATAGCATCAATTCTATTGGACAAGTTCCAACTATTATTATTGGAGGTTTTGAATTTCCTCTCCCTACTATCAAGAAAAAGTATGATATTCTTATTATTGGGGATTTTCATATCCCCGTTGAGGTAACTTAGTGTTATTCAAAATTTCTCCGGTTCCATGTTATTCGAAATGAGTTTGTTAACAAGACTTGATCAACCTTGTTAGTGGATTCATTTTGATGATCACGAGATGGATGAAACTAGAAGGCACAACCTTCTGTACCCTCTTTTTACTCTCTGTTATTTAGATTAAATAAAGCAAAAATAGTATTACCCGTCTGTTTTCTAAATTATCCGTGCATTAAAAAATAGTCCGAAAATAAAAGTGCTCCAAATGCCCTGCAAATTTAGTATGATTTTTTCTGGAATATTTGAGGATTTTAGGCACTGAAATCACTGCAGGAGGGGCAAGCACCAGGCCACGAGAGTGGAGGGCGCTCTCCCTGTCTCGTGGGCCCCTGGTGGCCCCCCTCCACTTATGCCAGCAACGACACACTTCATCTTCTACCCAAAAAAATCCCCATCCAGCTCAAGCACGAGTTCTAGCTCGTTTTGCTGCGATTATCGATCTCTTAGCTCAAAGCTCCATTCACAAAACTGCTTTGGGAGATTGTTGCTTGGTATGTGACTCCTCCATTGGTCCAATTAGTTTTTGTTCTAGTGCTTTATTCATTGCAAATTTTTGCTGCATAGGTGACCATGTTCTTGAGCTTGCATGTTAAATTTTTGAGGTCCCAAGCAATTCCAATGCATGATATAGGCTCTAGGCACTTGTAGGAGTAGTTGCTATCAATCTTTTTTAGTTTTATTCACTTTTATTTTGAAGTTACTAAAATTTCAGAAATTTTTAGAAAAAGAATTATGCTTAGAAGAATGTACCAAGGTGGTTCCTTGGCCAAGAAAGGGCCAAGGATTGCTATACGTGAGCAAGATGTTGAATTGCCGAGGGACGCAAATGTATGGGCTTGTGAGTGGCCATCCGATGATTTTATGGTCGCAGCAGGCTTCAAGGAGGAATTTGACGCGTATGTGCGTAATGCCGAGCTGGAGGACTTCTTACAAGATAAGTGTCCTCAGTACTATCAATTGACTGATTCCTTTGTGCGGAGGTTCCAATATAACTGTACACGTAATTCTCCTAGTGTCATGTTTGATATTTATGATACATCTTATACCATGGATTTAGAGGATTTCACAACTGCTTGCAAACTCCCGCAGTGGGGTAATATTAATGATCCTCGCAAATCTGAATTTAGAGATTTTCTTGCTAGTATTATTGTGGGAGAATCTAGGGACATAGCACAAGCTACCATAGGGAGCATTCATTTTCCTGCTATACATTATTTTGCTCTCTTTATTGGTAGATGCATTAACGGTAAAGACGAAGCTTGTCACATGTGTGTCCCTGATCTGTGTGTCCTCAAGAGTGTTGTTTCAGGTTATAAAGGTTATAACTTGGGGGCAATAGTTGCACGTAGGTTGCAGAATAATAGTAGAAAGGGGGATTTATTTGGAGGAATTTATGCAACCCGTGTAGCTAATTTTCTTATTATAGCCCCACGAGAGGGGGATATGATTTTACCTCCTGTTTATTTGGATAAAGAAGCTATGTTCAATCATCATTTTCTTGATAGGAATGAACAATTCCTCTATTATCGACTAATCTATCACAGACGCAAAGTCGTCCCTGTTACTCTTCCTACTCCCTACCTTTTTGATTATCAGGCAAAAGGAAGATATGTTGTCACCAGGGAGGAAGCAGTTGAATACGAGAGGGGAGTGGAGGCAGCTCACCAACACGCTGCAGCTCAGGAGGCGGTTGCCGCTGCATCTCAGTACAACCCTGGTTTCACTTATGGATATCAGCCAGGCGATCCTTGGTACTAGACCAACTTAGGCCAAAAGCCTAAGCTTGGGGGAGTACGTATTTCTCACCGACTTTACATTCATGTTCACACACTAGTCGTCGGTGCTCATACTCTTTCACTGTATTATCCATGCTAGTTTAAATTTCTTTTTCTAGTTTTCTTCTTGTGTGTTTGATAAACCTTGAGAAAAACCAAAAAAATTAGTTAGTTTAATTTCCATGCTTGTAGTAGAAATTAAAATGAAAACCCAAAAAGATTTCTAGTTCTTCTTCTTACTTGTTGGGAGCTTTCCCGTGTAAATAGTTTTATTTCCTTTTCTTTCTTTTGGGGGTCGAGAAGACTATATTGAAAATGCTTAGTGGCTCTTATATGCATGATTGTTTAATTAATTTAGAGCCCATTTTATCCTGTCTTCTCTCTTGAGTTGAATGCTTGCAGATTCCAGCTTAGTCCAATGCACGTGCACTCTTATTATTATACACATCATTCGGTCGTGCAAGTGAAAGGCAATAATGACGATATATGATGGACTTATTGGGATGAGAAAAGCTGGTATGGACTCGACCTCTCTTGTTTTTGTAAATATGATGAGTTCATCATTTCTGAGTCAGCTATTATGAAGTAAAAATATTTGCAATGACATTTAGAGATTATAGTTGCTTGTGCCATGCTTGATTAGCTATGAGTTATAATGGTTTACCTTGCATGCCAACATGCTATTAGAATGATTATGATGTGGTATGATCGGATGGTATCCTCCTTTGAATGAATTGAGTGAATCGACTTGGCACATGTTCACGCATGTAGTTGAATCAAATCAACATAACCTTCATGATATTTATGTTCATGGTGGATTATATCCTTCTCATGCTTGTATTCGGTGTGAATTAATTTTAATTCATGTTTATGACTGTTGTCGCTCTCTCAGTTGGTCGCTTCCCAGTCTTTTGCTAACCTTCACCTGTACTAAGCGGGAATACTGCTTGTGCATCCAAACTCCTTAAACCCCAAAGTTGTTCCATATGAGTCCACTATACCTACCTATATGCGGTATTTACCTGCCGTTCCAAGTAAATTTGTATGTGCCAAACTCCAAACCTTCAAATGAAATTCTGTTTTGTATGCTCGAGCAGCTCATGTTACAACTAGGGCTGCCTATATCTTCCATGCTAGGTGGGTTATTCTCACGAGGAGTGGACTCCGCTCCTCATTCACGAGAAAGGGCCGGTAACCGGGATGCCCAGTACCATGATCCAAAAAGATAAAGCAAATCAAAATAATTAAACAAAACTCCCCCAGGGCTGTTGTTAGTTGGAGGCACTCGATGTTTCGAGCAAGCCATGGATTGATGCTTGTTGGTGGTTGGGGGAGTATAAACCTTTACCTTTCTATTTGGGAACTACCTATAATGCATGTAGTATGGAAGATACAGCCATCTCATAGTTGTTGCGTTGACAACGAAAGTATGCCACTCAAAATGTTATTCAATCTCTATTTTAAAATCGAGCTCTGGTACCTCTACAAATCCCTGCTTCCCTCTGCGAAGGGCCTATCTATTTAATTTTATGTTGAGTCATCACCCTTCTTATTAAAAGCACCCGCTGGAGAGCACACTGTCATTTACATTCATTACTATTGGTTTATATTGGGTATGACTTGACTGGATCTCTTTTACCATGAATTACAATGTTTAGTCAGTCCTTGATCTTTAAAGGTGCTCTCCATTTATGTTTTGCGGTCTCAGAAAGGGCTAGCGAGATACCATTTTGGTATATCATGTTATAATTACTTTTGAGAAAGTGTTGTCATCTGAGGTTTATTATTATGGCTCGCTAGCTTATTATGTTATTGATATGAGTAATTGTGAGACCTAAGTGTTATTGTGAGTATGGTTAGTTCATAATATTTGCTGAAATTTGAATGCTGGCATTTCATGTTTACAACAACAAGAGCAAATAGAGTTTGTAAAAGTTTTTCTTTATCACTTTCAGTTTATCAACTGAATTGCTTGAGGATAAGCAAAGGTTTAAGCTTGGGGGAGTTGATACGTCTCCAACGTATCTACTTTTCCAAACACTTTTGCCCATGTTTTGGACTCTGACTTGCATGATTTGAACGAAACTAACCCGGACTGACGATGTTTTCAGCAGAACTGCCATGATGTTGTTTTATGTGTAGAAAAGAAAAGTTCTCGGAATGTCCTGAAAATCCACGGAGGCACTTTTTGGAATTAATAAGAATTTCTGGGCGAAAGAAATAAACCAGGGGGGCCAGGGCCTGTCCACGAGACAGGGGGCGCGCCCCCCTATAGGGCGCACCCCCTATCTCGTGGGACCCCTGGACCTCCAACGACCTCAACTCCAACTCCATATATTCACTTTCGGGGAGAAAAAATCAGAGAAAAAGTTTCATCGCGTTTTACGACACGGAGCCGCCGCCAAGCCTTAATCTTTCTCAAGAGGGCTAATCTGGAGTCCGTTCGGGGCTCCGGAGAGGGGGATTCGTCGCCGTCGTCATCATCAACCATCCTCCATCACCAATTTCATGATGCTCACCGCCGTGCGTGAGTAATTCCATCGTAGGCTTGCTGGACGGTGATGGGTTGGATGAGATTTACCATGTAATCAAGTTAGTTTTGTTAGGGTTTGATCCCTAGTATCCACTATGTTCTAAGATTGATGTTGCTATGACTTTGCTATGCTTAATGCTTGTCACTAGGGCCCGAGTGCCATGATTTCAGATCTGAACCTATTATGTTTTCATGAATATATGTGTGTTCTTGATCCTATCTTGCAAGTCTATAGTCACCTATTATGTGTTATGATCCGACAACCCCGAAGTGATAATAATGGGGATACTTCTCGGTGATGACCGTAGTTTGAGGAGTTCATGTATTCACTATGTGCTAATGCTTTGTTCCGGTTCTCTATTAAAAGCAGGCCTTAATATCCCTTAGTTTCCGTTAGAACCCCGCTGCCACGGGAGGGTAGGACAAAATATGCCATGCAAGTTCTTCTCCATAAGCATGTATGACTATTTATGGAATACATGCCTACATTACATTGATGAACTGGAGCTAGTTCTGTGTCACCCTATGGTATAGCTATTACATGAGGAATCACATCCGACATAATTATCCATCACTGATCCATTGCCTATGAGCTTTTCACATATTGTTCTTCGCTTATTTACTTTTCCGTTGCTACTGTTACAACTACTACAAAAACCCAAAAACATTTATCTTTACTTTTGCTACCGTTACCATTATTATCATACCACTTTTGCTACTAAATACTTTGCTGCCGATACTAAGTTATCCAGGTGTGGTTGAATTGACAACTCAACTGCTAATACTCAAGAATATTCTTTGGCTCCCCTTGTGTCGAATCAATAAATTTGGGTTGAATACTTTACCCTCGAAAGCTGTTGCAATCCCCTACACTTGTGGGTTATCAGTCGCCAATATTTTGGCTACCCTGGGTAAGATCCAAATAGCCCCTCCCAGCAGATTCAAATCCCTCGTTCACCGTGAAATTTTGCCATGTGTTGTTTTCATGGACTAGCAAGATGCTCGTGCATTGCATGGAACATCAAGATGCATTTTTTAGAAAACACCTGCTGTGATTGACCCATGCAGGAGTAATCCCATGTGTAAAAACTAATGATATCTCGAGAATTTTATCGGAAAAATGGTATCTCGATATTGGTACTCCCTCCATTTTTGTATACAAGGCCACACATATCACTGGTACCAAGGCAAAAATCAATGTCTTCTAAGTCAATGTTGCAAGCCACCTTGTTTCCTTATTTGCCGTGTAAATTAATGTGTATTCTTCTCGTTCATGCACATCAAGAAAATGCTCACACTCCCGCATGCATGCAAGGGATAATTAATGTCCTCCTTTGCTAGTACTATGAGGCAAACTAGTGTTAGTGCCCTTGTATGTCTGCAAATTGTAATTTTGATAGTGGCGTTGTATATAAAAATGGAGGGAGAAAGATGAGAGATAAGGTGAGGAGGAGTGGGGCGTGGTGGTGACTGGTGGTCGGACTGGGCGGAGGCATGGGGATGGATGGCGCATTATGTCTAGGTTTGTATCTCTCTCACACACACACACATGTAGGTGGGGGACGTGCATGAAGAAAAGAGGTGCACACACAGCGCACGTACTCCCGTCTCTTTTTCAACCACACCCGCGCGAGTACATGGTGTAGCTCATTTCTGTACCAAAAGGTAGCCCACGTGGTAATTTGACACGTGTACTGGTTGTCCACTTGATGGAGGGAGGATCGTCCACCATGGGTGAACAAACAAATTGCGACTTGACGCGTTATGTTAAAAAAGAGGCAAACCATGTGGGGCCTACCTTAGAGGCACGACTCTATACACTGGAGTACTTTTGATGTGTCCTGTCAACTCGCAGACGAGGAGAAGCTCGCTTAGTACATTGTCTCCCCCGCCCACAGGGGTTATGGGTCGCAGGATGAGGTGAAGCTTGCTTACTAGTACGCCTTACGCCCGCTCCCTCACCCACACGCGCGGTGGCTCGTAGGACGAGGAGAAAATTTTACTAGTCCCTCCGTTTACTCCTTGTCCCTACCTTGGTTAGAGAGATTACCATATTGTTTGAAATATATGTCCTTTAGTACTCCCTCCATTTACTTATACAAGGCCACCATAAAAAAATACATTTTGCATCTATACAAGGCCACAAATAGTAATCGAGACAAAAGTTACTACTCCCTCCTTTCCAGTTTATGGCTCAATTTCAAAATCTCTCCAACCAAGGTAGAGAGTGAGTGGTGGAATTAATTTCGTTGTTTGCACAAGTAATTAGTACACTCGTTTTTTCTCAAGAAGTTATGTTTACCGAGGCATTAATTAGAACGAATGCATGCATGACCACTAAATTTCCATGAACTTCTACATGCATTGGTGAGTTTTCTCTTGGCACTGCTTGCATCGGGTGATTTAACGCACCTCTAAATCCAACATGTGATGGTACTACTACTACTAGTAGAATTGAGGCTTATAAAATGGAAAAATGATTTTTTTAGATGAGCCCTATAAACCGGAATGAAAGTGCTACGTAGACGATGGATGTGTGCATGACTCTGGGATGATGGGAAGTCCAGCCACTGATATGTGCTGGATAGTATGCATGAATGGATTGATATGTGCTATCATCCACAAGTCGTCCGCACGGCGTCGTGTGTATAGCAGCGCTGAAACCGGAAAGGAGGGAGTAGTAAGTAGTACTACCTCCATAGTGGGTACGTACTTCGTAAAATTAGATTTTGCCAAAACTAAGTCTCTCAAGCTTTATTTGCTTGTTTCCGTTCCTGCCTCCTTGCCTCGAACAGACTATGCCAAACTCCCCTGCCTGCCGCGTGGGAAAATACCCACCCTCGCCCTTTTTTAGTCTGGGTTTGTATCGATGGATCACACGAAGCATCAAAAACCACGTTGTGTCTTGTACTCCTTTGTCGACGCTCGCTTTCATGAATTTTGTACTTCCTCTCGGCGACATGTGGGACATATAGCAACCGGTTCGACATGTCATGCACCAAATAACAGTGCAGAATAGCAGGGGGCGCACCCCAGTCGTACCGCCCCAGTAGTAGTAATGAGCAATGAGATGTCAAATCATAATGCCGCACCTTCCCAGACGGACGAAGCAACCATTATTTCACACTTCGGTTCGCCATCAAATCCTTGAAGAAAACCACGTATTATTGCTTCTGCCATTGTTCTGCCTCAAGAGGGACATGCGCATTGCCTTGGTACATCATGACACGTGGGACCGCATCACAGGCCAATCTGCCCCGCCCATCGCTCGGTAAAATCACCTCATTTTTACTACTTACTCCGTATCGGTTTATATGGCATGCACGTCGTTCTAGGTTGAGAATTTAACTAGCTATATATGTGATGAACATTATATGTTTAGAAACTACATCCTCTTAAGAATCCAATGATATACTTTTTGTGACATAGTAACTCATATTTAGTTAGTCAAATGGATGACCTAGAACTAAGTGCACGCCCTATAAACCAAGACGGAGAGGGTAGTACAGTACGTATCTTTTTAGATCAATATAGTTGGGATTCACCAAGGAGCAAAACCAAGTGGTAGGCTACTCCTGTCGTGTTGGCGTAGCAACTCAAGCAGGGTCAGTCCACACACAAAATGGCGACACACTTAACAGGACCCCTTTGGACGACATGTGGCCCATCCACCATCTTGTTCCATGTGCGATGCACCAAATTAAAGTTCAGAGCAGTAGTTGGAATTGGAGGCACCCCGGTTGTAGCGCCGCAGTAGTAGTAAATGAGCGATGAGGGGTCAAATCACAAAGCCCCACCTTCCCCGCATTAAGCTGGACGGACGAAGCAACCATCATTTCACTCTAGGGTGCAAGAGCATAAAGAAAAGAGAAAACCAATGATGCGTGTGGCAGCTACCTAGGGCACCATAGGGTAGGGGCCTCCACTAAAAATCCTTTTTTAAAGCACCTCCACTACAAATCCGCTTCTCCCTCGTCCTCTTGAAGAAAACCGATGATGCATGCGACGATAGGGTTTGTAGGAGTACTACAGCGTGCGGGGACACGTCGTAGTAAACGGGAGAGGGATTGAGTTCGATTCGACGCCTTAATATGTGTGGGCCGCTTGGTTTTATGGGAACGAGGCAACATTTTGGGTTCGGGGACCAGTGGAGATATACATACAAAAAATTGTGGACATACGTTCGACCGAAAGTCAATGATGCATGGGCCCTGCATTTTGTATACCCGTGGCCGTGTGAATTTTTTTACTCTACTCAAAACTAGTAAGGTACACATGCATTGAACGCATGAGATTTGGAAACCAAATGATGAATAAATACACACTATAGCATGTAAAGCTTTGAGTCATATATGCATGATGTAGATGTTCGTTTAGTTCTTATAGTTCATCTCATTCAAAATAAATTAGTTTTATAAAAATGTTAAGATTCATGGGGTTGTGCATTGTAAAGCATAAAGTAAAAAACAAATAATGGCAATTCATTTAGAAGAAAAAGTTTGGGCAATTATGATATGGAAGATTCTAGAACAAAGGAGAAGTGCTTGTGTTTTGAGGTTAGTGCATTATGCTTAAGTTCAACCATGGAGTCTTCTAAATTGTATATGTGGCAGAATCTGGTGGAATGTTGATGATATCCAACGGCCAGTAGTGCTCATATTTTCCATCTCTGCACTATTTGATTAGCTTCATCCAGTGACCATGTTTCAAAGTTATTCGCACACTATATAGTTCTTGTGCCATAGTTGAATGTCTTGGAAAAAAGCTACTAGTGGGTTGTACTAGCTATTTAGGAATAGAAGATGTATACATGGAAGTTGTAGGGAAAGAGATGACATGGAGTATCTCAATTCCTATGAGTAGGGATTGGAAAAGAGATGTCATTTGGTTCACATCATAGGAACTTTTCTATTGAATCTAGAGATGACATGTATCTCAATTCCTATGAGGAGGGATTAGGAAAGAGATGTCATTTGGTTCACATCATAGGAACCTTTCTATTGAATATACACTAATGTTTATTTTCCTTTGAAATTATGGGAGTATAGGAATCCATTCATATGAACCAAGTGGCTCTAAATCTATAAAAATGATGTCATGTTTATTTCCTTTGAAATGTGGAGTATATGAATCTATTCCTATGAACCAATTGGCTCTAAAGGAAAAATCCTATAAAAATCATATCAAATAGAGTTCCTATGATATTCCTCCACACCAAAGGATGGTTGAAATTGCTGTAGGTGATACGATGGTATTTCTTTGTAGACTCCTCCCCCATCTTTATAGTTACCTCTCAAAGATGAATGAAATGATATATACTGGGTATTCTATATGTGCATTTTGGTACATGAAAAATCGGTAAAAGTTTGAGAGGTTCGAATTGTCAATAAAGCTATATGCACTGCATTTTGGAATGGAAGGAACACACACGTGGAAGATTTGTGTGTAGGAGGAGTGGCTGTTCTGTTAAATGACCTGGCAAAACTGACACTGTCGGATACTGATCTAACGGTTCTGACGGCGTTCATCAGGAAAAGGCTTGTGGCGAACGTTTGTCGGATAATGATTTACGAACACATGCATTGTATTGATACATGCCCCCTCTCTCTCACGCACACACTCACCCTCACGAGTCATGACTCTCCCGAGTCCTCTCGCACCCACCGTCTATCTGCAGGTAGACGTCACACAAATATGTGCTCTTCACACGCTACCCTCAGAACTTCTAGAAAACAAAAGACGTCGCACACATTTTATTTTAGCTCACACGCCACACACTTATACTATTACTCTTGTGGAGAATGTTCTTTGGGCATAGTATATTGTACTGTCACGAAGATAAGAGGTGCATGCATGCACTAGTTCTCTCACACCCACTCGCGGGTACACATAGGAGCGCATTTTTTGAAGCTCGTACAACAAAATCACTCCACTATATATATAAGCAGGAGCCTTAGCGCTTGCTTTACTAGGGTTCCTCTCTTTCACTCTCTCATGCTCACCAGATCTAAGCAAGACATAGGTGGCCACACTCTCTCTCTGCTCATGGCTGGTCACAAATCCGGCCAGACCACCTCGACCGGGGCAGGGGTGTAGGTGCATCATTCACGCTGTCGTCAGCATCGACGGAGGAGATCAACGGCTGCCAGCGCGTCCTGATCGGCGGCTGTGCCATTCTCTCCAAGAGAGCGCCTTCTCGGGAGGGCCTCCGACCCCTTCTTACTTCCTGCGGTATTATGGCCAAGATGCAGCCCCCCGACGCCGTCTTTGCCATATGCCGACGACCCTCAGGTATATATTCCTTCGAAACCTGCCTTGCTCTACTGCCCCAGCTACCCACCTTGCTGCGTGTCTATCTTTTTCTACTTCTGTCCGCTGTCCCAAAGCCACCTAGACTTTTACTATTATTAGAGGTAAAGCTAGTTCATACAGTCAACTCCAAGAGTTGGTTCAAATAGGGAAGAAAGTGGGAAAGCTATAACATGAATCTAGGACTTGGTTCTAAGAGGAAACATGGGAAAGTAGTAGATACTGGCCACCCAACCGGTCTCTTGGTTCAAAAGGCGAAGAAAGCATGGTGGATGGCGAAGGGTGGGGGTAAGTGGACCTGTCTCTTGGTTGAAAAAGGAAATAAAGTGAGGGGTGTTGGTGGACAACGCAAATGAGAATGAGCAGGTCTAGATTTCATGTGCTCACATAGGAAAATGTCACCGAGGAGATAAAAAATGGGACAAATGCAGACATGCTGCCTGAGTGCTTGCCGCTCTCGGCAACCACATTTGCCTCACCATTTTATGCCCCTTCTATCCCTATGGCCATATCGCTACCGTTAATTTAAAATCACATGAAGCATTAAGCAATGCCACCTAGTGTCACTATAAGTAATGGTATAGTGCCATCGATAAGTTGAAGCAATGCCACCACCATTTTATGAAGTGCTTACGTCTTCCTTTATTTCCCATGAATTGTGTTTTTGCAGTTATACTTAAATCTCACACTGCTAACATTGCTTCATCCCAGTGGAACAGCACAAATTTGATTGCACATTTACTGACCATGTGCTACTCTCATGACAGTAATACTAATGCTATTGTTCTGCATGTTAATCTAGTGGACCGAGGACTAGCACATTTACTGACCATGTGCTACTCTCATGACAGTAATACTAATGCTATTATTCTGTAGGATAAGTTGATGTGATGTGATGCTACTTACTTAAGGGCACTTTCATACTGTCAATCTAGTGCCAATTATAACATAATAGATGCTGTTGTTAATCATACGCCACAGCAAATATCTGTCACTGTTTAAATAACCGTATTTTGTATTTGCACAAATAGGGATGTCTATCTCCATATCGTTTCTATATGCGCAATCAAAAGTACACACCTCAGTTTTAGTACAACTGCACAAAATGAGATGGTCCTCTAACCACCAGTGTTCCAGGTATTCCTACATTGGTAGTAACTAGGTAGAATGACCAACGCAATCTAAAAGAAGCTTATTCATACATTTTACTTCCTGATTGCAGTGCAGGGACGAGCAAAAACAACTGCATCCTAGTTTAGAATGAACTTTCTACTAGTTCATCCATGGACTGAGGACTAGCTGGCATGGCTGCACGGCGGTTTTTTTGGACAGGTGCGCGGACAAGAGGCATTGTGGTCTGCTTATTGCTGCAAATAGCGGTGCTTAATTTTAGTGGAATGCACAAGAATTTCAGCTGATCAGTACATTGCATGGTTCAGTTCAGCATTCCAGCTAAGAACACAATTATAATTGGTTATTTTGGAATGAGATAACCTAACCCTGGATGGTGGCAACAAGAAAAAACTAGAGTGAACTCCAGGAAATTTAAGCCTGCCGGGAGGCCCTTTGCTCAAAGAAGCCTTGCTTGTTTTTTCCTGATTTTTAAACCTTCTCACAACTTTGTCTTTTGTTGTGAACTAGTATATGTTTTTTATATTCTATGAATCATTGAGATGTATAAAATTGCTTAACTTATGCTTTTCAAGTTTTTTATGAAGCCGAGTTTAATGTGAGTGTTCCACATGAACGCTGGACTAGCGTGTGAACATTTGGAATTTACATTGTGGCCTTAGTTCACTGCATGAACCACTGTAACAAGATACATAGTTGCTTATATGTCAGACATCAGATTGTTGATTGTTAGTTGGTCGATAGCCTAGTGTTGAAGCAAGCTGAGCCAATGTGCCATGTTATGCACAACTTCTTACAAGTGGGGTAGCACCAACAGTGTTTACAAGTACTTATGTATACGTCGGCGCACAGTTCTCAAACGAGTACTCTATTTCATCAAACACACACTGCTCGTATGATAAACCGTGACAACTTATGTCTTACCATGCCATATTCATGAAAAACTAGTGAGGACGCATCTGTTTCGGCAACAATTATGATGGTTCTCACATGATTCACGGGCACACAAAAGTAGCAGCACTTCCCATAGACAGATTTAAACAGAGTACTAGCCCCAGAGGGCTCGATAACAAGCAAGGTTTGGATAATTAGACACAATCCAAACTACTATTAAACACTAGCTGGGGAAACTATTTCATGCCTCGATCTAATTTGCGCGGGACACAAGACGGACCTTGCCATGAACATCATCGAGGACGTCCGGTAGCAGCTCAATCCTGTGAACCTTCATGAAGATAACCTTGTGGCCTTGCCACTCATAAACTTCTTTGTGGAGGCATGCCATGTCATCTTCCTGCATAAGCTTGACAAGAACAGTATGCCTCACAAATGAAGGAGTAGCTTTGAACTTCTTGTGCTTCAGTACACCCTGGACAACACGCCTGACAACAGTGAGGATGGAATACAACTCGACATCGGTATAAGCGCAAATGGCTTCCAGGATCTAATAGCCTAAGAACTCTATTTTTCCAGTGCGTATATTCAGGTCATCCGCCTCATAGCGAGTGACATGTCACTGGTACGCGTCTGTGCTATACAAACGGTTTTAAACCCCTTTCCACGATGGCATATGGAACCGTCACCTAGGAGTGTGGGCGATTAGGGGGTCCTTACCACACGACCCAGAAACCGTCAGGGATAGGCCCTCCTGGGACACCAAATGAGTTTGTCTGCAATAGGGTGACCCATGGAAACCCAATCATTTCCGTAGGTATATACATCCCACACGGTGTAACCCAGAAAACATTTATGTAGGTATGTACATCCCACACGGTGAATCCCAGAAAACATTTCCGTAGGTATGTACATCCCACACGGTGAATCCCAGAAAAACATTTCTGTAGGTATGTATATCACACACAGTTAATCCAAGGAATACGTTTCCGTTCTTATGTATATCCCACACAGTCAATCCAGGGAAAACGTTTCCGTTCATATGTACATCCCACACAGGTTTATGTATAGGCTCATGTGTGATACGTGTAACTATCACCCACGATCTGCCTTGGTTAACCGTTTGCTTTTATCAACTACATCACACACGATTTGATGAAGAAAACTGTGTGGCATTGGGCTATCCATCACAAGCGTTTTTACTGCTAGAGCCGTCTGGAAAGTTCCATGACCCATTTAGCAGGTTTATTAGTTTACAATTAATAATTCCAGTATTTCGCAAATTCACATTTCATATTGAACAACTCTTTGTCAATTTCATATCAGACACATAAATATATTTTAATATCACGCTATAATAGGTACCTGAAAACAGCACAATACAACATATAGCTATTTCAGCTTCATAATAAACATATTAGAAAAATATATTCATTTCCCTAACCGAGATCATCCAGGATCATCTTATCCACCTCTGCTTTGAGTTCAGTAAGAACATGTTTTGCACTGGCCAACTGGGAAAGTGCCTCCTCCTTCGCCAACACTATCTGAGCAAAGTCTGATTGAAAAAATCTTAGCTCATTCTCCACCTTCCTCTTTTTATGCCCCATCTTCAATGACAACACTTGTTCTCTTCCTCATACATGCTCCAGAGCTTTACAAGGCACATCTACAAAGACTGTGGCCAATCTTGATCAACCCACTCCAAGTAAGAACACTTCCGTTCATCCTATAATATTTAAAACTAGATCAGTAACAATTATAGGGGAAATGTGTTTATAGCAACATAGAAAATCACCAAATACTTATTTTGAAAAATTGAAGAAACAGGTTAATTATGACATATCTTCTCAAGAAGATCAATGTGCAAATGAATTAATTGCTACTGGGACAACAACCAAATTCTGAAACATCAGAAGCTATAATTAACTACAACAACGCTACAAGTTCTTACTCATGTACTATAAATAACAAACTGGACATTTTATGAGGAAGGTAAATATAACTACAACAGCAGAGCAACAACGTTTGGATGACAACAAATTGATACTAACATGTGTGTACATGGACAAATTTAGTAACATAGAACTAATAGAACTAAGGCGTCCACTATGTATGCCAAAACCGGTGTAAATACAACTGTTGCTACATCTCGCACCGGTGCCCTGCACTAGCGAGCCGATGCAGCGGAAAAAAAATCAGGGACCCGAACTCCAGAGCACATAGTTGCTCCGACGCCTAGTTCCTTTGTGGCATAAAGACTTAGTATTTTACTGCTTTGGCTGCTCGGATGTGTGGACAAGTTGGCTCCACAAACTGCTGAAGTGGTGCCAAATAATTTTCTAATGGCACCGCTGATGAGATGGCAATATTTTTAGATACTAGGTACAAACTGTGACACTGTCTTAGGATGCGTGTGGTTGAAGGTGTGGTATGAATGGGTTGGGACCGTGACAGTATCTCAATCACATCTAACAAAAGATTTGTAACAACGAAAGAGGATCTAACCTTCTCTGCACATGCCAAAAACTTCCTCCCACTGTCCACAGATTCAAACGCATCTAGCTTCATGGATGGAGATTGATGGTGACAACAAGCAGACAGATCTTTAGCCACCCCGCTCCATTCGTTGCAACTGAAGGTCCTAGGGAACTACAAGAGGAAGAAATGACTCAAATTGATCGCCGGGTAAAAATCCTTCATTCAAAGTCATAGCCTGAGAGAGAGAAGAGAGGCATACCCGGGTGGTGGAGTCGTCGGAGGAGGAGGAACCGCTGGAGAGGTCTTTGAAGATGACCATGGCGACCCTGGTGGTAGGATACGAGATGGCAAGAGCGAGGAAGTAAGCTAGGAAGCGGCTATAGCTTAGGAAGGAAGGGGGAAATAGGGGAAATGTGATTTGTGGTCGGGGAGAAAAGGGGAGGGGGAGCGGGAGGGTAGATATTTCGGCGGTAGGCCAAAATTTTTGAAATGTGGAGGAAAACTTTGCGCTCGGTGCCACTGAACACCATTCACTTTGAATGATAGTGTGCATCGCAAACAATTCTTCTGCTTAACGCGCATGGCACGAGTTTGAAAATTGAAATTTTTGTGGAAATTTCCCCGCGTACGTCATTGCATAATTTAACATCGCTTGCTAATATGGGCACACAAAAGAGCATACAACACACAGACCAGACTTACTGAATCGAGCAATTTTAGTAATTAAACAAAGACAGTTCACGTAAACATTGCTCTAACAAAAGACCAGCATTAAAAACAAAGCCTAAGTACGAATAATTTTAACAAATCCGCCACTGCGCCAGCCTATGCATCGCCGGTGTGAGATGAGATGTCGATGACTTGTCCTGTCGACATGCCGCTGTTGGTGGACTCCGCGTCCCCCCTGCTGAAGTCGACCGCATCCTCGTCCTCGTCGTCAGCGCCGCCCTCAACGTTGTAGTACTCGTAGTAGTGGCTGCCCAGAGCTCGCATTGGTACTCCGCCGATTCCTTGACGGACAAACTCTTCTCTACCTCGACCAGGGCCATGCGCAACTGCTTCTCCCGGTGCTCCTCAATCTCCGCCGCCTCCTGCATCTCCAGCTCCCGCTTGACGACCTCATGAGGAAGCATGTGCTCCATGGCCATAGCCGGCTTTTCGGACGTGGGTTGCATGCTGGATTCCGAGGTGGCCTGGAATATCTTGGAGTGGATGGCCTCGACCCAGGCCAGGGCGACATTAGCGGCACGGATGGCAGCTCAAGCGCTCTTGGCATTTGCAGTCGCTGTTACAGCAGCTGCTGCAGCCGTCTCGGCTGCCGCAAACGCCCTCTCGGTGGAAGCGGCCATGCTCAATGCGGATGCGGCGGCACTCTCGGTGTAGGCGACCGCGCTCTCGGCACAAGCGGCGGCGCTTGGGTGGGACGTGGCCATCGTATAGGCCTTCACGAAGCGTTTCCACGGCGTCATCTTTGCAAGAAGGAGGTGCGGGAATGTGGATCGAGATTTGTGGATTCAGGGGTTGCCGGCACTGGAGCAGACGATCTGGCGAAGCTTAAGGAGGAAGACTTAAATAGACCCGGAATTTTTTTATCCCAAACGATTCCTACAAAACAACTATGTGTGATGTTGTAGATATTTTTTATTAGCTGTGAAAGACGAATTTGGAGTAAAGTGGCAACATATGGTGTTTTAAATGTATGAGAAAATTTGTAGTACTAATACAACTGTCATGTCAAATTTTGGAAAATTTTAGGGGTCATTTGAACTTTTAAGACATTTAAGTGATTTTCTAGCAATTTAATGACCATAATTTAAAATTTGAACTACATGTACATGCAGCAGCTAACCAAAATGGTTTGAAAAGTCATATTTTGTGTACTTGTGTGCGATTTAATTCCACATGCAGTAAATTGGAAGGAATTTTCAAACATATTGGTCTAACGGCTATGACACAATTAAGCATGGAGTGCCATGGCATTTAATTTCAAAAAAACTGAAAACATGAAACCGTGCTTGAGGTAATGTCATACCACCAAGATGATGATGTGGTACAAAAATTTGCCTGTTTGACGAAAGTTTGGACACACACCCCTCACAAATCAGAGCAACTCACTAGAAGGCTCGTGGTTCCGAGAGGGAACAATGCATGTTTGCTGACGAACGATAGATAGCTTCCTCTTACGGCCTTCAAATTTTTTTGCGTGTAACGTGCATTGATACTAACTGTCATGTGAAAATTTGGAAAATTTCAGAGGTCATTTGACCTTTTAAAGAGATTTAAGTGATTTCCTAGCCATTTAATGACCGTACATAATTCAAATTTGAACTAGATGTACATGCAACGGCTAACCATAAAGGTTTGAAAAATCATATTTGTGTACTTGTGTGCGAGTTAATTCCATGTGCAGTAAATTAGAAAGAATTTTCAAACATATTGGTCTCACTACATGGACATGCATGGAGTGCCATGGCATTCATATTCCAAAAAATTAAAAAATGATAAGAAAAACATGAAACCTTGCTTGATGTAATGTCATGCCACCAAGATGATGTGGTACAAAAATTGGCTTGCTTGACGAAAGTTTGGACACGCACCCCTCACAGACCGGAGCAACTCACTAGAAGGCTCGTGGTTCCGATAGGGAACAATGCATGTTTGATGACGAAAGGCGGATAGCTTCCTCTTACGGCCTTCTTAAATTTCCTACGTGTAATGTGCACTGATACTAACAGTCATGTGAAAATTTGGAAAATTTCAGGGGTCATTTGACCTTTTAAAGAGATTTAAGTGATTTCCTGGCCATTTAATGACCGTACGTAATTCAAATTTGAACTAGATGTACATGCAACGGCTAACCAGAATGGTTTGGAAAATCATATTTGTGTACTTGTGTGCGAGTTAATTCCATGTGCAGTAAATTAGAAGGAATTTTCAAACATATTGGTCTCGCGGCATGGACACATGCATGTACATGCATGGAGTGCCATGGCATTATTATTCCAAAAAGTTAAAAAATGATCAGAAAGACATGAAACCTTGCTTGATGTAATGTCATGCCATCAAGATGATGTGGTACAAAAATTGGCTTCCTTGACAAAAGTTTGGAGACACACCCTTCACAAACCGGAGAAACTCACTAGAAGGCTCGTGGTTCCGAGAGGGAACAATGCATGTTTGATGACGAACGGCGGATAGCTTCCTCTTACGGCCTTCAAAATCTTTCTATGTATAATGTGCACTGATACTAACTATCATGTGAAAATTTGGAAAATTTCCGGGTCATTTGACCTTTTAAAGAGATTTAAGTGATTTCCTAGCCATTTAATGATCGTAATTAATTCAAATTTGTACTAGATGTACATGCAACGACTAACCATAATAGTTTGAAAAATCATATTTGTGTACTTGCGTGCGAGTTAATTTCATGTGTAGTAAATTAGAAGGAATTTTGCAACATATTGGTCTCATGGCATGGACACATGCTTGTACATGCATGGAGTGCCATGGCATTGTTATTCCAAAAAACTAAAAAATGATCAGAAAAAACATGAAACCTTGCTTGATGTAATGTCATGCCACGAAGATGATGTGGTACGAAAATTTGCTTGCTTGACGAAAGTTTGGACACACACCCCTCACAAGCCGGGCCAATTGATATCGGTCATCTTGTAAGTTTGTACTTGGCAACTCAAAAACCAGACCGGGTTAATAAGCACCGGATTTAATATAAACCTCATCAAAATAAACACCAAAAAGAAAGACTTGTGAAGAAAAATATGTAAAAAGGCGAGGCTTTTCATGGGCTGCCAGGCCACTGAGTTAAACCATTTTACAAAGCCTTATAAGATGGACCTCACATTAACCAATCATCAATTTAACTATGACAAGTTCACGGTCTTTATAAGATTGTCAGTCAAACGTTCGACGGGTCTTACCAGGATTACCTGGACGGAGTGACTTACTTAAAAAGGCAGGATAACCCGGGGTTTTAGGTGAATACACCTGGTGTCCAAGCCTGGCTTTTATAGCCTATTGCAATGTTGTAGACTCTTTGTGCTTGTAGAAGCAAAGAGCCCCCAAGCAATATTTTGAGTTGTGCTCAGTGGGCACCTATGTTTGAGTTGTGCTTTGCAATAAACTCTCTTTGGCTCCTTATGATGTTGGGTATGAAGCCCCCAAGCTCTTTTTTTGTAGCTTTATAAGCCGAATTAATGGACAATCAGAACTCCGCTTTATAAGCAGAAGCCCCCATGTAACCAAGAAAAACTTTTAAGGGAGAACGGCAGAGGGCCCGCTTTAGCAAGGATGTCGGTTTATTAAATTGATCATAATATATACATTGTCAATAATATGTACATAATAGGAGCCTATGTCTTAGGTGTAGTAAGGTCGAAGATGAGCAATATTCCACGGCCGGCGGGTCTCCTCCTCCGATTTGCGTGAGTCTTTGTGCTCTCGAACATCGATAAGGTAGTACGACCCGTTATTCAGATTCTTGCTGACCACAAAGGGCCCTTCCCAAGGTGGGGATAACTTGTGCAGGTCGGTCTGATCCTGGATAAGCCAGAGCACTAAGTCACCTCCTTGAAAAGCTCTGGTTCTAACCCGTCGGCTGTGATAACGTCGCAGGTCTTGCTGATAAATCACCGAACGAGCTGCCGCTATATCCCGTTTTTCATCTAACAGGTCCAATGCATCTTGGGGTGCTTGTTCGTTGTCCGCTTCAACATAAGCTGCCACCTGAGGCGAGTCATGGTGAATGTCACTTGGGAGAACTGCTTCTGCTCCATAAACCATGAAGAATAGTGTATAACCCGTAGATATATTGGGGGTGGTATTAATGCTCCATAATACGAAAGGCAACTCATCCACCCAACAACCCGGCATCCTCTACAAAGGAACCAGAAGCCAGGGATTGATGCCTTTCAGGATTTCTTGATTAGCTCTCTCAGCTTGACCATTAGACTGGGGGTGAGCCACTGATGACACATCAAGCCGGATGTGCTCCCGTTGACAAAAGTCTTCCATAGCCCCCTTGGAGAGGTTCGTACCATTATCTGTTATGATGCTGTGTGGAAAACCAAAACGGAAAAATCACCTTCTTCATGAATTGAACCACCGTGGCTGCATCACACTTGCTGACTGGCTCTGCCTCCAACCACTTAGTGAACTTATCAACCGACACCAGAAGGTGGGTCTTCTTATCCTTGGACCTCTTAAAAGGCCCAACCATATCCATCCCCCAAGTTGCAAACGGCCAGGTGATTGGAATCATCCTCAACTCCTGAGCCGGAACATGGGCTCGGCGTGAGAACTACTGACAACCATCACACTTCCTGACCAAATCCTCAGCATTAGCATGAACCGTTAGCTAGTAAAAACCGTGTCGGAAAGCTTTAGCCACGAGGGATTTTGAACCGGCATGATGACCACAATCCCCTTCATGGATTTCACGCAAAATCTCACGGCCTTTTTCAGGAGAAATGCAACGCTGAAACACCCCCGAGACACTGCAGTGATGTAACTCGCCATTGACAATAGTCATGGACTTGGACCGCCGAATTATCTGTCTGGCCAAAACATCATATACGCTAGGTATGGCACCGTCCAATCTGGTATAGCATGAAGAACCGCCACTAATTGAGCCTCCGGGTCGGGAACAGCTAGATCCTCCTCCGTCGGTAGTTTGACCGACGGGTTATGCAAAACGTCAAGAAAGACATTGGGCGGCACCGGTTTACGCTGAGACCCGAGCCAACTTAAAGCGCCCGCCACTTCATTCTTGCGCCGATCAATGTGCTCGACCTGGTAACCCTTGAAGTGACCAGCAATGACATCCACCTCACGCCGATAAGCCGCCATGAGCGGATCCTTAGAATCCTAAGTACCAGAGACTTGTTGAGCCACTAAATCGGAGTCCCCAAAGAAGCGTACCTGGATTAAGTTCATTTCCATAGCCATCCGAAGACCGTGGAGCAAGGCCTCATACTTAGCTGCATTGTTAGTACAAGGAAACATCAAGCGGAGAACATAACAAAATTTGTCACCTTGAGGGGAAGTAAGAACCACTCCAGCCCCCGAGCCCTCCAATTGTCTGGACCCATCAAAGTGAATAGTCTAGTATGTGTTATTCCGTTTATCCTCCGGCGCCTGCAATTCTGTCCAGTCATTGACGAAATCCATGAGCACTTGGGACTTGATGGCCGTACAAGGCATATATTTTAACCCGTGAGGTCCAAGCTCGATAGCCCACTTAGCAACCTGGCCAGTTGCTTCCCTATTCTGGATATCTCCCAAAGGAGTGGAACTGACCATAGTGATGGGATGGCCCTCAAAGTATTGCTTAAGCTTCTGGCTCGCCATAAAAACTCCATACACAAGCTTCTGCCAATGTGGATATCACTGCTTCGATTCAATAAGCACCTCACTGATATAATAAACCGGCCGTTGAACCGGATACTCCTTACCTGCCTCCTTGTGCTCCACCACAATAGCCATGCCGATAGCCCAAGCGTTAGCAGCCACATATAACAGCAATGGTTCTTTATCAATGGGGGCAGCAAGAACAGGCGGCTCAGCTAACTGCTTCTTCAGATCCTCAAACGCCGCATTAGCAGTGTCATTACAGACAAAGTTGTCTGTCTTTTTCATCATCTGATATAGAGGGATGGCCTTCTCTCCCAACCGGCTGATAAATCGGCTTAACGCTGCAATACGACTCGCCGGATGTTGAACATCGTTGACACACGTCGGTTTAGCAAGAGACGTAATAGATTTGGTCTTTTCCGGATTAGCTTCAATGCCCCTCTTAGAAACCAGAAAACCCAAGAGCTTGCCTGCCGGTACACCAAAAACACATTTGGCCGGATTAAGCATCATCATATAAACCTGGAGATTATCAAAAGTTTCCTTCAAATCATCTATTAACGTCTCCGCTTTCCTAGATTTCACCACGATATCATCCACATAAGCATGAACATTGCGCCCAATCTGATTATGAAGACAGTTCTGCACACATCGCTGATAAGTCGCCTGGGCACTCTTGAGACCAAAAGGCATAGACACATAGTAGAAGGCTCCAAAGGGAGTTATAAAAGTTGTCTTCTCCTAGTCCTTAACTGCCATTTTGATCTGATGATAACCTGAATAAGCATCCAGAAATCTCAAACGCTCACAACCTGCCGTAGCATCAATAATCTGATCAATGTGAGGGAGAGCAAAGGGATCAGCTGGACAAGCCTTGTTCAAATCTGTGTAATCCACACACATACGACAGGTGTCGTTCTTCTTAAGTACCAGCACCGGGTTAGCTAACCACTCAGGGTGAAAAACCTCCACAATAAACCCCGCTGCCAAGAGCCGGGCTACCTCCTCACCGATGGCTTTGCGTCTTTCCTCATTAAAACGACGGAGAAATTGCTTGACTGGTTTAAACTTGGGATCGATATTAAGAGTGTGCTGAGCGAGTTCCCTTGGTACATCTGGCATGTCAGAAGGTTTCCATGCAAAGATGTCCCGGTTCTCACGGATGAACTCGATGAGCGCGCTATCCTATTTTGGATCCAGGTTAGCGCTGATGCTAAACTGCTTGGATGAATCGCCAGGAACAAAATCAACCAGCTTAGTCTCATCAGCCGATTTAAACTTCAAAGCCGAATCATGCTCTGTAGTTGGTTTTTTCAAAGAAGTCATATCCGCCGGATCAACATTGTCTTTGTAGAACTTCAACTCCTCTGTTGCACAAACCGACTCAACATAGGCCGCATCACCTTCCTCACATTCCAAAGTGATCTTCCGGCTTCCATGTACTATGATGGTCCCCTTATTACCCGACATCTTAAGCTGCAGATAAACATAACGGGCCTTGCCATGAACTTAGCATAAGCCGTCCGTCCAAACAGGGCATGGTACAGGCTCCTGATTTTCACCACTTCAAAAATCAACGTCTCTAATCTTGAATCATGGTCATCTCCCAAAGCAACCTCCAGAGCTATCTTACCGACTGGATAAGCCGATTTACCAGGCACCACACCATGGAAAACGGTGTTTGACGGTTTAAGATTCTTATCTGTTAACCCCATGCAACGGAAGGTTTCATAATACAAGATGTTGATACTGCTCCCTCCATCCATGAGCACCTTGGTGAACTTATAACCTCCAACCTGAGGCTCCTCCACCAACGCCAGATGACCCGGATTATCAACCTGGGGCGGATGATCCTCTCGACTCCACACAATAGGTTGTTCAGCCCAGCGCAAGTAACGGGGCACCGCCGGTTCAACGGAGTTCACTACCCTTTTATGAAGCTTTTGATCGTGCTTGCACAGGCTAGTGGTGAAGACATGATACTGCCCACTATTCAACTGCTTCGGGTGGCTCTGGTAACCTGACTGTTGTTGTTGCTGATTCCCCTGTTGATTAAAACCACCATGGTTGCCCTGATTGCCTTGATTGCCATGTCTTCCCTGATTACCTTGAAATCCTGAGACAAAATTACCTCCACCATAACCCGGCCCATGAGACCCAGGTCCTGAACCGCCGGACGGTCCATGATCATATCAGAAAAGATCCGAGTTTTTGAACTCCTGCATAATAAAGCAATCCTTCCAGAGGTGAGTAGCTGGCTTTTCTCGCGTCCTGTGCCTCGGGCAAGGCTGATTTAACATGCCCTCAAGGTTGACACCTGATCTTCCACTCTACGGGGGCAGTTTACCCATATGACGCTGACCATTGTCTCGCGCATTAGTGTTAGCCACACAATCTGAACTATTACCCGCTTTACGCTTACCATTGTTTCCATGGCCCGCCAGTTTATGCTGCTGCCCTTTGGTGCTGCCGCTCTTCTTTCACTTCCCCGGCTTTTCATCGTCAGACTCGGGGTCCTTGGTACTATCAGAGTCGGCATACTTAACCATAGCTGCCATAAGTGTTCCCATGTCATTGCAGTGACGCTTGATCCGTCCCAACTTCAACTTCAGAGGCTTAAACAGGCAATTGCCCTCCAACGTTATGACTGCTGAATCAGCGTTGATGCGGTCCGACGAATGCAACATCTTTGAAACCCGGCGCACCCAATGGGTTGTCGATTCACCTTCTTCTTCAACATAGGCGGCTAGATCCACAATTGACATGGGTTGCTTGAATGCATCCTTGAAATTAAGTATAAACCGGGCCTTTAACTCGGCCCATGACCCAATGGAATTAGCTGGCAAATTTTTTAGCCAAGTGCGAGCCGTTCCATCCAACATCATGGTGAAGTACTTAGCACATGCCGCCTCATCTACATCCAGCATCTCCATTGCCATCTCATAGCTTCCGACCCATGACTCAGGGGGTAAGTCAGCAGTGTAATTGGGCACTTTAAGCGGACCCTTGAAATCCTTGGGTAGCGCACATTGCGTAGAGCCAGGGTGAGACACGGCACCCCCTAAGAGCTGAAAGCAAACACCAGGTTCCACTGAAGTTGTCAGACGAACCGGAGTAAGCTGACGGTCCGCGTACTGCGCTGCTAACTCAACTTCTCGACGCGCTCTACCGTTATCCACCATGTCCTGAGCATTTGCACCACCGCCCGCCGAGTTAGGCCCTCGAGGGGCCTTACGGTTCCGCGCACTACTCGACACAGCCGATTCATCAATATGCCAACTGTAACTCCGGCTCGGGCGAGGAGTTAAATGAATTCTGTCTCGACTATACGAATAAGCCTACTGCTGAACCATAGCCGTTTGAAGGAGATCTCTAGCCTGGCTCTCGAGTTGTTGTTTCTTGTCCTTGAACCGCCACCGGATTTCCCTTTATATACACAGGTTGACGCCTAGCAGTTTACAGAATCCCGGCCGGCTCATACACGTGTCCGGCTCGGTTTCTACCCTTTCCTATCTTACAACACAAGTTACACAGTATATGGCGGTTTATGTCTACGGGCCCTAATCCGCCTTTGGGCCCTGGGCCTCTAAGTCTCTTCAGTCAAGCACCACACTCCTTGTCTTCATGGGCTTCAATACGGATGACTCGTTACAAGTATAACCCGGCCCCACCTGGGCGGTTTATACTCAGTAGTTATATCCCCAACAAGGCTCATGGTTCCGAGAGGGAACAATGGATGTTTGATGATGAATGGTGGATAGCTTCCACTTACGGCCTTCAAAAATTTTCTACGTGTAATGTGCACTGATACTAACTGTCATGTGAAAATTTGGAAAATTTCTAGGGTCATTTGACCTTTTGAAGACATTTAAGTAATTTCCAAGCCATTTAATGACCGTACGTAATTCAAATTTTAAGTAGATGTACATGCAATGGCTAAACATGACAGTTTGAAAAATCATATTTGTGTACTTGTGTGCGAGTTAATTCCATGTGCAGTAAAGTAGAAGGAATTTTCAAACATATTGGTCTCACGGCATGGACGCATGTACATGCATGGAGTACCATGGCATTTTTATTCCAAAAAATTAAAAAAATGATCAGAAAAACATGAAACCTTGCTAGATGTAATGTCATGCCACCAAGATGATGTGGTACAAAAATTGGCTTGCTTGACGAAAGTTTGGACACACACCCCTCACAAACTGGAGCAACTCACTAGAAGGCTCGTGGTTCCGAGAGGGAACAATGCATATTTGATGACGAATGGCAGATAGCTTCCTCTTACGGCCTTCAAAATTTTTCCACGTGTAATGTGCATCGATACTAACTATCATGTGAAAATTTGGAAAATTTCAGGGGTCATTTGACCTTTTGAAGACATTTAAGTAATTTCCTAGCCATTTAATGATCGCAATTCAAATTTGAACTACATCTACATGCAACAGCTAACCATAACGTTTTCAAAAATCATATTTGTGTACTTGTGTGCAAGTTCCAAAAACATCAGACGATGTAAATATCTGGTGTTCAAAAAAGAAAATCTAAATCTGGCATGACAACCAGCCCCACACAATTAGCACTCTATTTCACGCCTCAAGTTTTGGAAGGTGGGTGGCGGGCTTTATTAATCAGACACGGTTCTGCATTGGGAACCATCAGCTATTATGTTCACACACGGATTTTGCTGCAGGAATCGTGTGTAATTCACACTACAGTACTCGTAAATTCTGGCGACCGGCACGTGTACTGTTCCCGATGATCTAGATTCCGGCTGCCAATAAATACTACCTTGCTCATGTCGTCCCGCCTGCATTCTCATCTAGATCCTCCCCTTGCTCACCCTCTCTCTCTCTCTCTCTCTATCTATCACTATCTCTCTATCTATCTATCTCAAATCTCTGCCATGGTGTCGCCGGTCTGCCCACGAGCCGATGAGGAGTCGCCACCCCCTGAGGAGGCTCACTCGAAGAGCAGCGATGAGGACACCTACGCGCCGCCGGACGAGGTTGCGCTAGAGCCCCCAACTTTTGATTGGTTTTCGGGCCAGTATGGTCTTTGTCTTTGGAAGTCACTGCCGCTGGCTGAGAAAGCCAGGCAAGTGGCTTTCAAGAAGGAGATGTCAGAGGAGGATGCCAGGTACCAGGCGGCCTATGAAGCCCGTGATGCCACCTGGAGAAAGGAGGCGGCGGAGATTTGGGGGCGGGCACGTCGTCGTGCGGAGGAGGTGTACGAAGATGGGTACTTCACAAGGAAGGCCAGAGGCGCTAGGCGCCTCGTCGCTGCATGGAGCTGGGCCGATAAGCTCCAGCGTGCCACCGACGAGGAGGTCCCGTGGGCGCCCAACGAAATGGCAAGATCGTTCGCGCGTGTCCACCTGCAAGAGGCAGATCGACGCGTCAAGCGCTACGAGGCGGAGTACTGCCTCCGCTCTGCGAAGACACCGCACACCAGGGAGATGCTGGCTAGGGTCTGCCGGAATACTAGCCCCAGGAGGGATTATTGGTTTTAGTATTGTTCGTTTTCAATTTTATGCATTGTACCTAGTAGTTAAGTATCATCACGTATATGTGATGATATTATATATATTCTTTGATGAACTAATGAACAATTAATATTATATATATTATGAATACCATTTCCTATCTATTTTTGTATACTGATTTGAATCTATCTGTTATCATCCACATATACAGAATGGAAAGCGTATAAACACACATTGAAACAGAACATATAAGAACGGAAAACAAAGTACACACATTGAAACAAAGAAATAAATAGAGCAATAGTATGATTGCTGCGAATACATAGTTATCCACGTTGAAACGACTCAACAAAATAAAATGCGTCCATGAGACCATGACCAGCAGCCCTTGCCTATGGTAGCTCTTGGCTCTGTCTGAACTCGTGCAGGCGTTCGTCCAAGCGGTCAACATGCTCGCGGTACATCTGGAGTGCGATCTCGAGCTCCAAGTTGGATATTTCATCGAAGATCACCACCTCGAGGACAGGACGACCATGTTCCTCTACTGCACCTAGGTGGACACCTGGGCCAAGGAGGCGGTCGAGCCTACTGACCAGTGCGTTCGCATCGAGCGGGCCGCGGACAAGGCGAATGGCACGACCCATGTGAACGGTGCGACGGGCGTTCGGTGCAAGTATGGCGCGGCCGCCCTCTGGTGCAAGTATGGCGCAGAGGGCCTGTGCCCACTCCTGGCAATGAATGGGGGTACTGACAGGATGTGTACCCAGCTGCGACGCCCTGTCGACAGGAGGCAAGCGCCGATGGATCCGCTCTTGCTGTGTGGCATGCCACGCCTCTCGATCTATGGTGCTCCAATGCTCTCGCCGTGCGGCGAGCTGCAGCCTATCGGCGCGGACGCGCCTTGCTTGCTCTATGGCGTGCCATTGATCATGTTGTGCGGTGAGCTACAACCTCTTGGCGCTGACATGCCTATCTTGATCCGCGGCGCTGAAGCGCCATGCACCAAAGGTCTGCTCAACCCTGGCGATGATGCTCATCACGGTGTTGTCCATCGCGTTGCTGGGGAGCGCCATAGCCTCGACGGGCCATGGCGCCATCTAGTTTTCGTCGTCGACGAGGTTGATGGCAGAGGGCGGCGCTCTTGTGCGTTGGCATGCTTGGAAAAAGGTGGATATGCTACAAGCTGTGCTTGTTGCCTCCGTGCGTCGCGCCGTGCCTAGGTTTATGTGCAATATCGCTGGGTTGCGGGAAACAGGTGAGGAAATGGTGGGAAACCGTGGCGTGTTCATAGAATGCCATCAATTAAAGGAAACTTACAATATAAAGGAACATCGAGCTAGCACAAGAAGTAGATAATGATGAGATGAACACGGACCACACTAGGGAACCCGTCCGTGATGAATTCATCAATCGCAAATGGTTGAACACTAGCAAGTGTCTGCCCACAACACACACGGCTTACTCCATCACAAACTGGTCAGATGGATCAACTGTATGCCACGTATACACATTGTCAAAAAGTAATGCGGTAGACCTTCTTTAACATATGTTAAAAAATAAAATAAAATTAAAAACAAGGACCTCGAGGTTAAATTAGCTGAGGGAATGGGTCATTTTGGTCATTTGACCAATATGACCCATCCTATCAGTTAATTTAACATCAACACAACTTCCCATCCAGTCACCCATCGCATGGCTGATCCAGCCTAAGCACAATTAACTTGAGAGTTCTCTTAGATGAGCTACTGGTGCAACGGCTAGTCCTTGATGATATAGGATGCCTCTTCACATCCTTATGGTGTATCCGGATGACCGCCCGTCCCCCAATGGCCAATACCACATACGTCTTATTAGAAGCAATCGTCTGTGTTATTATCAGTCTTCGCACAAATTTCTGATTACAGACCTGTTTGCCACGTATCACACACATCTTGTTATATTGAACCGTTTCTATTCTCTTGTCTCAACGCAAACAGTTCATCCGAGTGAACCACATGTCGTATATCGCACACACCTTGATCTGCCTGACCGTTTCTTTTGTGTTGCCTAACTACAAATAGTTCATCCTAGTGAACTGTATGTTGTGTATCGCACACGCCTTCATCTGGCTGCCCATTTCTTTTGTTCCACCTCTCCGCAAACAGTTAATTGAAATGAACCGTATGCTCTGCATCGCACACGCAACTAAAATCTGAACAATTTGTGATACATCTGTCATCGCAAACATTTTAGACATTTTTGACGGTTCTCTAACACCAACGTTTGCAATTATTGCATTGCACACAGTTTCTCAAAGGGTCTCTGATCATAGTGTCGCGTTAGCAGCATTCTGCGGTAGCGTGTACAACCACACAATCCTTGTCTGCATCAGGGCTCTAACTGAAACAAAAACAAATTCTGAATTACTTTCCAGTATAAGAAACATAAGTTATTTAAGCCACTATGTATAGCATGGCATCAAAGCTAATAAAATTTTGCATTATTCATCACCACATACTTAGATGAAAAACCACAATTGAGATCGACAAAGAAGAAAATCACCTTGGGCAGCTTAGCAGGGGGGACACATCCTCGAATGGGGAAAACTGCTCCTGAAGTGCCACGGGGCCTGTAACCTCAAACAGGGTGTTGACAATCTCAGTAGTGGCCGTTAGCGCATCTGGGGTCGGCTCGGTGGCTGCCTCCATCTTCTTGGAGCTCTCTGTCTTGTGGGGATCAGCCTCTCACGTCTGCTCCAATATAGGCAGATCTTTGACTGGTTCTCCATGGTCCATCATGAAAATGACGAATACTAGGAGACCACTAAAAGGAAACACAATCACAATGACAATGAAATAAAAAAGAGAGTGAGAATTGGTTACTGCTTTGCAAAAGTTCTTTTTTCACTGAACGAAAATATACAAACATCACGGATCCGCTTACCTTCCCTTCATTGGAAGAGAAGAACAATGGCAGATGCGAGTGTTGCCTTTCTTGAAGACGGTGAGGGAGAAGGGGATTCAGCAAAGAGTGAAATGATGGTTGCTTCATCCATCAAACTTAGACTGCGGGGAGGTGGGGTTTTGTGATACAACGACTCGTTACTGCCGCGCTACGACCGGGGTGACTCTCCGCCTGCGTACTGCCTTCTAATTTGGTGGATGGCATTCGGGCCGGCGCGCTGCATGGCCCGCATGTCGGTGAACAAATGGCATTCAGTAGAGGGAGACGTTTCTATGACCTAGGAGGAGCCAAAAGCGGTAGTGTATCCACTGTACTAGTAGTAATTATTTTTTTGGGTAGCTGTAGAGTGTCTCCATTGTACTAGTAGTAATTGTTTCTCTGAGCCCAAGACAAAACAGCCCATCCACCCTACTAAATAGTAAAATCAATTACAAAGCACATATATTTACTTAACGAGAGGCGCTACCCACAGCCAGCACACCGTCCCCCAAAAACACCTGGGTGCTCTTCTTCCTCCTCACTCCCACCCACCTCACGTCAGCTTGCTCCACTCATACCCCCAAATTCCTCACCTCGCTCCTACAGAAAACCCCAGTTCCCCTTCTTCCTCACTACTACAGAAACACCCAAGCTCCCCTTCTTCTTCACTCGCACTACAACTAGCCTCGTCATTCATTACTCTACTCAAATCCATTAGCGCGACGCGTCGCCCTCGAGGAAAATGGAGTCGGCTGACCCCAGCACCAAGAAGATGAGGCTCCCGCCAGTGGCGACGCCTGTTATAGACCCTGCACTCGGTAGCGCGGGGAGAAGCTACGACCCCGCCCCCACCGGATCCCAGGAACCCGTAGAATCTTGGGTGGACCATAGCAGCAATCTCCCGGACGCCATCGTTGGGGAGATCATCTCGCTTCTCCCCACCAAGGATTGTTGTGTCACGCCCAATATGCGACCCTATCCAAAAGGAACTCGAAGGTCCCACCAAGGATAGACCCGCATATTGAAACGCTTTGCAAGGTGGATATCATTACATCAACATTACATAATTGATGGGGATACAGGGGAAGCAATATATCTCACCCAAACTAACAATACCTACATCCAGCTGTATCCATCCGTCAACACATAACCAAGAAAACTCTAGAAATCGTGTACCTCAACCTTCAAAAAGCACCCGTTATACGAGTTATGGCAATACTCCCGAGCTCGCCCCAGTACTGGGTTATCAGGGTTATCTCACCAACAACTGCATAAAAGAGATTTTCTATGTCGGCAAATCTCAGGTATTCCAGAACTGCAACGATAAAATTGTGACGACAACACCTCAGAGCTCGACTCCCCGGGTCAAAGCCACATAAATAGACAGGAGGCACCAAGAACAATGTTCTCGTCACAAAACCATTGGAACGATTCCAAGATACCTGCGTGATCCTAAAAAAAATTTAGTGAAATTTTTGAGGAGAGGAAAGACAAAACATCTACGTCAGGAGACCTCACCAGAGCGACGAAGGGGTTGAGGAGTAAAAAGAATCCTACTCTCCGATATATATAATCCTAAGACTCAAAATAGTTTTCTTCTAGACTCAACAACGACCAACAATCAAGGGGGCTCCTATGGTCGGTCGAGGCTCTGATACCAACTTGTCACGCCCAATATGCGACCCTATCTAGAAGGAACTCGAAGGTCCCACCAAGGATAGACCCGCATATTGAAACACTTTTGCAAGGTGGATATCATTACATCAACATTACATAATACATGGGGATACATACATAAGGCATACAATGCCACATGAATACAACATCACCATACATAAGAGCATCATCCGACTACGGATGAATCACAAACAGAAAATCAAATGACATCCACCCTGCTAGCCCAGGCTGCCGACCTGGAACCTATCCCCTGATCGAAGAAGCAAAAGAAGAACTCAACGCAAGCAAGCATCGCTCTCGCATCATGATCATCGCACAACATGTACCTGCAACTGTTGTTGTAGTAATATGTGAGCCACGAGGACTCAGCAATCCCATTACCATGGGTATCAAGACTAGCAAAGCTTAAAGGAAAGGAAGGGGTAAAGTGGTGAGGCTGCAGCAGCGACTAAGCATATATGGTGGCTAACATACGCAAATAAGAGCGAGAAGAGAGCAAGCAGAACGGTCGTCAACTAGTAATGATCAAGAAGTGATCCTGAACTCCTACTTACATCAAACATAACCCAGAAACCGTGTTCACTTCCCGGACTCCGCCGAGAAGAGACCATCACGGCTACACACGCGGTTGATGCGTTTTAATTCGGATCTGGTGTCAAGTTATCTACAACCGGACATTAAGAAATTCCCATCTGCCTATAACCGCAGGCACGGCTTTCGAAAGATTATACCCTGCAGGGGTGTCCCAACTTAGCCCATGACAAGCTCTCGCGATCAATGAAGGAATAGACCTTCTCCCAGGAAGACCCGATCATACTTGGAATCCCGGTTTACAAGACATTTCGACAATGGTAAAACAAGACCAGCAAAGCCTCCCGCTGTGCCGACAAATCCCAATAGGAGCTGCACATATCTCGTTCTCAGGGCAACACCGGATGAGCAATCCGTACAACTAAAACCAGACCTCAAGTTTCCCTGAGGGGGCGCTGCAAAGGGCTCTAGTTCGGACCAACACTTAGACAAGCACTGGCCCGGGGGGGGGGGGCTATAATAAAGATGACCCTCGAGAGAGCGACTCCCAAGGGAAAAGTAGGTGGTGGTGAGGCAAATGGTAAAAGTCAATGTTGGGCCTTGCTGGAGGAGTTTTATTCAAAGCAAACTGTCAAGGAGGTCCCATAAATCACCCGACCGCGTAAGGAACGCAAAATCTGGGAACATAACACCAGTATGACGGAAACTAGGGCGGAAAGAGTGGAACAGAACACTAGGCATAAGGCCGAGTCTTCCACCCTTTACCAAGTATATAGATGCATTAATAATATAAGAGATATTGTGATATCCCAACCAAAATCCTGTCCACCATGGAGCAATCTTCAACTTCACCTGCAACTAGCAACGCTATAAGAGGGCTAAGCAAAGCGGTAACATAGCCAAGAAACGGTTTGCTAGGAAGGGTGTCAAAGGTCAGAGGTTCATGGCAATTTGGGATGGCTTGAAGAACAAGTGATAGGTAGCGCAGCATAGCGATAGAACGAATCAACTAGCATAGCAATGATAGTATTGAGATCCAGGGTAGCGGTCATCTTGCCTGAGATCCCGCACGGAAGAAGAACGAGTCCATGAAGAAGACGAATGGACGTAGTTGAACGAATCCTCACAATCGTAACGTTACCGGAACTAAGAAGCAACACCGGAAAGAAACAAACAACATGGTAAATGCACAAGCATAAACATGGCATGATGCGCAAACAAGTATGATGCATGTCCGGTTTAATGTGGCATGGCATGGCAAGCTGCAACACACAATAGTACAAATTAAGTGGAGCTCAATATGCAACGAGTTGCATATTGACAAAACACCACATCAATTATTTAGTTCTCTCTCGGTTTTGTACCCAACAATATTAATTGTTGTTAAACATGGCAAGGGGGTGAAGCATAATAAAACTACCTATCTAAGCAAGTTTAAATGAGGCCGGAACCACAAAACAACAATTCCGGAAAATCTCCATATGCATATTTTAGATTTGGTACTGTTCTGCCTATTACATGATTTTAGAGTTGTTAAATAGGAAAATAAAGTGGACCATGTTAAACTAGGCATTTTTCCACCCCATTTACATATAAAGTTTATTTAAAACGGAGCTACGGTTATTTAGTTATGAAATAAATCATTTTAACATGGCATATAAGCAAATTAATGCAAACAACAATTTAAACATTTTAAACATAGATGAAAATGGCATATTATTAATCTACACAATTTTCTGAGCATTTTGCATATAAAGTTTGTTTAAATCCGATGCACGGTTAATTAGTTATTACATGCATGAGGTTTAGGGGGTTTTCTGTAAATCTGTAATTACTGGATAAATAGACAAATTCATAGTGCAGGAAAAAAACCTATGCGGACCGAATCTGGGCGGACTGGGCCAACAAAGAGGGGCTGGGGGAGGCAGCTCACCATGGGCCTTGGCCCGGTCGGTGGAGATGGCCGAAGCAGGCCGGAGGAGATGGGCCAGCGGGGGGGCGCGGCCCACGTGCAGCCCACACGCGGTGGCAGTGCGTGTGCTCGCACGCACACGAGAGCACGCATGCCGGTGCGGCCATGGCGCAGGGCGGCGGCTGCGCTGGCTGGCGGGGAGGCTAGGAGGAGGCCAGGGTTGCGGGAACAGGCGGATCCGGTCGGCCGGCGCCGGATCCGGGCAACGGCGACGGTGGGCGGAGCTCCGGGAGGCGCAGCACTCCGGCGGCGGCTCCGTGGGTGGCGGCGCTTCCTGGAAAGAGGGAGAGAGCGAGCCGGTGAGGGAGAGGGAAGGAGAGGGAAGGAGGAGAAGGGGCGGGCGGCGCTGGCCTGGCAGGGCGGCACGGGTGCTCCGGCGAGGGTGCTCGCCGACGGGAGGCGGCAGCGGTTGCCGGCGTCGGGCAGATCGGGCGCGGCCGAGCCCTCCTGCTCGGGGATGAGGGGAGCGGGCGCTGGGCGCGGGTGAGTGCCTGTGGGCCAGGGCGGCGGCGGCTCGGGCCCGGGCGAGCTGCGCCTGGGCCTGCAGGGCCGCGGGAGGTGGGAGGAAGGTTGCGGGGCGCGTGGCGCTCTCCCGTTGGCTGGGAGGCGACTGGAGCGGCGGCGCTGGCGAGTGGGACGGCACCAAGTGGCGGACGGGAGGTGGCCGGGCACAGAAAACGAGGCGCCGGTGGCTGGGAGGTTAGGGGAGGAGGCTAGGGGTAGGTTTAGCCCGAAAATGGACGTGGGGGTGTCCATTTATAGGTAGGAGGGGCTAGGTTAGGGGAAATTGGGGGCTTTCGGAGCCCTCCGATCGTAATCCGACGGATCTGATCGCGAGGGGGGGTTGGCAGGCCTAGGTGGGCTGTGAAGAGAGGTTGGGCTGAGTGGAGAGAAGAGAGAGAGAGGCCCACCAGCAGGTTTCGAAGACCGAAATATCCGACGAAGGTACCGGCAACGGTACCGCTATATTTAACGGTTGGGCTATCAAATGGACTCTAAATGCGATGAAACTTGGCAGGTGCTCTGTCTACACTATAAAAAGACCGCACGACAAGTTGCAACCCATTCCGAGAACATTTTTATGCCACTTATAAAATAATATCTCGGAGGTGCCACGGGCGCGTGCGAGTGTGGTCGGGCTCAGAACGGACAACGGAGAGAACCGGCGGAACCCGAATGGATGCAAGTTTTGAAAAACATGCAGATGAGTTGTAGATGATGACATGAGACGAGATGCACGCCATGAACAAAAAGCAAAACAAAAGACAAAAACCCAACCATGGAGGAAATATCATATAGCATCTCCGGAAAAGGCAAGAGTTGGAGTTATGAATATGGAAAGTTGTACCCGGGGCATTACATGTTGCCGCACCCAAGTCCTCTCAATTCGGTGGCGCCCCTCTATGGCGTGTCGTGCCCCTTAATCTCGACAGTTGTCAGCTATTTCTCTTCAATGATTTTGAAATCCCCAGAGCCATCATCTCCTCCCACCAGGGCTCCATTCAAAGCCTCTGCATCCTGTCATGCTAAAGCACGCATACCATGCCCTGCATGGTGGACGCCTGGCTGAAATCCCCTGAATTCACAGAACTACAGCTGCTTGAGTTCTACTATTCCCCTAGAAGTCACCTACCAGATACCGAACACCATGTACTTGTGCCCTTAGCATCGATGTCCATATCGCGGTTTTCCTCCTTTCTCCACACTGCCACCTTTGCGCTGTGCTACCTACCAGACAATCTGGCACTAAATCTTCGACTCCCATTTCTCAAGAAACTTTCACTTGTGCGGATTCGTATATCGGAGGCCTAATTGCGCAGCGTCATCCACTCCAGTTACCCTGCCCTGGAGTGCTTGGTGCTTGTTTTCACAGTTAGAATCGTTTGCCTCCAAATAAAGTCGCCTAACCTTGTAAGAATTGGAATTTCTTGTGACGGAAGGCAGCTCATCATCCAAGATGCCCCTTCACTTCAAAGGTTGATCCTTGATTCTAGTTATTCACCGTTGCAAATAACCATCATGTTTGCACCTAAACTGGAGACCTTGGGTATAATACATGATCTATGTGCTCATTTCAATATGGTGTTTGGCTCCATAGTTCTTCAGGTACTTTATATTATCATCTACACTTGTAACCATAAGTTGCATTTTAAATTTCTGCGCATAAGTTATATATCATATTGGAGTACACATTTTGCACTAATATTATGTTCTATGCTCAATGAAGAGTTTCTCCATGGATGGCCTATCAATGGTGCTGGATTCTGTCTATAATCTTATATATCCAAATGAATAGTTTTGATCTCAACAAGATTATTGGCTTGCTGCAATGCTTTCCACGTCTGGAGAAGTTGTATGTAAAGGTGATAATTTCACGCACATTAGAAGCCTGCATATAGTGTACTAGAATTAACCATTCAGATGTTGCTCTTTCGACACTCTTTTTTTAGACCTTAACTGTTTTCAATCTTCATGTCTATTTAGGCAATAGGATGGTGTAAGAAAGTTATAACCAGCCAGTGGATTCGTAAGCACCGGGATTTTCTCACTTCTCATGACATTCAACTGAAGACAATAACGATAAAACGATATGTAGCCAACCATTCAAACACTAGATTTGTCGCATTCTTCCTCCTAAATGCGAGGTTACTATTGTCCATCAGGCTTAAGTTTATCAGCAGCATGGTTTTGACGGATGAGTATGTCGAAGAGAAAAAAGGAGTTTCAGGTGGGCAAAAGAGCTTCGGAACATGCCGGGCTTCTATTTACAACATATTGTGGTCATAATCAAGTTAATTTTACGACCCAGGATGTTCATTCTATGAACCTGACTGATCCATTTGACTATGACTGTCGAAAACAGTGCTGGAGTTAGATGTTGTTGTCCTTTTCAACCTGGGTTTTTTCTAAACCTGATGAACAATTAACCCTCATGCTTTTGTACAGTTTGTAAGCTGGAGTTAGATGTTCTTGCCCTTTTCAACTCAGATGTAACTGGCATATTTTCTTTGAAACAAGGCAAATGGCTTGCCATTCGTTTAATTTAGAGTGAAATATTGTAAAAATTCCAACCAAGGGAAATAACATCACTCTCGCCGGCTACTTGAGCTCACTGTGCATTACAGAAGCCAAGTGATTAGCCCCCACCAGCACACACACACTTATTTCGAACTAGCACATCAAATGGGCTGTAAATTTTCATAGGAAAGGCTGCATGACCATGACATATGTGGATTCTGGCATTTGGGACCCACGAGGAAATAGCCTATCCAAGGTCGTGTCGACTTACTAGCCAGTTAACAAACGATTCTGCCTACCAGCCGTTGGATTGACATTCAACATCTGTCATGTATCTTCTATCTCCTGTCTTCTTCCTCCAGCCGCCCAAACCAAACCACCCTGTCGGCTCTGCCTGCTCCCGCCTCCCATGGCTGGCTACGCCTCTGCCGCCCTACCGTGCCCTCCAACGTTGGCCAGTCCCTCCCTCTATTCCCCCACACGTCCTGTTATTCTCCGGTGACGTCAGCCCCAACACACACCCGCACCCGAACCAATCAACCCTCGTACTCCCCTCCGCCTGCGACTAGACTAGCGCATATTCCACGGCTCCTGTTCGTTCTGTTCGAGGCCTCGCCATCGTCCTCTGCCTTGGTTTGCTCGTTGTGCGTGGTGCGCCGCCCTCTTGCCTTGTCAACGTCGTCAACAACCAAGAGGAAAAAGGAGATGACTGCACATGGAGAGGATGACAGTAGGGACCCACCAGCGTCATGGTAGTACGCAAGCAAATGCCTCCTTATTACAAGCCCAAAAAATGGTTCCTCCTAATGGTTGGACATCTGGGGCTCACACCATTGTCAACATAGTCAATAAACGAGAGAATTACACTATGAGCGGCTGACACCAGGGACCCAGCAGGTCGCGCATTTTTTAGGAACAAGAAGTTGTTATTTATACTAGTTTTAGCGATGGATCAGGGTAACAATGGGGCTGTGACCCGTCTAGCCAGGGTTTTATTTATGTTTACCACATCATGAGCCCAGTTGTTTTTTTTCTTGCTAAAAATGGCTAGCCTAGTTCTATTTTTTTTAAAGAAATACCCAAACGAGGCCTACTTGCTTTATCAGCCCTGCTGGGCTGCAAATCTTTCAAGACGAGGAGAGTTTCATTCGGTTTGCCCAGAAATGGGTTGTACATTTTTAAAACACATCAAATCGGGAATTAGTTTCAATTTTTTTCATTACAAGATTTTAAATTCCATTTATTTTTATGCATGGACAATTATTTGAATTTTATATTTATATAAATTATTTTTTCAAAATAGTTTGAATGTGACTCGATATTTCGTGATTAAAAACAGTTGACCGCACCGAAATATGCAAAATTTCGTATAAGTTTTAACCGTGGCCACAATATGGGGTGTAATGCTAACAAAAAGAAGATGGGCTCCAAAAAAATTCTTAAGAATTAGCAAATGGGTTGTACTCCCTCCGTTTTAATTTAGTTCGCATATTATCTTTGGTCAAAGTCAAGCTTTACAAACTTTGACCAAGTTTATTAACAAAAATATTAAGATATACAATAACAAACCAACAACATTAGATTTATTGTTGAATGTACTTTTACATCATATATATTTATTATGATAAATGTTTATATTGTTTTCCATAAACTTGGTCAACTCTTATATACAAAGTAAATAAAAATGGAGGGAGTAAATTATTAGAAATAATGGCAAATGGGTTGGATGCTATTTTCAACAGATTTGCGGCTAACTTATGCGCCTACTACAGGTTGACGCGTATGTTTTCCTAAAAAAAAGGTTGACGCACATGCAACGCCGTGCCAACTTAGTCAACACACGAGAGCAGTGACTGTTGGATATCCATCCAACGACCGTCGTGCTTCTTCAATCTCTGCTTTTCCTTCTCCAGCCGCTCAAACAAGCGCCAGCGGGACTGCCTGCTCCCCCGCGGCAGGCTATGCTGCCGCGCAGGCTTCACCGCCCCACCGTACTCCCATTGCTGGCCTAGCCATCGCTCTACTCACCCACACCTGTTTTTATTCTCCGGCGACGGCAGACGAACCAGTAAACCCTCGTACTCCCCTCCGTGTGGGAAACAACTATTGAGTCTTCCCTGGCTCCCTGTCGTTACCTTCCTAGGCCTCGCCGTCATCCACTACCCTGGTTCTCTCGTCGCGGTGTGGTCAACGTGGTCAATGAACGACATCCATCGGAAGTGGACTGTACATGGAGAGGCTGACAGCTGGGTCCACGGCCGCACACAAGGAAATGCCTCCTTATTATGCGCAAAATAATGATTCCTCCACCTGACAGCTAGGACCCACCGGAAGTGCCTCTGTATTTTGTGAAAAAAACGTCCCCCCCATAAACAGGTCGGACCCACCAGCTATATCTTCGCATGCAAGGAACTGCCTCCTTATTACGCACAAAAAAATGAATACCCCTGCTAGCTGGGACCCACCATAGTGGGAGGCTGACTTGTGGGCCTACTAAGTTGACGAAGACGGAGGGGTTTGTCAACTTAGTCAATATGAACGATTCTAGCTCCAGTGACCGTACGATGTCCATCCAACGGCTGTAGTGCTTCTTCAACCATTGGTCTTCTTGCTCTAGCCGCCCAAACCAGCGTCGGTCGTGTCGTGTGCTCCTGCCTCCCGTGACGGCCTGTGATGCCGCGGAGGCCTCACCACCCCCTACTACTCCCACCATTGGCCAGGCCATCCACTCACCCACACCCCCTGTTATTCTGCGGCGACGGCAGCCTCACACTACATTCGGACCAGTGAACCCTCGTACTCCTCTCCATGTGGTCTTCCACTACTGCGTCTTCCCAGGCTCCGTGTTGTTCCCTTCCTAGGCCTTGCCGTCGTCCACCGCCCTGGTGCTCTCGGCACGGTGTGGTCAAGGTGGTCAAGGAACGACTTCCATTGGAAGAGTACTGTACGTGGAGAGGCTGACAGCTAGGCCCACGGCAGCAGCAAGGAAGTGCCTCCTTATTATGCGCAAAATAATAATTCCCCCACCTACCAGCCGGGACCCACCAGACGGGCCATCGTATTTCGTGAAAAAAACGTTTCCCCCATGACTGCTGGGACCCACCAGCTACATCTTCACACGCAAGGAAGTGCATCCATATTACAAAAAAACGATCCGCCCCCTGACTGCTGGGACCCACCAGCTACATCTTCGCAAACAAGGAAGTGCTGACAGTCGGGACCCACCTGGTCAAAGCATACGTAGCATTGTCATTCTGGTCGCAAACGTGTATGTACATACTGGTCGATGTAGAGGCGCGCACGTGTCGTAGTAGAGGCATGCACGTGTCGTAGTAGAGGCGCGCACATAGCATGTACACGTACGTACAGCAGCCAGGGTGCAAGAAAGTAAATACGGCCACATACGTACATACGGGCAGGGTCTCGAATGCCTACTCGCTCATACATACGGCTAGGGCTCGTGTACATGGCTTGGTCGAAACGGAGAAACTGCGTTGTCGTGTTCATCGGGAGGGCTTGGACGGAACAGCCGATGGAAACAAGGAATAGCGTATAGCAGAAAGGAGGAAACGGCCTTGTGTTCGACCGGCCACGGTCGAAATGGAATCTTGTTCATCGAGAGGGGTCTGGCGTACCGCAAAACGGAGGAAACGGACTTCTGTTGGACCTCCTACGGTCTAAACGGGGTCTTGTTGATTGGGAGGGGTGTGGCGTACCACAAAACGAAGGAAATGGACTTGCGTTGGAGCGCTACGGTCGAAACAGTGGTCCTGTTCATCGAGAGGGATGTGGTGTACCGCAAAACGGGACTCCACGGGATACTGTTCATCTGGACCGTCGACCTCCTCCAGCCTCCATGGGCTACTGTTCATCCACCGCCCTCCAGCCTCCACCTGCGACTGTTCATCGACAGGCTCCTGTTCATCCAGCCTCCACCACGTGCTCCTCCACCGGCTACTGTTCAACCAGCCCTCTCCACGGGGTCCTGTTCAACCACCCCTCCACGGGCTACTGTTCATCCAGCCCTCCACCGGCTACTATTCAACCAGCCCTCCACCGGCTACTATTCAACCTTCCCTCCATGGGGTCCTGTTCATCCAGCCCTCCATGGGGTCCTGTTCATCTACGCCCAACCGGCTCGATCGATCGGGGTCCTGTTCATCCAGCGGCAACACCACGGGGTCCTGTTCATCCAACCCCTACCGGGAACTGTTCATTCACCCCCCCAACAACAACACTGTTCATCCAGAGGTAGCATCAACCGTCTTTAGTTAGCAGCAGTCGCAAAGGAATCGCTCGATCGGGTTCAGTTAACAGCCATCGATCGATCGCTCGGGTTCAGTAACGTGTAGCCTGCAGTGCAATCGCTCAGGTTCAGTAGGCGAACGCCTCGCTCGGGTTCAATTAGAGCCCAACGCCTCGCACCCACGCACGTGCGTGTATGAGAGAAACGCGCAAACCTCCGTGCATCGCTCGGCCCCGACCACCCACCATAACCGGGAACACCCCGATATTTTCCTCACCCTCACTTCTACCATGGTTTTTCCCATCATGGATGGCCCAAAGAATGCCATGCAGTTGCGTCTCCGGCCTGCCCCGGACGAAAAGCCCATTTTCTGTCATGATTTTTTGTCATAGAAGTAGGAGCCCACCACGTCTATGATGATACTGGGTTTTGTCACAATTATCATCACAGAAGTGTCATAAGTATGACATAATTTTTTTTGTTTGGCCCAAAATGTCACGGATGTGTCTTTTTTTGTAGTGATGATTCACGTTCGACCTTTAGGTCTCTAGTGTTCAGAGGCCATGTCTGTACATGCTAGGCTCGTCAAGTTTAACCTAAGTATTCCGCATGTGCAAAACTGTCTTGCACCCGTTGTATGTGAACGTAGAGTCTATCACACCCGATCATCACGTGGTGTCTCAACACGACAAACTGTAGCAACGGTGCATACTCAGGGAGAACACTTTTATCTTGAAATTTAGTGAAGGGGTTATCTTATAATGCTACCGCCGTACTAAGCAAAATAACATGCATAAAAGATAAACATCACATGCAATCAAAATATGTGACATGATACGGTCATCATCATCTCGTGGTTTTTATCTCCATATCCAAAGCATCATCATGATCTCCATCATCATCGGCTTGACACTTTGATCTCCATCGTTGCGTCGTGGTCAGCTCACCAACTATTGCTTCTAGAACTATCGCTAATGCTTAGTAATAAAGTAAAGCAATTACATGGCGCTTACATTTCATACAATAAAGAGACAACCATAAGGCTTTTGTTGGCAGCCAATAATTTCCAAAACCTGATCATCTCATACAATAACGTATATCACATCACGTCTTGACCATATCACATCACAACACACCCTACAAAAACAAGTTAGACGTCCTCTACTTTGTTGTTGCAAGTTCTATGTGGCTGCTACAGGTTTCTACCAAGAACCGTTCTTACCTACGGAAAAACCCACAACGGTGATTCATCAAGTTTGTTGTTTTAACCTTCTTCAAGGACCGGCTGTAGTCAAATTCGATTCAACTAAAGTAGGAGAAACGGACACCCGCTAGCCACCTTTATGCAAAACTAGTTGCATGTCAGTCGGTGGAACCAGTTTCATGTGTGTGGGCATGTAAGGTTGGTCCCGGCCGCTACATCCCACAATACCGTCGAATCAAAATAATGTGGTGGTAAGCAGTATGGCTATCACCGCCCATAACTCTTTGTGTTCTACTCGTGCATATCATCTACGCATAGACCTAGCTTTGATACCACTGTTGGGAATCGCTGCATGGAAAACAAACAATTTTCTATGCACACGCAATGATCTATCCATGGAGATGCACAACAACAAGGGGGAGAGTTGTCTACGTACCCTCGTAGACCGTAAGCGAAAGTGTTTCTCAATGCGGTTGATGTAGTCAAACTTCTTCGCACTTTAACCGATCAAGTACCGAACACACAACACCTCCGCGTTCTACACACGTTTAACTCGGTGACGTCCCTCGCCTTCTTGATCCAGCAAGACGTCAAGGTAGTGGATGAGTTCCATCAGCATGACAGCATGGTGATGGTGATGGTGAAGTGATCCTTGCAGGGCTTCGCTGAAGCACTACGAAAATATGACCGAGGGAGTAAATGGTGGATGTGGGCGCCGTACATGGCTAAAACAATGTTATGTGTACCGGGGTGGCGCCCCCTACCCATGTATATATAGGTGGGAGGGGAGGAGGCAGCCCCTAGGGTGCCCCAAGAGATAAGGCCCATATCTTTGCCGGGGGTGACCGAAACTCCTTTCCAGTGACCCGAGAAGTACCCGTTACCCCCGAAAGACTTCTGGTGTCCGAATACTATCGTCCTATATATCAATATTTACCTCTCAACCATTTCAAGACTCCTCGTCATGTCCGTGATCTCATCCGAGACTCCGAACAACATTCCATCACCAAATCACATAACTCATATAATACTATATCATCATCGAACGTTAAGCGTTCGGACCCTACGGGTACGAGAACTATGTAGACATGAGCGAGACACCTCTCCGGTCAATAACCAATAGAGGAACCTGGATGCCCATATTGGCTCCTACATATTCTATGAAGATATTTATTGATGGAACCTTATAAAAACATACGTATCCCTTTGTATATCGGTATGTTACTTGCCCGAGATTCGATCGTCAGTATCTTCACAACTAGTTCAATCTCGTTATCGGCAAGTCTCTTTACTCGCTCCATAATACATCATCCTGCAACTAACTCATTAGTCACTTTGCTTGCAAGGCTTCTTATGATGTGTATTACCGAGAGGGACCAGAGATACCTCTCCGATACTCATAGTGACAAATCCAAATCTTGATTTATGCCAACTCAACTAACACCTTTGGAGATACCTGTAGAGCATCTTGATAATCACCTAGTTACGTTGTGACTTTGATAGCACACAAGGTATTCCTCCAGTACCCGGGAGTTGCATAATCTCATAGTCAAAGGAATATGTATTTGACATGAAGAAAGCAATAACAATAAAAACTGGATGATCATTATGCAAAGCTAACGGATGGGTCTTGTCCATCACATCATTCTCCTAATGATGTGATCCCGTTATCAAATGACAACTCATGTCAATGGTTATGAAACTTTAACCATCTTTGTTTATGTATTAAGGTTTCTGATCAATATAAAGGATGAATAATAAACCTTTATCATGAATATGGAAATATAAAATAACAAGTTTATTATTGCCTCTAGGGCATATTTCCTTCACCCGGGACTCGCCAGTCTTGAGGAAGCATGACTCCAGGACGCGGTGCTCATACTGGTGGAGGGACAGGCTGGTGACGTCCTTCATCAGCTTGTCCACGACGGCGTACTGTATACCTCCATAGGCCGTAGCCGAGCTACCTCCTGGATCAAGTAGTTGCTGCCGGGTTAATTAATATAATGGTTGCATGCATCGCTCAGATGCAGAGGCCGGAGGTACATCCTCCTTTTCAAAAAAAGTAGTTGCTGCTGGGTATCGAGAAAAGAGAACTTTGTCAGTTCTAGATTTCCATTCAGTCAGATTTCAGAGTTTAGACCACACAGTGGGATGGTAGTCGAACGAAAGTTTAGAATCATCCAACAGGTTAAGGTGAGGATTTAGAACTAACATGTATTGGCCCCTGGACATTCCGATGGCGCCTTCACAGACCACCTTCCTGAAATCTTGGAGCTCATCGGCTCGTGTGTGCCTGAAGCATACTGATAGGCACCTCAACCCGAACTCTGACTATAGATTCTTATTGATGGTGTCCAGGGCGTGCCGGATCAGAACCTGGAACCCAAGAAAGTAACTCCAGAAAATACACATTTTATCAAGGAGTAGTATGATGATGGAATGGTAGTTGTATCCATAATTACATATAGTTCTACATCGCTGATCACACATTCCCAGTGATCTCACCTTGGCCTCCTCGTAAGGCATCATGGCCAAGCAGTGCGCGAGCACTTGGCCCCCTCCGGCGCGGTTCATCACGCCTTCATCCTGGAGGTAGCATAGGAGCCGCATGTGTAGGTAAGGCGATCCACGTTGGGCCACCTCCATGATGAGCGCCTCCAGAGAAGTCACCCTGCACCATGCAGATGCATGCAACAAAGGTAATGACAATGACACTTTGTTCAGTATGATTTGATGACAGAATCACAGAAGTACGCACGTACGATCAATGAACAACATAGACTAGATGCGGTCCAACTTGGGCATATAGATGGTGAATGATTTCTTGATCAAGCCGAGGAACTGGAAGCATCGAATTAGCAATGTACCAGTTCACGTTGTGGAACTATTGCAACCCTCATAAGGAGGCGTTGAGGATGTTCTCGAGATCGCCGTGATGTAGCTTGGGGAGGCCCAGCAGCACGGCGAACACCTTGGCCCCATCCAAGGTCTCCATGAACAAGCGGGCGTTAGGCGTGACTCCGGCGAGCACGATCTTGCGCACCTCCTCGTCACCCATCCCGGGCAGGTCGGCCACGTGCTTCGACGACCGTGAGGACATGGCCGACTGTAGATATATATAGGTCGGATCACCGAGCAGCTTTGGTTGAATCATCCAACTCGACATAAAGTCATTGGCGTTCGGGTCCAACTCGCAGAACCGGTCCAAAGTATTTTTGGGCCCGAGGCGATGTAAAACAATTGTTTTTCATATTAAACTTTTATATTTATTTTAAACTTTTATAAGTGTACCATATTACAGTTGTAATTAATATATTTTTATCACTTAGCCACATTAAATATTTTCAAATAACAATTATATTATTCATGGTATGCAACTGTAATGTATATAATTGAAAATTTTAATTCTACAAAATGGAAAAAATTTATGATGGACCAAAAAATTATTTATTATTAAGACAATCGTTCATATTTATTTTTCTAATATTGCATAAACGATGTAGTGTATACACATTTGCATATATATGCGTGGGTTCATATATATTTTAATATTAAATTGAATATTATGATAGAGATTTATAAATTAAAGACACACTAACAAATATTTTTATAGTGATTTCTAGTGTACATTAGGCAGTCATATTCATGGAAACTTCTAGGGCTTGCATGTTGGGTTTAATAATTCAAAGAACCAAAAAAATGTTGTTGATTATACTTTTACGCATGATTCGATTACCTAACCTGCTCATCCAGATTTGCTTGGTTTGATTTGGTGCAAATGAGATGCCTACACGTTTATCGAATTAAAAATCGTGCATTGGTTTAAACATTGAAATCCAGATATCATAACTTTCATTATGGTACTAAGACATGAATTGTAAAGAGAGACTAATGTATTTGAACTCAACTTTCCTAGTTGGATTGGTTTGCCTAAGCATGGTATAACTTATCAGTATGTGGTGTGAACTTATGTTTATGCAAATTGAGGCTTTATTTTATCGATTTAATAATCTTTCAGATGTAATGTATACTTGTATAGTTCTTACTAGTGTAAGTTTTAGTTGGGCCCCTCCCCTCTTGGGGCCCGGGGCAGTCACCCCTTTTGCCCGACCAGCTTGGAGGTGGTGATGCACGTGGCTGTGGCGACGGATCTGTCACTCCCCTGGTGGAGCTTCAGTGCGAACAACTCTGCGACCTCCACTCGCCGGTAGTGGTCTACGACCACAGCTTCAGCGTATGCTGCAGGATCGTGTACCTCTGCCTCCCCTCCCGCTTCCTCGGTGACGGGGAGATCCACATCCACCAGGCGGAGGTTCTGAGATGAGTCACTCGAGGTCGGGGTGATATGGTTGCTGGCTGACGCACCGGTCATGGAGATGAGGCCGCCGCCGAGGGAGATGCCGCTCCCGTCGTGGCGCTGCTGCTGTGCTATCACCGCCATGAGCTCTTTGTTGCTTGGTAGTGCAGCGAGTATTGCCGCCATGGACTCCATGCTGTTTGTCCTTGGGGAGGGGTTGCTGGGTTTTGGATTGTTGGTGCGGTGGAGATGGGATCCGGATGAACCGACGGTGTGCAATGTGTATTTATATAGGCGTGGGATGCACCGGATTGGGGGATTCACCGAATCAGGGAGAGCCCAAGTGGCATCCTTTTCTGTTAATGTTTGTTACGTCCACCACTTGTTCCAGTTCACTGTGCAGGGTTTTTAGGGGTAATTCACTGTGCATGTAGTAGTATCATTCGACTTGCTTGTTGAAAAAGAAAGAAATTCACAGTTGGCATCTATGGGGTGAAAAGTGAGTACTACTGGTTGCTGGATGCAGGAGGGAGGGCTCCTGCACGCAAGCGGTGGCCTTGTGTCCGACCAACTCGAGATAAACTCCCTTGCGTTTGGGTCCAACTCGCAGAACCGGTCCAAAGTATTTTTGGGCCCGGGGCGATGTAAAACAATTGTTTTCATATTAAACTTTTATATTTATTTTAAACTAAGTGTGCCATATTAGAGTTGTAATTAATTTATTGTTATCACTGAGCCACATAAAATGATTTCAAATTATAGGTATATTATTCATTGGTATGCAACTGTAATGTATATAATTGAATATTTTAATTCTACAAAATGAAAAAAATTATGATGGACCAAAAATTTTCTTTATTGTTAAGACAATCTTTCATATTTAATTTTCTAATATTTCATAAACAATGTAGTGTAGACACATTTGCATGTACATGTGTGTATTCATATGTCTTTTAATATTATAGTGAATATTATGGTAGAGATTTATAAATTATAGACACACCAACAAATATTTTTATAGAGATTCTAGTGTATATTAGGCACTCATATTCATGGAAACTTCTAGGGAATAGAAAATGTGGCTTGCATGTTGGGTTTAATAATTCGAAGAACCAAAAATGTTGTTGATTATACTTTTACGCATGATTCAGTTAACTAACACGCTCGTCCGGACTCACTTGGTTTAATTTTGTGCAAATGAGATGCCTACATGTTTACCAAATTAAAAATTGTGCATTGGTTTAAACATTGAAATCCGGATATCATAATTTTCATTATGATACTAAGACATGCATTGTAAAGAGAGACTAATGTATTTGAACTCAACTTCGACAGTCGGTTTGGTTTGCCTAAGCATGGTATAACTTATCAGTATGTGGTGTGAACTTATGTTTCTGCAAATTGAGGCTCTATTTTATTGATATAATAATCTTTCGGATGTAATGTATACTTGTATAGTTCTTTTGTTTTTGACCTTGAAGAATGCAGGGCTTACACCACACATCATTTTATTAAACTTGAGAGGACAAATTACAAAAGGTTCCTCAAGATGAGGAACTAGAGAAAAAAGAACTATACAAAGCTAAATAGAAAAGGGGGGTGCTATACCTAAAGACTAAAACCAGGAGCCTCATCAAGGTGGCAGGAAGTCAATTCACTTAAGCAGTGCATCTCTGTATCTTCTTTTGATACTATGGGTGAGGAGGGTAATGTCATGGATGAAACCGTTCCTCCATTACCTGGAAGTTGGCCTAATATGTCTAAAAGCCCGATCATTCCTGACTTTCCAAATAATCCACCATGCAAAACAAAAACCACTTTAGTGAATAATGGCTTATTGAAATCCTTCCTGGCATGCAAAGCAATTTGCACCATCTCATTGCTATCCATCCAAACATGTAGGCAGTATTTCTTGTGGATTTTTTATGGACCAGAAGACATCTAGTGGGCCAGAGAAGCACCTGGGAGTGCCCCAAGGGGGGAACAACTAACTAGGGCGCGCCTGGGGGCTCAAGCGTGCCCAGGTGGGTTGTGCCCACCTCGGTGGCCTCCCGCACCCCCCTATTTGCCCTATAAATCACCAAATATTCCAAAACCCTCGAGGGTAGCCCTAGATCAGAAGTTCCGCCACCGCAAGGCCTCTGTATCCATGAGATCCAATCTAGACCCCGTTCCGGCACCCTGCCGGAGGGGGACATCATCATCGGTGGCCATCTTCATCATCCCGGCGGCCACCATGACAAGGAGGGAGTAGTCCACCCTCGGGGCTGAGGGTTTGTACCAGTACCTATGTATTTAATCTTTCTCTCTCTCGTGTTCTTGAGATGTCACGATCTTGATGTATAGTGGGCTTTGTTAATATAGTCATATCATATGGTGTTTTCCCCTCTCTATCTTGTTGTGATGAATTGAGTTTTCCCTTTGAGATTTTGTATCCGATTGAATACTTTTATGGATTTGAGAGCACTTGATATATGTCTTGCAAATGAATACTCATGGTGACAATGGGGTATCATATTGATTCACTTGATGTATGTTTTGGCACTCAACTCGCAGATTCTCGAGGTGACATTGGGGAAATCTATGCATTGGGGTTGATGCATGTTCTTGTCTTTGTTTCTTCGGTAGAAATCTTGGGCACTCTTGGAAGTTCTTTGTGTTGGATTGAGTATTATGAATCTAAATTTACTTTGGTGTTATCTAAGTATGAACTCTAGGATAGATCCAACAAAAAGAATAGATTTGTGTTATTTTAGTACGAACTCTTGAATAGATCAAACGGAAAGAATAGCTTTGAGGTGGTTTCGTACCCTACAAACAATTTCGTCTTATGTTCTCCACTGGATAGGAACTCTAGAGTGATTCTTCATTGCATGTTGAGGGATGGTTATATGATCACATTAAATTAGCATTGTTGAGAGATGCACTAGCAAAATTACGGACCCTAGGCCTCATTTTCAAGCATTGCAATACCGTTTGTGCTCACTTTTGTTACTTGCTACCTTGTTGTTTTTATTTATTCAGATTATAAAAATATATTTCTACAACCCATATTACAGTTCTATCACCATCTCTTTGCCAAACTAGTGCACCTATACAATTTGCCATTGTATTGGGTTTGTTAGGGACACAAGAGATTTCTTGTATTTGGTTGCAGGGTTGTTTGAGAGATACCATCTTCAGCCTATGCCTTCCACGGATTGACAAACCACTTCAGGGAAAATTGCTACTGTCCTACAAAACTCTGTGCTTGGACGTCCAACACGAGTCTACAAGAATAAAGTTGCGCAGTAGACATCAAGCTCTTTTTTGGCTCTGTTGCCGAGGAGGCTAGGTAAGCGGCACTCACATCATGTCAACGAAGCTCTTTTCTGACGCCGTTGCCGGGAAGGTGAGTGCTTGAAGGTATATCTTTAGATCTTTCAATCGAATCTTTTAGTTTCTTGTTTATCACTACTTTGCTTTATAAAAGAAAACTACAAAAAAATGGAATTGAGGTTGCATCATATTATTCATCTTTATAATGTCTTCCGTGAAAATGATGGAAAGGAAAATTGTGCTCAATTGATAGAAGAAGAATTCTACAAAATGTTTGACAAAAAACCTTTGAATGATGAGCATGATTGCAATGTTGTTAGTATGAATTCTTTGAATATCCATGATGTTAATAATATGCAAAGCTATAAGCTTGGGGATGCTATATTTGATGAACATGATATTTTTAGTCCCCCAAGAGTTGATGTGCAAATTTGTTATAATGGTTGCATGCCTCCTATTTATGATGATTATAATGATGAAAGTAGATTTGGAGAGGTCATGACTTTATTTAGTGATGAATCCACTATTTTGGATGAGGCTTCAATTGACTATGATAACAAAGTTGCTATTTATGATGATTATGGTAATGACATGTATGCTATAAAGAATAATGATAACCATGAAACTTGTCATCATGATTTTAATTTTCACTCTCATGATAGTTATTTTGTTGACTTTGCTCCCACTACTATTGATGAGAAGAAATTTGCTTATGTGGAGAGTCATAAGTTTTCTATGCTTATGGATCATGAAAAGAATGATTTCTGTGATGGATATATTGTTGAATTCATTCGTGATGCTACTGAAAATCATTATGGGAGAGGAACATGTGCTTCCACATATCTCAATAATACCAAGTTTCCTCTCTATGTGTTGAAAATCTTGAAGCTTTGCTTGTTTGCCTTCCTATGCTAGTTGATTATTGTTCCCATAAATTGCTTGCTCACAAAATTCCTGTGCATAGTAAGTGGGTTAGGCTTAAATGTGCTTGCCATGTGTTTCATGATGCTCTCTTTATGTTTCAATTCTTATATTTTATGTGAGCATCATTGAAATTATCATGTGTAGCTAAAATGCATTAAAGAAAAGCGCTTTTTGGGACACAACCCAACAGTTTTACCTATTTTTTTGTGTGTTCACATGATTATTCTATTATAGTAATCATGTTTTATTGCTTTTGTTTCAATAAAGTGCCAAGTAAAGCCTTTGGGATAGTGTGGATGATAGTTGACTTGAATCTGTGCAAAAACAGAAACTTTTGTGCTCAGTCCAGGAATTCTGAAAATTCACTAGAGCGTGCTTTTGATCTGAATTTTTTATAGGTGATAGATATACAAATTCTCTATGTTGTCCTAATTTTAATTTTTGTAGTAGCATAAGTATGGTTGGAGTACATATTACTACAGACTATTCTGTTTTTGACAGATTCGGTTTTCAATGCATTCTTTGCTTGTTTCCTAGTTTCTATAGCTTATATTGCTCAATATAAATTGTGGAAATGATATGACACAGTAGGAATTGTGTGGAAACAATTATGAATCTTGTGTTTGACAGTACCAAAGTGAAACGGTTTGCTCTTTATCATACTAACCTATCTCACGAAGTTCCGTTAAGTTTTGTGTGATTGAAGTTTTCAAGTTTTGGGTGAGTTGTCGATATGAGGAGAATAAGGAGTGACAAGACCCTAAGCTTGGGGATTCCCAAGGAACCCAAAGTTTATATCCAAGGAAGATCCAAGCAACCAAGCTTGGCGATGCCCCGGAAGGCATCCCATCTTTCGTCTCCAACATTATTGGTAACATTACTTGAGGTTATATTTTTATTCATCACATGATATGAGTTTTGCTTGGAGCGTCATTTTATTTTGCTAAGATTTCTTGATTTTATTTAAAATAATGTTTTGCATCTTTTATTTCAATAAAAATGTCAAGTATAGTCATTGCCATGCTTATTTTGCAAGTATATCAGTTGTTGTTTCAAAATAGAAAGTTTATCGATGTTGTCGGTGTACTAGAGTAGGGGTACCCTAGTATCCCGAACTTGTGCACGGGCAGTTGCAGCGCCCCGCGGCAAGGCTTGCCTGGTGACCGCCAAGGTCCTCTGTGGTTCCTTTGGAGCCATTCAAGAACAAAGTATTTAAGCTCAGAGACAAGGCCCCGGCAAGAGGAGCTTGCCGGGAAGGCCAACCAAGGCATTTCAAGGAACTTGCCGCGACGCGCCGCGCGTCCCGGCAAGGCCCGGTGAGCGACAAGCTTCCGGACCCGACAAGACAATGGCCGCGGCAAGACACTTGCCGCGGCAGGCTACCACTCTGTACCCACGCTCCAGCACATCCACCAACGTGTCGCTCTGGGGGCCTTTCCAGGCGCGCGTGGCAAGAGGCTGTGCAGCCAGTGGTGCGCGGTGGCATGCGAAGCTGACAAGACTGCCATCGTGGCGAGCGGTGGCGCCCCTGACGGTCCCTTTTCTGCACTGTTTGGGCGACACAGATAGGCATTTAATGCCTTTGTCCCCTGCCGTCAGGGTTAGGTAGGATGCACTGTGTAGGTGGTTGTACCAACCGCAACCCCTTTTCCATTTTACCCTTCTCTGCGTTGCCACCAGTCGGTGACCCCTTGAACATATAAAAGGAGGCCCATGCGCAACGGAGAGGGGGGTTCGCTTTGGTTGGGAACCAGAGAACACTCATGCTCGGTCTCGTGTGTACTGTAGCACTCAGCACTCCCGAGCAAGAACACAATACAATAAGACAAGCAGCAGTAGGAGTATTATCTCTCCGAAGAGCTCCGAAGCTGGGTAAACTGCTCGTGTGTTTTGCCTCGATCTGCTCTTCGTGCGATCTCCGCCCCCCGCCGAACCGAAAGGGGCCCGGTCCGCCGGCCCCATAGGTGTTCGTGGATCAGTTTCCCCGACATCTTTGGCGTGCCAGGTAGGGGAAGTCAAGGTTGTGTGAACCTGATCCAGCGTCCACACGAGCTAGATCTTCATTTCCTTCATCGACATGCCACCGAAGAAGAAAACTTCGGCGGTAGCTGATCCGTCCACGTCACTTCCACCACCATCGGAGCAAACGGGTGGTGGAGTAGACGCCGGCGGAAGAACGGACGTCGACGAGGAAGCAATGCTGCCAGGTCCAAGGACAAGACTGCACAGACCTCGGCGTTCGTACATGTACCGCACCCATCTCAGGAGGCGCAGGACCGACAGCGTCATGTTATTCGCAGTACCATACGTTCGTTGGGACAAGATCGAGCTGCTGGATCTCGGGGTGCTCAAGACCAGCATGCACGCCAACGTGCTGGCACGAGCGAAACGCGGTCGCCTGGACGGGATACTGCTCCTTCTAACATAGTTAGAAGTCTGAGCATATCCCGCTCCTCGCACCGTTCGCCACTGCCGCCCACCACTCCAGCAGAAGCTTTGGCGCGAGCTCAACTGCTCCTGGATTACCCTCCAGCGGAAGACAAGATCGACCAATGGAGGGCCACCATTCAGAGTCTCATCGGCTTTGCCAACAGCGACACTCCGCGGCAGCCAAGTGCATCGCGGCCGCGGCAGGACTGCCAGGCACGAGCCGGTGGCGACGAAACCGGTGGGGGTGCAACCACCATGCACTCTCCACCCCAAAGGCAAAGATCGCCGACTCGCCGGATCCACCTCGACAGCGACTCCACCGCGTCATCGGATCCATGAGCTCGTCGCGATCAGCGCCAAGTTCTTCACGAGCGACAGCAACAAGACACTCGTACTCGCATCGAGCGCCGAAGAGAAGCGCGACGTCAATCCGACAAGAGCGCTGGGCCCTCTATTGACATGCATGCGCCAGGGTAACCAGGCGACTTGCCGTACGCGGTAGGTTGCCCTGCGTTCACTCGTGAGCTGCGGCAAGTCCAGTGGCCCAGCACGAAGAATTTCAAGCCAGATGTACCAGAGAAGTACGACGGCAAGTCGCATCCTTCGGAGTTCCTCAGCATCTACACCATCGCGGTGCAAGCTGCTGGGGGGCGGGAAGACAAGATCCTTGCCAACTACTTCCCGCTGGTGCTCAAGCCCAATGTCAGATCCTGGCTCATGCACTTGCCGGACAACTCCATATCCTCCTGGGCTGACCTGTGCCATCAGTTTGTCGGCGCCTTTACAGGCGGCCACAAGCCTCATGGCCAAGAGAGCGACCTTCATCTGCTCGCCCAGAAGGAAGGAGAGCCCCTGCGCAAGTATATTCAGAGATTCAGCCGCGTACAGCACAACATCCCAGATGTCCACCCTGCCGCGGTAATCAGCGCGTTCCATCAGAACATGCGGAACCGCAGGATGCGGGAGGAGATGGCAATGTGCAAGATCAGAGATGTCAGTGAGCTATATGCCCTGGCCGACAAGTGTGCACGTGTTGAGGAAGGGAGGAAACTCCCCGAAGAGAATACAGGAGCAGGAGGATCTGATAGTGAGGAGACTGCCCCGGCAAGGAAGAACCGGCGGCGGAACAACAGGAAGAAGAAAGGCAAAGATGTGCTAGTTGTTGAGCAGTCCGGCAAGAAAGCCGAAGCTGGTAGCTCTGGCAAGGAGGTTGCCGCAGCTTTGGCGGTCGCCGACAAGCAGGACGGCACCAACAAGCAGTATTGCAAGATCCACCGCACCAAGGGCCATGACCTCCAGAGCTGCAAGAAGGTCGAGCAGCTTGTTGAGCAGCAAAAGGCTGAATACGAGCAGCGCGACAAGGAGAAAGCCCAGGAGGGTGCTGGAGGAGCCGGCAAGAAACGTCCCGGCCGAGGAGGACGCCACGGCAAGGCCAAGCAGCGGCAAGGAGACAGACCTCCCCGCGGCCGCGACAAGGATGAAGATGACGACGACGATGAAGATATGGATGAAGATGAGACCGATGAGCAGGAGTTCCAGAAAGCCACAAAGGTCCTGTGCGTTGACGGTGGTGCTTCTCTGCATACTTCACACCGCCAGCTCAAGCAGTGGGTGCGGGAAGTCAATGCAGCAGAACCACCCATCGAGTCACGCAAGCCTCTGAAATGGTCCAGCACGCCTATCATCTTTGATATTGAGTATCACCCTGATCGCATAACTGCGGTCGGGTGCTTGCCGATGTTGGTTTCACCAACTATCCGCAACCACAAGGTCACCAAGATGCTAGTTGACGGCGGGGCCGGCTTGAACTTGATCTCCTCCGCGGTACTCCAGAAACTCTAGATCCCTGATGGCGAACTCGAAGAGACTGGCACATTTCAAGGAATCAATCCGGGAAGGAGCAAGCCAAAGGGAAAGATCACATTGCCAGTGACATTTGGCAGCAAGCTGAACTTCAGGACTGAGAGGGTGACTTTTGACGTTGCTGACTTTCCATTGCCTTACAATGGGATACTTGGCCGTCCAGCACTGGCCAAGTTCATGGCGGCCTCTCACTATGCATACGACATACTGAAGATGCCAGGCCCGATAAGTGTCATCTCTGTCCCTGGCGACAAGAAGGATGCCCTTATCTGCGCCGACAAGATCTACCGGGAAGCAGCAGCCGCAACAGACCGCAAGTCACTTGCCGCTGAAGCTCCCGGGGCGAAGAAGAAGACCAAGTCCGGCAAGAGTTCTGATGCCCACTCCGGCAAGCGCACCTCTTCGGAGTGCTTCGCTACCATTGAGGATGCACCATCGAGCTCCACCGGCAAGTGTAAGAAGACAATGGCAGCTCCACTAGAAACCAAGAAGGTGTCCGCCAAGGAGGACGGCACTGGTGGTACCTTCACCATCAGTGCCACTCTCGACCCTAAATAGGAAAGCGCGCTCGTTGCTTTCCTGCGGGCGAACGTCGACGTGTTTGCATGGCAACCGTCTGACATCCCCGGTGTTCCCAGGAAAGTAATCGAGCACCATCTCACCGTCTGCCCTCATGCGCGGCCCGTCAAGCAGAAAGTCAGGAAACAGGCATTGGAGCGCCAAGAATTTATTGCAGAAGAGATCAAGAAATTGGAAGCAGCAGGCCTTGTTAGAGGAGTGCTCCATCCTACGTGGTTGGCCAATCCTGTAGTCATGCGCAAGGCAAACGGGAAATGGAGGCTTTGTATTGACTTTACCAATGTTAATAAAGCTTGCCCCAAAGACCCATTTCCCTTGCCGCGCATCGACCAGATTGTTGACTCCACGGCCGGATGTGACTTGCTTTCATTTCTTGATGCATACTCAGGATATCATCAGATCTTCATGGCATAAGAGGATGAAGAGAAGACCGCATTCATTACCCCATGTGGCACATATTGTTTCGTGCGGATGCCTTTCGGTTTGAAGAATGCTGGTTCAACATTTGCAAGTGTAGTCCATGACGCTTTTGAACCGCAAATGCACAGAAATGTGGAAGCCTACATGGATGACATAGTGGTCAAGAGCAAGGACAGAGCGACTCTGATTCAAGATTTAGACGAAACCTTTGCAAATCTGCGCAAGATCAACCTCAAGCTTAACCCCGAGAAGTGCGTGTTTGGAGTCCCCTCCGGCAAGCTTCTCGGGTTCTTTGTGTCTCAACGCGGAATCGAGGCCAATCCCGACAAGATCAAGGCCATTGAGCAGATTGAAGCGCCAAAGCGCGTCAAGGATGTACGAAGACTTGCCGGTTCCTTGGCTGCTCTCAGCAGGTTTATCTCTAGGTCTGCTGAGCGCACCCTGCCATTTTTCAAAATATTGAAAAAGGCAGGTCCAATGAAATGTACTCCGGAAGCGGAGGCTGCGCTGCAGGACTTGAAGAGATACTTGTCCTCCACTCCAACACTTGTCGCACCTAAGCCACAAGAGAAGTTGCTGCTATATATAGCGGCGACCAATCAAGTGGTTAGTGCTGCATTAGTAGCAGAGAGGGAGGCGGATGATGAGCCACCAACCACGGCAGACACATCCAGCGACAAGCAGAGGACTTCACCACCAAGCTCCGGTCCCGACAAGGACGGATCTGCGCAGGAGCATGAGAAGATGCAGAAGAGAATGGTGCAGCGCCCAGTTTACTTTGTCAGCTCCCTTCTGCAGGGGGCTAGGTCAAGGTACTCTAGTGTGCAGAAATTGCTTTTCGGCCTCCTCATGGCCTCGAGAAAGCTGCGCCATTACTTCCAAGCACATGAGATCACAATCGTCACTCGTTTTCTGCTGAAGAGGATACTGCAAAATCCAGAAGCGACAGGCAGGATTGTCGAGTGGGCGCTGGAACTGTCAAGCTTTGGCCTCAAGTTTGAAAGCACTTCAACTATCCAAAGCAGAGCATTGGCAGTGTTCATAGCAGAGTGGACGCCAACACAAGATGAAGAAATTCCAGAGACGAGCATCCCCGTCAAGGAAGCGAGCAGAGAGTGGCTGATGTACTTTGATGGTGCCTTCTCGCTGCAAGGCGCCGGTGCGGGCATACTACTTGTTGCACCCACCGGAGAGCACCTCAAGTACGTAGTCCAGATGCACTTTCCCAAGGAGCAAGCAACGAACAATACCGCCGAGTATGAAGGATTGCTTGCCGGTCTCAGGATCGCAGCAGACCTTGGGATCAAGAAGCTCATTGTCAGGGGTGACTCACAGCTTGTCGTCCGCCAAGTGAACAAGAACTATCAGAGTCCGTTGATGGAAGCATATGTTGATGAAGTGAGAAAGCTAGAAGAGCACTTTGACGGCCTGCAGATGGAACATGTTCCAAGAGCTCAGAACGACATTGCCGATGGCCTGTCAAAGTGCGCCGCACTGAAGTTACCTATGGAACCAGGGATCTTTGTGCTCAAGCTGGCTCAACCATCTGTAACACCATCCAATGGACAGAGCAAGAAGAGGAAGTTGATTTCTGGTGACTACTTTCCGGCGGAGCTCCCCAAAGCCGCCGCCAAGAAGGTCCCCAAGATCAACACCAAGGATGCTGAGGAGCAGTCTGCTCCAACAAGCCTTAGGGTTTGTTCCGTTGAAGCAGACGCTCCCGACAAGTTTTGCTCCGGCAAGCTTGCCGGGGAACACCAAGCTCCGGCAGAGCCACAGGTTCTCGCCGTAGAAGCGGATGTTCCCGCAGCACCAGATGTGCCTTTAGTCCTTGTTGTCGAGCCGCAAGCTCCAGCATGGGCACAACAGATTGTCCGTTTCCTTCAGACAGGAGAACTTCCCGAAGAGCAAGAAGAAGCGGAAAGAGTAGCCCGACAGTCAAGTATGTACCAGTTTGTCGACAACACACTGTACATAAGAAGACTCAATGGTGTGAAATTGAAGTGTATTCACCGGGAAGACGGACAAAAGCTGTTGGCAGAGATACATGGAGGCATATGTGGTCACCACATTGGCGCAAGAGCACTTGCCGGCAAAGCGTTCCGGCAAGGTTTCTTTTGGCCGACAGCCCTCCAGGATGCAACTGCACAAGTAACTAAGTGTGAAGCGTGCCAGTTCCATTCCAAGCAGATACACCAGCCAGCACAAGCTCTCCAGACGATCCCTTTATCCTGGCCATTTTCGGTCTGGGGGCTCGATATCCTTGGCCCCTTTCCCCGAGCTGTCGGGGGCTTTGAGTACTTGTACGTCACAATCGACAAGTTCACAAAGTGGCCAGAAGTGGAACCAGTGAGGAAGGTGACAGCACAGTCAGCAGTCAAGTTCTTCAGGTCGATTGTTTGCCGTTTCGGGATCCCTAACAGGATCATCACCGACAACAGCACGCAATTCACGAGCCGCACCTTCATGCAATACGTCCAAGATCTTGGCGCCAAGGTCTGCTTCGCTTCTGTTGCTCATCCGAGAGGCAACGGTCAAGCGGAGAGGGAAAATGCTGAAGTGCTGCGTGGGCTCAAGACCAGGACTTTCGACAGGCTGCGCAAGTACGGAAGGAACTGGATCGAGGAGCTGCCGGTGGTTCTTTGGTCGATCAGGACGACGCCAAATCGAGCCACAGGGCAAACACCTTTCGCTCTAGTCTATAGAGCAGAGGCAGTTCTCCCCACGGAACTCGTATACGGATCACCTTGAGTGCTCGCCTATGATGAGCTTGAGCAAGAGCAGCTGCGACAAGACGACGTGCTGCTCCTTGAGGAGGACCGTCTTCAGGCTGCTATACGAGCTGCTCGATACCAGCAAGCTTTGCGCCGCTACCATAGCCGCAAAGTTAATGCCAGAAGCTTCGAGGAAGGCGACCTTGTTCTTCGGCGCGTTCAGTCCGCCAAGAATTCCAACAAGTTGACGCCGAAGTGGGAAGGCCCTTTCCGGGTGAAACGAGTCACTAGGCCTGGCGCAGTCCGCCTTGAGACCGAAGATGGCACTCCGGTGAGCAACTCCTGGAACATTGAGCATCTTTGTAAGTTTTACCCGTAGGGCGCGGTTGCCGGAACCCGTTTAGGCAACCACCTTTTGTACAAGTCTTGCCGATGTTGCATGTAATCCTTTGTACAAAGCCGGGCGCAGATCCCGTGCATAAGTAAAACTCATGTGCTCCGCACATCTTGTCAATTTCATGCTTTCTACCTTATATTTGCATGCATTATCTGACACTTTGTGCAGCGCAACCCCCGGTAAGCAATAACGAGCCAGAAGGCACCATATCTTTATTTTCTCTTCTTTCTTTTTCTAATAAAGGAAAGCAAGGTTCCCTCGCACACAAGTTTGCCGGGGGGAAAGGAGAAGATTATGATGTGGACCAGGCATCGTTCAAGCAAGTTTCGCCTTGCCGGAAAGCAAACGACAGAAAAGCTCAGTTGCCAAAGTTTGAGCAATCAGTTTTTAAATTTTTAAGTTATATTCCTTGAACGACCGTACTTTGTATGGAAAACCTGTGTGCGGAGGAACCAACTCGTAGCTAGTTGCGCCCTTACTTTGTTTCGAGTCCGCTCAACAACTTAAGTGAGCTGCGACTAGTTGCGACAAGGTTTCTTGTCAGTAGCGGCACCGCCAGCAGGCTGCTGACGTCCCGCACTCAGCACTCGCGGCTAAGGTGCCTGCGCCGGCAAGTTCCCTAAAAGCGTAGGGCAAAAACATACAAAGGAAGGAATCAAATAAAGGGAATAACATAGGAATCTCTACCCAAAATAGAGTTATATTACAAGATAGCTTGTCGCAGCTCTAACAGATTGTTCTCATGACACGGCCAGCAGTGACAAGAAAAAGAAAAAAACGGGCGGCCTAATCTACGCGATTGCCCTCAACCCTCTTGATCTCGCTCACCTTGTCCACAATGGGTGCGACAAGGGCCTTGAGCGCATCCAGATCAGCATCCGGCGGCAAGGATTTGAGGACGTCGGTGAGGTTGAGGCCTGGATTGCGGAAGGCCACCTTCACCAGCACCTTCTGAAGAACCCCCGTGCAGATCTTGCGCGACTCGTCGGCCAGCTGCTTTGGGATCTTCTCCCGGAGTCGCTGAAGGGCCGTCGCCACACCTTTGAAGAACAAGCTGAGCTTGGCGCTGGGTTGGAGGTGCTCGTCGGAGGAGTACCCGAGATCCTCCATCCCCAGCTGCGCCAGCTCCCCGTCGATGGCTGCGGCAACATTCACAAGACCCTTAGTCCAGTGCTCCACAGTCTCCCTGAAGGCGTCGTGGGCGGCAGCAGCATTCGCCAGCAGCGCCTCGTCGGCCTTGATCTTCTTCGACAAGGCCACCTCCCGCTCCTTGGTGCCGTCCAGCGTTTGAGCCAAAGTAGCCAACTTCAACTCGAGATCCGCATTGGAATCCTTGGCGGCGCTGAGCTCCTTGCTCCTCTCAGCGAGAAGAACCTGCAGCTCACCATGAGCGGCAGCGTCCTTCTCGCGCTCACGCTTGAGCGCAGCAAGCTCCTCGCCGCTCGCCCTGAGATCGGCTTCCAGCTGTGCCACCTTCATCTCCAGCTCCTTCTTGGCGGCCTCAGCAGCTTCGGCAGCATCCCTTGCTTCCTTGAGAGCCCCGCCAATTGCTTGCTCGCGCGTGACAAGCTCCTCCTTGTGGCTGTCAAGGTTGACCTTGCGCTGCGCCAACTCTCCGTCCTACACAAATAGATTTTCGGCGACAAGCCGTTGCTTCTCTTTAACTTCAGCCTTCGCGAGGAGGAAGGCTTTCCGCTCCTCAAGAAGTTGCTCCTGCTCCTCCGCCAGACCGGAGAGTTTCCTGCCTGAGACCCCGGAGCTCCTAGGCGCGCTTCTCAATATCCACTCCCGCCCTCGCGACAAGTGCTTCTCGGGATGCCAGCTTGGCTTGTCGGGCGCGGTAGAGCGACAGCAGCTTCCGCAGCAGCCGCTCCTCCTCGGACTCGTTGCTGCTGCTGCTTGGCGCGTCGACCAGCGTCAGCCCGGCGGAGGCGAGCACTTCTCCGTCCAAAATTTCTCCTTCGACCGGTGCCCTGGAGCTTGACGCCCTGGGGAGCTTGATGAAGATACCGTCGCCGGCCTTCAAGTAGGCGCCGGACTGAGGCTCTTCGAAGCCTGGCGCTGCAGCATCAGTGGAGGGATCGGCGGTCGGCGTAGCGCCTGGCGCTCCTGCGGCCTCGGGACCGTCAGTGCGATCGCTGGATCCCTCGCCTGCTTCTGCGGCGGCAGCCTTGGCGGCCTCTTCGCCGGCGGGATCATTAGCACCGGCCTCTTCTTCGGTGGCGGCGGCGGCGGCGTTGTTGCCGCGCGCGTTCTCCTCACCGGCGGCCTCGGTTTCCTTCGGCTCCGTGGCAGGTGGATCTGACGACCGAAGAAGGCAGAAAGGTCAAGCAAACACTCAAAAAGAAAATCAGAAGAAGAAGAACCCAAGGGAAGTTTTCGGGCAAAAGGGTCACCTGTGCTAGGATCTACAGTCGTGGTCTCAACCACCGGAGGATCACTGGCGCTGTCCCTTGCCGGAGAACTGCCCCTTGCCGGAGAGTTCTCCCTTGCTGGAGAATGCTCCCTTGCCGGGGAAGCCTCCCTTGGCGGTGTAGTCGAAGCAGATAGCACTTCGGGAGCGGCCTCCGGGTCCTCCTGGTGAGGCTGCTCTGCTCCTACACAAACCAACAGACAGATATCAGCAAAAGAAGAGCACCCATGCGTGCCTGGCAGCATGAAGTAAACCATATACTTACGTGGGGGGCTGCGCTGGGGGCTGCTTTGAGGAATGGTTGCCGGGTCCGACAAGGTGGTCTCGGACATGTCCTCTGCCGTCGTGGTGGGGTCGTCCTCGATAACAATCACCGGGGCCTTGGCTCTCTTCGTGGCTCTCTGGGCCAGAGTTCTGGAAAGGAACAGGTTCAGAGTAAAGCAAATCAGTCACAAGACAAAACTACAAAGATTGAAGAACAACAAGAACAGCAAGGGATCTTACTCTTCTTCTTCCTCGTCGGAGCTGAGCGCGGAGAGATCGAAGTCCGGCTCGCCTCCGGTGCGACGAGGCGGAGGAGTAGGCTCCCTCGCCCGCTTGGCAGGAGCAGTGGCGGTGGACCGGGAAGACCCCGCTCCAGTTGCCGCAGCGGCGTGAGGCGCTCCCGCGGCAACGGTGCTTGCCGCGGTAGAGCGTGTCGCGCGGCTCGGCGGCTGTTGACCCGTCTGCCGCCTCGCTACGTCCGCAGCCTTGCGGAGACGCCTTCTTGATGGGGTCGGGGGCTCCGCCTGCGGCAAACTGTCTGAAGGCTCGGGCCCGATAAGCTCTTCCTCGCCGGGCTCGCTCGGCTCAGCTTCAGGCCCGGCAAGCCCTTCCTCGCCGGCGAACTCCTCTCGCTCGGCAAGGCTTGCCGCCTCTGCTGCCTCTGCCTCCTCCACGGTGAACCCAAACACGCCCGCGGCAGCGGCTGCTGCCGCCTCTTCCAGCCTGGTGGCGATGCGCTGCATCTCCGCATCGGGTTGGTGTCGCGGGTGAGGCTCTTCTACTCATCGGCGCGGACCGGCACCTCTACCAGGCCGTCGAAGAACTCCTGCACGATGGCGTCTACCGGCTCTTGCCAGGTTGGAACGATTCCATGAGAGTCACACAACAGCATCATTGCACGGATGCGGTCAAGCGAAGAATTGTTGCACAGCGGAACGACATCCCGCGGCAACATGAACGGATGCTGGGGATCGCGCTTGAATAGCTCCAGGAGCATCGCGTCCAGCTCCAGAACAGTGAAGTTAAAGTTCAGGCCCGGGTGCAGCCTCATGATATCCGCCGAGTTCTAGAACTCCCAAGCGGGTCTCCCCCTCTCCTACAGGGGGGCAATGCAGCGGCGAAGGAAATCTGCGCCAACTGCGCCTACAGTGAGCCCGGCAAGCCTGAGGCGTAGGATCCGGGTGACGGCGATCTTCAGCCTGTCGTCTTCCGGGGCCACGTTGCTCCAATTGTTGCCGCGTACTATTGGGGCTTGGCGCAGGGCAGTGAATGGCTGCGGGTTCTCCTCGACGACCCAGCACCACTCTGCTCTCCATTCATCCCACTTGCTACGGAGCTCTCCCTCCAGATAGGCTTCCTTCTTGCCGACTCTCGAGATCCAAGCGATTCCGCCGGCAAGGGGCTCTCCTCTCTCAACCCGGGGCATAAAGAAGTGGCGGAAGAGGGCTACGTTTGGATGGACTCCGACAAAGATTTTGCACAGATGTGCGAAAACTGCCATGGTCAGGACAGCATTAGGGGTGAAGTCAAGGAGGCGGAACCCATAGGTGTTCATGATGTCACAGAAAAATTCAGAATAGCGCGGGCATAGCCGCAGTAGAAGAACAACACGAAGAAGGGATACCCGTTCAGAGCCAGTCTCGAAGCGGTAGCCGGGAGTACCTTCGTGCGCGGATGCGCTCGCGTCTCCGTCGACCAGAAGAGGTAGTAGTACTCCCTCAGCTCCTTTGCGTCGAGCTGAGGGGGGAAGATGGCCCGCTCCTTTCGCAGCGCCGCGAGCCGCTGCGCCTCGGCCGACTTCATGCCCTTCCCCTTGTCGGCTTTCGGAGCCATGGCGGAAGTGGTGGGGGAGATCGACGGCGTTGGTGGTGCTGGTGGCAATGGGGGGCGGAGCGCTGCTCTCTTTCAGCTTCGGGAAGAAGGGGGGAGCGGCGGAGATTTTCGAGAATGTAGTAACAACCGGCGAAGTGGGGAAACTGCCCCTGTTTCCCCTGCTTATAAAGAGGGAGGGGCGGACGTTTCGCCCTTCCGAATAAAGAAACCACCCACGATCTCTCCCACGATGCCGCAGTCAACGCGTGCCGTTCGGGGAGGGCGCGGTGGATACGGAGCAAGATACGGCGTGACCCAGGCCGCGCGTGCCCGTGCCCTGCTTTGGGCCTGGCCCAATAGCCCTCGGCACCTTGTGTGGCCCAGGCCCGGGGGCTCCTGTCGGTGTACTAGAGTAGGGGTACCCTAGTATCCCAAACTTGTGCACGGGCAGTTGCAGCGCCCCGCGGCAAGGCTTGCCGGGTGACCGCCAAGGTCCTCCGTGGTTCCTTTGGAGCCATTCAAGAACAAAGTATTTAAGGTCAGGAGACAAGGCCCCGGCAAGAGGAGCTTGCCGGGAAGGCCAACCAAGGCATTTCAAGGAACTTGCCGCGACGCGCCGTGCGTCCCGGCAAGGCCCGGTGAGCGACAAGCTTCCGGACCCGACAAGACAATGGCCGCAGCAAGACGCTTGCCGCGGCAAGACGCTTGCCGCGGCAGGCTACCACTCTGTACCCACGCTCCAGCACATCCACCAACGTGTCGCTCTGGGGGCCTTTCCAGGCGCGCGTGGCGAGAGGCTGTGCAGCCAGCGGTGTGCGGTGGCATGCGAAGCTGACAAGACTGCCATCATGGCGAGTGGTGGCGCCCCTGACGGTCCCTTTTCTGCATTGTTTGGGCGACACAGACGGGCATTTAATGCCTTTGTCCCCTGCCGTCAGGGTTAGGTATGATGCACTGTGTAGGTGGTTGTACCAACCGCAACCCCTTTTCCATTTTTACCCTTCTCTGCATTGCCACCTGTCGGTGACCCCTTGAACATATAAAAGGAGGCCCATGCGCAACGGAGAGGGGGGTTCGCTTCGGTTGGGAACCAGAGAACACTCATGCTCGGTCTCGTGTGTACTGTAGCACTCAGCGCTCCCGAGCAAGAACACAATACAATCAGACAAGCAGTAGTAGGAGTATTATCTCTCCGGAGAGCTCCGAAGCTGGGTAAACTGCTCGTGTGTTTTGCCTCGATCTGCTCTTCGTGCGATCTCTGCCCCCCGCCGAACCAAAAGGGGCCTGGTCCGCCGGCCCCATAGGTGTTCGTGGATCAGTTTCCCCGACAGATGTTGCAAAAATTCCTGAGAAAAGTCAGAATGTGATAAAATGTTGAAACTTTTTGCAAAGTAAGCTCTGATGAATTTTCTACAGTGTGGTAAATTTTCATAATTTGTGGAGTTAAATAAGTATTGATAATCCTGCATTCTTTACAAACTGTACTGTTTTGGCAGATTGCTGTTATGTTTGCATTGTTTGCATATGTTTGCTTGTTTAATGATTCTATTTGAGGATAGCAGTATTAAATATGCAGAGACATTTAGTATGCAATGTAGAATAATAATTTTAGTTATTTTCTATAGTAGAGAATGGTAAGGTTTTGCATTGATTTATACTAACTTATCTCACGAGTTCTTGTTGAGTTTTGTGTGGATGAAGTTTTTGAGATTTAGGGAAACCATGATATGAGAGGAATTAAGGAGACACAAAAGCTCAAGCTTGGGGATTCCCAAGGCATCCCAAGTTAATATTCCAAGAAGTCTCAAGCATCTAAGCTTGGGGATGCCCCGGTAGGCATCCCACCTTTCTTCTTCAACAATTATCTGTTAGTATCGGTTGAGCCTAAGTTTTTGCTTCTTCACATGATGTGTGCTATCCTCGGAATGTCATTTTTTTTCTTGCTATTTTAATAAAATACTTAGATCTGAAAGTTTTAAATAAAAGAGAGTCCTCAAATAGCTACCCATTTACATAACTACTCACTTGATCTTCACTTATATCTTCTTTGGAGTAGTTTGTCATTTACTCTTGTGCTTCACTTATATCCTATGAGTAAATTGTTGAATGAATTAAATATCATGAACTTGAAATTATATTTTCATATCATGCCTAGTGGTAGCTTCATATTGGGTTTAGAAAGTGAAATCTTTTGAAGCTTGACAATCACAGTATTGGTCATACATGCAATTCCTGAATGATTAGTAGAAGGAAGAGAACTTTCACGTGGAAATACACTATCTTGGAAATCTTTTGTGATTGTGAGCCCCCGTCAAAATATTATATGCCAAAATTGTTTACGTTGGACAAGGAAGACAATGTAATGATTTATGTTTGTTCATATTCACATAGAAGTTATATTGTCATAGATCCTTCAACATGTGGTGCTTGCCCCCCCATCTTTGCTAGCCAAAAACTCCAAACCAAGTAGAGATACTACTTGTGCATCCAAAAACCTTTAAAACCCAAATCTTATTTTCAAGAGTCCACCATACCTACCTAAGGATTGAGTAAGATCCTTCAAGTAAGTCGTCATCGGTGCAATAAGGCAATAAAAATTGCTTCTAAAAGTGTGAGATCATTTAGTGTAAGAGAAAATTGAGCGTTGTTTGAACTCGTGATGGTAAAGAATAAAAGCGACAGAATGCATAATAAAGGTTGCCATCACAAGGGGCAATATAACGTGACGTTCTTTTGCACTAAGGGATTGAGCATACAAACAAACAAGCGCATGGCAACCTCTGCTTTGCTCTACGAAGGGCCTATCTTTTACTTCATGTATTTACTTTTATGCAAGAGTCAAAGTTTTTGTCTCTATTCCTTTTTATTTTTCTCCTTTGGCAAGTATCATGTGGTGAGGAAAGATCTAGGCACATATGTCCAGTTGAATATGGGTAGCATGAGTTATTATTGTTGACATCACCCTTGGGGTGAATACGTTGGGAGGTGAAACTATAAGCCCCTATCTTTCTATGTGTTTGGTTGAAACATTTTCCTCATGTGTATGTGGTGAGTGTTAGCAATCATAGAACACTATATGATGGTTGAGTATGTGGAGATCTTACTTTGACTCTATTGAATAAGTTGAATTGCAATTGTTTGGTGACTAAGAATATAAGTTGTTGAGTTTCAAGAGAATTCATTGTTTGAACCTCAACATGTGAATTGGTTGCTACTTTTTCATGGTGAGCTTTTATGAGAAAGAATTGTTGTTATGATGCTAGGTGAAGTGATTGAAATTATCATTGATCAAACTTATGAACTTTGCTAGCATTCACTTCATAAATTATTTCTTTTATCATTTACCTACTCGAGGATGAGTAGGAATTAAGCTTGGGGATGTTGATACGTGTCCAACGTATCTATAATTTATGAAGTATTCATGCTGTTATTTAATCATTCTTCGATGTTTTACAATCATGTTATAGCAACTTTATATCATTTTTGGGACTAACCTATTGACCCGGTGCCCAGTGCGAGTTGCTATTTTTGCTTGTTTTTTACATCGCGGGAACTCAATACCAAACGGAGTCCAAACACCGCGAAATGGTTTGTGGATTTTCCATGGACCAGAAGACATCCAGTGGGCTAGAGAAGCACCTAGGGGGGTGCCCCAACGGGGGCACAATCCAGCATGGCGTGCCTGGAGGCCTAGGCATGCCCAGGTGGGTTCTGCCCACCTCAGTGGCCTCCCGCGCACCCTCTTTGCCCTATAAATCACCGAATATTCCAAAACCCTCGGGGTTAGTCCTAGATCAGAAGTTCCACCGCTGCAAGGCCTCTGTATCCATGAGATCCAATCTAGACCCATTCCAGCACCCTGCCAGAGGGGGAGATCATCACCGGTGGCCATCTTCATCATCCCGGTGGCCTCCATGATTAGGAGGGAGTAGTCCACCCTCAGGGTTGAGGGTTTGTACCAGTAGCTATGTGTTTAATCTCTCTCTCTCTCTCTTGTGTTCTTGAGATGTCACGATCTTGATGTATCACGGGCTTTGTTAATAAAATCGGATAATATGGTGTTTTCCCCTCTCTAGCTTGTTGTGATGAATTGAGTTTTCCCTTTGAGATTTATTTTTATCGGATTGAATACTTTTATGGATTTGAGAGCACTTGATATATTTCTTGCAAATGAATACTCATGGTGACAATGGGGTATCATATTGATTCACTTGTTGCATGTTTTGGCACTCAACTCGCGGATTCCAGAGGTGATATTGGGGAAATCTATGCATAGGGGTTGATGGGCGTTCTTGTCTTTGTTTCTCCGGTAGAAATTTTGGGGCACTATTTGAAGTTCTTTGTGTTGGATTGAGTATTATGAATCTTAATTTGGTTTGGTGATATTTTAGTACGAACTCTAGGATAGATCGAACGGAAAGAATAGCTTTGAGGTGGTTTCATACCCTACAAACAATTTCGTATTATGTTCTACACTAGATAGGAACTTTGGAGTGATTATTCATTGCACGTTGAGGGATGGTTATATGATCCAATTATATTAGCATTGTTGAGAGATTGCACTAGCGAAAGTACGGACCCTAGGCCTCATTTTCAAGAATTGCAATACCGTTTGTGCTCACTATTGTTACTTGCTACCTTGCTGTTTTTATTTATTCAAATTATAAAAATATATTTCTACCATCCATATTACACTTTTATCACCATCTCTTCACTGAACTAGTGCACCTATACAATTTTCCATTGTATTGGGTGTGTTGGGGACACAAGAGATTTCTTGTATTTGGTTGCTGGGTTGTTTGAGAGAGACCATCTTTATCCTATGCCTACCACGGATTGATAAACCTTAGGTCATCCACTTGAGGGAAAATTGCTACTGTCCTACAAAACTCTGCGCTTGGAGGCCCAACACGAGTGTACAAGAATAAAGTTGCATAGTAGACATCATGCACCAGTCAGGCAAAGGACACATTTAGGCCCATCATGAATTTTCTAATGCCATCAATTAATCATGTATTTAGTGTTAACCCTGTCCATTATGACTAGCCAGGCAAACATTTTGATCGACATGGTGCAACAACTCTTCCAGACCCAACTCAGAATGGGATTTGCCAAAACTGGTTGAAATTGCTGCCAATCTGCCAATGATCAGACCAAAAGAGCACAGTGTCCCCTCTGCTAACAGTAGAAGATGTGTCTGCCCTAAATTTATCCATGAGCTTGCAAATATCTCTTCACCAAAAATATCCACAAATGGTTGTGTCATCAGGAAGTCATTGAAAATAATATGAATCCCACACCAAATGAACCCATGGCACATCCACTCTGTTATAAAATTTATTGAGATGTTTTAGGAGCAGAGCTTCATTTTGTAGACCTAGGTTGAGAATTCCAAGACCACCCTTGTGTTTGGGCCTGCAAATCAAAGGCCATGCAGCCAAGGAATGACCCTTCTCCTGACCATATTTTCTCCATAAACATTGTCTCTGAATTCTTTCCAACTGCTTCAACATAGCTGAGGGATTGACAGGCTACAAAGAAAGTAAATTGGCAGAGAAGAAATTACTAAATTAACCAGTTGCAGCCTGCTTCCTTGGGGAAAAACCCAAGAGCTAGCAATGAGTCTCCTCTCCATGCTGTCCACCAGAGGTAAGAGATAATTGATTTTAGTCTGGTAGTACCCACTGGCAAACCTAAATATGTAAGTGGCATTGAGCCCAACTGACAGCCAAAATGGGTAGCTAAGCTAGTAGCAACAACAGCATTCACATTGGTAGGATACACGGAGGACCTGTGATAATTTATCTGCAGACCAGTTGCCATTGAGAAAGAACTTAGCACTGTTTTAAGAGCCTCCAATTGAGAGCTTTCAACATACAATAAAAGCAATGTATCATCAGCATATTGCACCACTGGGTAATCAGGGCCATGAGTTAGCAAAGGCAGACTTAACAAACCCTGGTGCAACACATTATTAATCATAGTTTGCAAAATATTTGCAGCAATAACAAAGAGCAAAGGAGAAATAGGGTCTCCTTGTTTTACACCACACTTGCATTTAAAATAATTTACAGGCACTCCACTTAACAAAACCGAATAAGTTCGAGAGGACAATAATTGCTGAATCCATGTGATCCATCTATTGTCAAAACCCTTTGCAAATAGAATCTTTATAATTGACTCATGCTGAATTGAATCAAAAGCCTTTTCAAAATCTATCTTAAGCAAAATAATGGGTTGTTTTCACTGATTGCACTGATGGATGTACTCAAAAGTCCAAGCAAGACAATCCTGAATTGTCCTTGACTTAATGAAACCATATTGGTTCTTATGCACACAGTTGGTGATTTCCTCCTGAAACCTATTAGCAGCTAGTTTGGTGAGGAACTTCAGACCAACATTGGTGAGAGAGATTGGCCTAAAATCACCAAGGGACTCAGGAGACTGCTTTTTTGGAACAAGGGTAATGAAGGCATCATTGAGATTTCCCAAATGAGCAGTTCCAGCATGAAATCCATGCACCAACCTGATAAACTCAGTAGAGATCATGTGCCAACATTTCTTTAAGAAGAGGCCATTATAACCATCTAGCCCTAGTGCTTTATCAATAATGGGAAACTCCTTGATCTCATTTTCAATTTCCTGACCTCAAAAGGCTTGGTGAGGACCTCTAGCCCCTACACCTTTGGAATTAGAGATAGGATGTCCCTCTCCAATTTTATTGCCTTAACAGTACCTGAGGGAGTCCTGGACTAGGGGGTGTCCGGATAGCCGAACTATCATCATCGGCCGGACTCCAAGACTATGAAGATACAAGATTGAAGACTTCGTCCCGTGTCCGGATGGGACTTCCCTTGGCGTGGAAGGCAAGCTTGGCGATACGGATATGTAGATCTCCTACCATTGTAACCGACTCTGTGTAACCCTAGCCCTCTCCGGTGTCTATATAAACTGGATGGTTTTAGTCCGTAGGACGACAACAATAACAACAATCATACCATAGGCTAGCTTCTAGGGTTTAGCCTCCTTGATCTCGTGGTAGATCTACTCTTGTAATACCCACATCATCAATATCAATCAAGCAGGTCATAGGGTTTTACCTCCATCAAGAGGGCCCGAACCTGGGTAAAACATCGTGTCCCTCGTCTCCTGTTACCATCCACCTAGACGCACAGTTCGGGACCCCCTACCCGAGATCCGCCGGTTTTGACACTGACATTGGTGCTTTCATTGAGAGTTCCTCTGTGTCGTTGCCAATAGGCTCGATGGCTCCTTCGATCATCAACAACGACGCGGTCCAGGGTGAGACTTTTCTCCCCGGACAGATCTTCGTATTCGGCGGCTTTGCACTGCGGGCCAATTCGGTTGGCCATCTAGAGCAGATCGAAAGCTACGCCCCTGGCCGTCAGGTCAGATTTGGAAGTCTAAACTTCACGGCTGACATCCGCGGAGACTTGATCTTCAATGGATTCGAGCCACAACCGAGCGTGCCGCACTGTCACGATGGGCATGATTTAGCTCTACTGCCGGACAATGGCCCGGAGGCCGCACACGAGTCCGCTCCGACCCTTCATTCGGAGCCGGCCGCGCAGATCGAGGACGGATGGTTAGACACCGCCTTGGGGGCTGCAACCTCTACGGTGATAGAGCCGAATGCTGACTTTGTCCCTTTTGAAGCTCGCGACTCCAAGGTGCCGGACTCCTTGCCGGACTCCGAACCTCCCGCGCCCCCACCAATCGAATCCGACTGGGCGCCGATCATGGAGTTCGCCGCTGCGGACATCTTTCGACACTCACCTTTTGGCGATGTTTTGAGCTTGCTAAAATATATCTCGTTATCAGGAGAGCCCTGGCCGGACTGCGGTCGGGACGGCTGGGATGCGGATGGCGAAGAAATTCAAGACCCACCCACCACCCACTTAGTAGCCGCTGTCGATGATCTAACCGACATGCTAGACTTCGACTCCGACGACATCAACGGTATGGACGACGATGTCAGAGACGACCAAGAACCAGCGCCTACTGGGCACTGGAAAGCCACCTCGTCATACGACATATACATGGTGGATATCCCAAAGGATGGGAATGGCAAAGGAACAGCGGAGGAAGACCCATTCAAGAAACAGCCCAAGCGCCGGCGTCAGCGGCGCCGCTCTAAATCCCGCCACAGCAAGAATGGCGATTCCGGCACCGGAGATAATAATACCCCAGACAGTGCCGAAGACAACCCCCTCCAGCAAGATTCAGCGCAGGAGGACGGGGATGCCAGCCCTCACAAGAGGGCGGCAGACGATGAGGTAGAGGAAGATATTTACACGCCTCCCTCCGGAGACGAGGCAAGCCTCGACGACGACGAATTTGTCGTGCCTGAGGATCCCGTTGAACAAGAGCGTTTTAAATGCAGGCTTATGGCCACGGCAAACAGCCTCAAGAAAAAGCAGCAACAGCTTAGAGCTAATCAGGATCTGCTAGCCGACAGATGGACGGAAGTCCTGGCGGCCAAAGAGCATGAGCTCGAACGCCCCTCCAAAAGCTACCCCAAACGCAAGTTGCTCCCCGATTAGAGGAGGAGGCATATAAACCTGCATCACCAGAGCACAATACGGCTGACCGGCCACCTCGTGGCCGCAACAGAGAGGCCTCTAGGCCCTTCACTATAACCGTACCCCGGCACCGCTCGAACAACACAAGGCCACAGGGGAATGCTCCGGACTTGCGAGATATATTGGAGGATAAGGCAAGACAATCAAGATCGATCTACGGATCCCGTGGGCGCGCCACGATACGTGACGACAACCGTCGCGCCGGACACAATAAGTCCGGCCGGGCCGAACACAATAGACAAAGCTCGTTGGAGCTTCGTCGCGATATAGCCCAATACAGAGGCGCCGCACACCCACTATGCTTCATAGACGAAGTAATGGATCATCAAATCCCCGAAGGGTTTAAACGCGTAAATATCAAATCCTATGACGGCACAACAGACCCCGCGGTTTGGATCGAAGACTATCTCCTTCATATCCACATGGCCCGCGGTGACGATCTTCACGCCATCAAATACCTCCCACTCAAGCTTAAAGGACCAGCTCGACATTGGCTTAACAGCTTGCCAGCAGAATCAATTGGATGTTGGGAGGACCTGGAAGCCGCATTCCTTGATAACTTCCAGGGCATGTATGTGCGACCACCAGAAGCTGACGACCTAAGCCACATAATTCAGCAGCCAGACAAATCGGCCAGACAATTTTGGACATGGTTCTTAACTAAGAAAAATCAAATCATCAACTGTCCGGATGCAGAGGCCCTCACAGCCTTCAAACATAACATCCGCGACGAGTGGCTTGCTCGGCACCTGGGACAGGAAAAGCCGAAATCCATGGCAGCCCTCACATCACTCATGACCCGCTTTTGCGTGGGAGAGGACAGCTGGCTAGCTTGCAGCAACAACCTCAGCAAAAATTCTAACAGTCTGGATACCAAGGATCACAATGGCAGGTCACATCGCAACAAGAATAAACGCCGCATTAACGGAGACTATAATGAGGATATGGCAATCAACGCCGGATTCAGAGACTCGAAACCCGGTCAGCGGAAGAAGCCATTCAAAAGAACTACTACGGGTCCATCCAATTTGGACCGAATACTCGATCGCTTGTGCCAGATACACGGCACCCCCGAAAAGCCAGCCAACCACACCAACAGGGACTGTTGGTTATTCAAGCAGGCAGGCAAGCTAATCGCCGAAAACAATGACAAGGGGCTGCATAGCGATAACGAAGAAGAGACCCGACCGCCGAACAATAGAGGACAGAATGGTTTTCCCCCACAAGTGCGGACGGTGAATATGATATACGCAACCCACATACCCAAGAGGGAAGGGAAGCGTGCACTCAGGGACATATACGCGATGGAGCCAGTCGCCCCAAAGTTCAACCCATGGTCCTCCTGCCCGATCACTTTTGATCGAAGGGACCACCCCACCAACATCCGCCACGACGGATTCGCCGCATTGGTTTTAGACCCAATCGTCGATGGATTTCACCTCACCATAGTCCTGATGGACGGCGGCAGCAGCCTGAACCTACTTTATCAGGACACAGTGTGCAAGATGGGCATAGACCCCTCAAGGATTAAACCCACAAAGACGACCTTCAAAGGCGTCATACCAGGTGTAGAGGCCAATTGTACGGGCTCAGTCACACTGGAAGTGGTCTTCGGATCACCGGATAACTTCCAAAGCGAGGAGTTAATCTTCGACATAGTTCCGTTCTACAGCGGCTATCATGCTCTGCTCGGACGGACCGCATTTGCAAAGTTCAACGCGGTGCCGCACTACGCATACCTCAAGCTCAAGATGCCAGGCCCTCGAGGAGTCATTACGGTCAACGGAAACACCGAGCGCTCCCTCCAAATGGAGGAACATACAGCGGCTCTCGCGGCAGAAGTACAATGCAGCCTCTTAAAGCAATTCTCGAGTCCGGCCGTTAAGCGACCAGACACGGCCAAACGCGCCCGAAGTAACCTACAACAAGACCACCTGGCGCGTTCCAAGCACGCGTAGCAATACGACCCCAACCCCAGCCCTCGCAAGATCGCAAGACTGGCCCTTCGCGTACATCATTACGCTCTGGAGATACCATGGGCATAGGGGAAGGGGCATGACCACGACAGGCCCAGAATGTGGCTCAACCACATCAGGGGCTCCTAAGTGCGTCATTTCTTTTTTTTCTGTTTCCTTTTCTTTTCTTACCCACAGGACTCCGTTTACCAGAGGCCCTGTCCAGCAGTAGACCGGCCGAACTCACGATGCAACAGCCAGGGAAGGAGAAAGGCTGCGACGAATATCCAGGTGGTCTCCCTTACGAGCATTTAATCTGTTTTATACACCACTCCACAGCCTACCCCTAGAGGGGGACATGTTTAACAGTACGGTCTCTTGCTTATCGCACTATTTGTATCGTTCTGCATTCATAGCAGTACTTCTTGAATAAACAATGCAGCACCTTTTTGCCTATAATTGCATTTCTTTTTTATACATATGTTCGTTTACGGCATGTTGCATCCGTACACTTTGGTACGGCTAAAAAACACCAGGGGATTATGTTCCCCACATCATGGTGTGATAAGTCCGAACACTTTCACAAGTGCGGCACTCCAAACTTATAGCATTATATGCATCAGCTCCGAATCATGTCTTGGGTCAATAGTTGGGTTTGCCTGGCTCCCATGTTTTGGTACCTTACGTTCCGTTGTATCGGCTAAGGTAGCACTAGGAGAACCACTGCGATTGCGCCCCAGTTGAGCTGGGTTAACGCCTCAGTGGAGAAAGCTAAAACTGACCGTCATGATGAGGCGAGAGCCGGTCGCTGTTCGAGAGGTTTTTTCGAGTCCCTAAAGACTTATGCCGCTTAGAGCAAGGAACCGGCTTTGTCCATCCCAGGCGTGGATAGTGCCCCGAATTCGGTCTTCCGAACACTAGGAGCTTCATCGAAATTTAAAATTATAGAATTCTATGGCTAAGTGAGAGTGTTCAAGCATTATAAGTCCAGTTGCCTAGTTCGTCGTGTTGAGCGCCTCCCTAGATGGACCCAAATATGGGAACAAGAGTGCTCAAATTTATACCGAACACCCCAGCACTCGCGGCATGGGGGCTGAAGCCGACGACTTGCCATCTCTCAGATTTGATAAATAGTCACACAGAAGGTAATATTTTAAATCAACAAACGTTGCTTAGCGCATATGAACAAGGTTTTCTGCGCACAGGATAACAAAATGCGAGTTTACTCAAATATTACATCATTGGAGCACTCACCCGCAATAGTGCGGGCACCCTTCAGGACACTCTTATATTACATCTCGGGCGTACGATACTCCTTGCCCGGCGGTGGCGCGTCCGTCACAAGCTTCTCAGCATCCATCTTGCCCCAGTGCACCTTAGCACGGGCAAGGGCCCGACGGGCACCTTCAATACAGGTGGATCGCTTGATGACCTCAACCCATGGACACGCATCCACCAGCCGCCGCACCAGGCCGAAGTAGCTCCCACGCATGGCCTCATTGGGCCACAGCCGAACTATGAGGCCCTTCATGGCCTGTTCGGCCACCTTGTGGAGCTCGACCAGCTGCTTCAGCTGATCGCTAAGGGGAACCAGATGTCCAGCCTCAGCATACTGAGACCAGAAGACCTTTCCGTCGTGCTCCCCTCATCGGCTCTGTAGAAAGCGGCAGCATCGGACACGCTGCGAGGCAGATCTGCGAACGCTCCTGGAGAGCTCCAAATTCGGGTAAGTAACACGTAATACACATCCACATGCTTGCTTTGCATGAAAAATTCCTTACCCGACGCTATTTTCTTCAACGCCTCGATTTCCTGGAGGGCCTTGTAGGCTTCGGCCTTAGCGGCTTTGGCACTCTCAAGAGCCGATGCAAGCTCGGACTCTCGAGTCTTCGAGTCATGCTCCAAACTCTCGTGTTTTTCCACGAGAGCCAGGAGCTCTTGCCGTACCTCCGCCACCCGCGCCTCCTGCTTCTCTCGCTCGGCGCGCTCCGTGGCCGCATTGCGTTCGGCCACGGACACTGCCTCCTTCAGGGTCGCCACCTGGTTTGTGGCCCCTGCAATACCCATGTTATCCTAGTCATTCTTTTTGCAACCAAATCCTTTTACGTAAGGTACAATTTTAATAAGGTGCTACTCACCTTCTTTGTCCTCGAGTTGCTTCTTGGCACGGCCGAGCTCGTTCTCGGACCGCTCGAGGTTTTTCTTCAAAGCATTGACCTCCGTAGTCAGTGCGGCAGAGGTCAGCAGGGTAGCCTGCAATCCCATATCGACATATTTTTTATGACTCCTACGTATATCTTTTTAGATGCTCAGTCCGGCTTTTCTTTCCGAACACCGAACCGAGCATCAGGGGCTACTGTCTATGTGGTAATATTTTACATATATTAATATTCTTACCTCAAAGTCTGATAGAAGGCTGCTGCAGGCTTTGGTCAGCCCGCTTTTGGCGAGCTGGACCTTCTGAATTACCGCACTCATGACAGTGCGGTGTTCCTCCTCGATGGAAGCACTGTTGAGCGCCTCCAGCAAGTTATCCGGCGCCTCTGGTTGGACGGAGGCCGGCGGTGCCACGGTCTTGCCCTTCTTGCGAAGGGGCCGCCCACCGGACTCCGGAACCACTGCAGGTTCCGGTGCGGAGTCCGGCATGAAGTCCGGAGGTCACCCTGTGCTACTTCCGGGTCCTCCTCCTCCGGATGGGTCCCTCTCTGGGATCCCACCTCGACGTCGTTAGCGTCGCGGGGAGAAGAGGCGGTTGGAAGTGAAGTACTGTTCACATCCGACGAACCCAAGGACCCGCTCGACGAAGCAGGAAGATCGTCCTTGGGCGGACTGCAGGGTTGTATGCGGTGTTAGAAAGACACCAAGTGGCGAAAAGAAAAATAATGAAGTCATTCGGGAGTCCGGATACTTACGATCTCGCCAGGGGCTTGGCCCTCGGAGGCCAATCCTCGTCGTCGTCACTGGCGTTGGCAGAACAGTCCGGGGGAAGAGTTCTTCCCTTCTTGGACCCTTCGGCCTCCCTCGTTGGGGAGGCCCTCCTTTTCTTCCCTCCCCCCGCTGGGGGAGAGGCCCTTTTCCTCTTCTCCTTGTCCTCGGGGGAAGAGTCCGCCTCGGAGTCATCGGACACCTGAAAACGGGAACTCTTTCGACTACCTGTGGCCTCCTTCTTGGTGTTCTTCTCTGGCACCACATGGGGTGCCGGAACCAGTAGCCCCGCCAGATGGGCATCCACTGGGTCTTCTGGCAAGGGGGCCGGACAGTTCGTCTGCTCGGCCTTCTTCAGCCAGTCCTGTCAAAGGAAAGGGGAGTTTAGATCCCGCATAGAGTGAAACTATGAAAAGCAAGTATCCCGTAAAGGGTAAAATCATTTACCTCGTCAGCGAGACGCTGCGAGAGGAATCCGCGATCTTCGGTAGCGGATGTGAGGGCCTCGGCGCCCTTAAAAAGCACCTTCCAGGCATCTTCATACCTAGTGTCGAAGAGCCCGCTCAAGGTTTGGTGCTGAGCCGGATCGAACTCCCATAGTTTAAAGGCCCGTTGTTGGCACGGGAGGATCCGGCGGATGAGCATGACCTGGACGACGTTGACAAGCTTGAGCTTCTTGTCCACCAGCTTATGGGTACAGGCTTGGAGTCCGGTCAGCTCCTCCGAATCACCCCAAGTCAGGCCACTCTCCTTCCAAGAGGTGAGCCGTGTGGGGATGCCAGATCTGAATTCGGGGGCCGCTGCCCATTTAGGGTCACGCGGCTCAGTGATGTAGAACCACCCCGATTGCCACCCCTTGATGGTTTCCACGAAGGCGCCCTCGAGCCAAGTAACGTTGGGTATCTTGCCCACCATGGCGCCTCCGCACTCCGCTTGATTCCCCTTCACGACCTTCGGCTTGACATTGAAGACCTTGAGCCACAAGCCGAAGTGGGGCTGGATGCAGAGGAAGGCCTCGCACACAATGATAAACGCCAAGATGTTGAGGATGAAATTCGGGGCCAGATCATGGAAATCCAGGCCGTAGTAGAACATGAGCCCCCGGACAATGGGTGAAGTGGGAAGCCCAGTCTGCGGAGGAAATGGGGAAGGAATACCACCCTCTCATGGGGCCTGGGGGTGGGGATGAGCTGCCCCTTGTTGGGGAGCCGGTGCGCGATGTCGCCGGACAGGTATCCGGCGTCGCGCAGCCTCTCGATGTGCCCCTCCGTGACGGAGGAGGCCATCCATTTGCCTCCCGCTCCGGACATGGCTGGAGGAGGTCGAGGCGAGATGTGCGGACTTGGGCGCTGGAGCTTGAGTGCGCGGAGATGGATAAGCAAAGGAGGAAGAAGGCGTAGGTGAAAAGGTGGATCCTTATCCCCTTATATATGGACGGACGAAACTATGCGTCCCCACCGGCCTAGTAAAACTCGCTTTTCTCCCAAGTGCCGCAATCTATGGCGCGGTTGGGTTACCCACGTCCGTATTGATGAGAATACCGGAATAGGGGGAGCACGATCTCTACTTCAACAAGACGTGCCAAGGAAACCGCTTCGCTAAACGCGCTGAGGTGGTATAATAAAAATGATTCAAGTAAAGGCTTGGTTGTGGTGTGACATCACGCCACGAAATACGTCAGCAGATTGAACTTGTGCAAATATTATTCTCTCTACGGTGGAATGTGGAATTTATTTTGCAGAGCCGGACACTATCCTGGTGTTCACAATCTTCTACAAATTATTCGGAGGAGGAACCCGCCTTGCAATGCCGAAGACAATATGCGCGCCGGACTCATCGTCATTGAAGCCTGGTTCAGGGGCTACCGAGGGAGTCCTGGACTAGGGGGTGTTCGGATAGCCGAACTATCATCATCGGCAGGACTCCAAGACTATGAAGATACAAGATTGAAGACTTCGTCCCGTGTCCGGATGGGACTTTCCTTGGCGTGGAAGGCAAGCTTGGCGATACGGATATGTAGATCTCCTACCATTGTAACCGACTCTGTGTAACCCTAGCCCTCTCCGGTGTCTATATAAACCGGATGGTTTTAGTCCGTAGGACGACAACAATAACAACAATCATACCATAGGCTAGCTTCTAGGGTTTAGCCTCCTTGATCTCGTGGTAGATCTACTCTTGTAATACCCACATCATCAATATCAATCAAGTAGGATGTAGGGTTTTACCTCCATCAAGAGGGCCCGAACCTGGGTAAAACATCGTGTCCCTCGTCTCCTGTTACCATCCGCCTAGATGCACAGTTCGGGACCCCCTACCCGAGATCCGCCGGTTTTGACACCGACAGTACCCATTCCACTTTTGGAGGAATGTAAGAATTCCTTGGCCATTTCCTCATGATCTGAAGTAATAGTGACATCAGATAGCTACAAACTTGCAATAGAATTCTTCCTATATCTTTCAGTGGCCATTGCCTGAGAAAACTTGGAATTTTCCTCTCCCACTTTGATATACCTAATGGTACACCTTTTTCCACAATAGAGATACTGCAAATCCAAAAGATGTTCATGGTGTAGTTTGGCAAAATCTTCCTGAAATTGGCTTTTGGCCTGGATAAAGGACTCAAATCCTCTAAATTATCCAACCAAAGAATCACCCAATTGCAATTCTCAATCAACCTTTTGATGTGGGACAACCCCTTCTGCCATTTCTTCAAATCAAGCCTCAAAACTTTTAGTTTATCCACAATTATTGCAAAAATATGAGACTTGTGAGAGCTTCTAGCCCAAACTTGTTGCACAGAGTCCATGAAACCAGGTTGATGAACCCAATAATTTTCAAACCTGAACAGGTGAGATTTTGGTATAGAAGTGCTAATAGATATTAGGTAGGGCACATGATCTGAAGAACTTTTTGCAAGAGGAGTAACTTGTGTCATAGGATATAGATTGATCAGACTAGTAGAAGTGAAAACCCAGTCAAGTTGTTCCAGAAGTGGTATGTCCTGCATATTTGACCAAGTGAATCTTCTCCCCTTTAATGGAAGTTCCAAAATACCCAAGTGCCCTATGATCTCATTAAAAATGAAGATGTCATTCACATCTCCTCGAGGAAGATTTCCATTATCAAGAGATCTTATAAAGTTAAAATCCCCCATCAAGATCCACTTTTGTTTAGGTTCAACCTCCAAATTATATAACCATCAAACAAACTCATCCCTCATTTCACCCTGGCAAGGCCCATAAACATTTACCATAAACCATTGCTCTTTGTGATGCACTGAGGTGAAACTGATCACAATGCCAAACGGTTTCACTTCCACCAAGTTACCATGAAAAACATTTGAACGCCACAGTGTTAAAATACCACCAGAAGCTCCTCTAGAGGGAGATTCAATAAACTGATCAAAACAAGTAGGGCAAATGCTTTTAATAAGCGCATGAGTGCATCGAGAAAGCTTGGTTTCTTGCATACAAACAACAACACATTGACTCCCAAGCACTTTTTCTCTGACAGAGCGTTGTCGTGCGTCAGAATTCAGACCTATGACATTCCAACAGAGGATTTTCCAGCTATGCGTGGACACTTGATTCATTAGTAACTAAACATGATTGAACCAAAAGTAGCATGACATACAATGCCATACATCCCAGAGTATTACAAACGACAATAAAGTAGTCTGCACCATTTGCAACAAAATCCAGCACGACAATAAAAGTAGCAGATTTAACAGGCTCGCTACACCTAATTAAAGTAGCTAACATTAACATTTAAACAGCACAAGAAGAGGAGTCCTCCTTGGAATCATCCATAAGCTTGTCCGTAGAAAGGAGAGAGGGCTCAATCTCCAGCTCTGCTCCCACCGCCTGTAGGACCTTGATTGGTGTATGAGGAGGGAAATCTGTTTGCTTCTCCTGGCTGTGAGCATCTTCAGAGTTGGGCTGGGCCTTGACATCCATGGGCTTGGAGCGAGGTTGTTTCTTCGTGGGCTATAGAGGGAGCTGCTCAAAAGCCACATGTTTAAAACCATCAAGTTTTGTCGCGCTTCTCGTGCGGCGCCTCAAGGAAGTGTCCACAAGGGGTGCAGGCATCTTCTTCCTCCCTCTCTATTTTTTTCTCCTTGGCTTGCTTCTCTGTAGTAAAAACCACTGGTGAGGACTGAGACATCTCACCAGGTTCAACAGGCAAAACATCATCAGTGACAGGAGTAGGAGCATCAGGAAGTTCCTCAAATAAGACTCTAGCAACTGGGCGATTAACCACAACAGACTTCCTCAGAGGAGCAAAACTGGGCAATTTAGCTACCAACAAAGACATCTTCCTGGTTTCATCAAATGGAATAGACCAGGTGTGCTTGGAGTAGGTAACTATGCCCAAAGGTTCGAAGAAGATTGACCTTGGCACCTCTTTGACAGTAAAGTCAAATATCAAATTCTTGAAATACCTCTTCCATATCATCTCAGGAGGAAGAGGTGGTCCAGCCACAATAGGAGCCATGCCAATGAAGATCTCATGACGTTGAATCACAGGAGGCTGATAAGGCACAATTGCCAGTGAATTCTCAAGAAAAGTAGCCTGCTCCTCAAGCTGCATTTATTGTTCAGCCTGTAGTTGTTGCTAGACCTGCACATTCTGCTCAACTTGCATTTGTTGTTCCACAGAAACTGATCCCTCTGGTTGATAAATGACAATGGAAACCTGGTCTCGCTCTGGCGCTGCAGGTTGTGGAGGTTGTTCAATCTATGCCTCATTTTCTTCCCAAAGAGCATGGCCCCAATTAGCGTCGGCATTGTTCTTGGTCTAAGGAGGAGCAACAACAAGAGCATCGTTCCATCCCAACATAGGATAAGGAGGCAACACAAATGGCATATTATCAGGTACTAAATTCCCGGGTAAAGGATAAGGATTATTGTCGGGGATATACCCTGCGGTATGACCCGGCCGGAGTCGTAAACCGGCTGGGACTTGGTAAACCGGCGGATGGTAAACCGGCAGACAGTTAAGACAGATGGCTAAGACAGACGGTAAACCGGTAAGTGTTAAACCGGTAGAGTTAAGACAGATGGTAGAACCGGCAGACGTTGTTAAACCGGCAGACAATGTTAAACCGGCAGACGTTAAGAAGCCCAGGAAAGGAAGTCAAAATAGTTTAAGTCTTAGTCTGAGATGGACTCTACATGTAACCCGCCCCTTCAACTTATATAAGGAGGAACAGGGCTCCCAAAAGAGGGAGAAGCAAGAAACAATCTTTAAGGCTAGACACAACTGAAGGAGAGCCGGTTTACTACGACTCCCTCGTGATGATAATGAGATCTAGCCTCAAACAACATGTAGGGTTTTTACCGGATGATGTTTCCTGGGGCCCGAAGCTGTCTAAATCTTTGTCTTGCATGTTGCGTCTCTCGATTCCGCTCAACCCCTCTCAAGCTACCACATAGATGCGTTGGCCTCGCGACTAAGTCCTCACACTAAGGACATCTAACATGTTAATTCCACGACAGTTGGCGCCCACCATGGGGCCAGCGCACGATGGTGTTGAGTTCTTGGAGGGATATCTTTTAGGGTCGAGAAGTTTGCAATCATCGGAATGATGAAGAACCGGTGCTAAAGCTTCACATCCACAACAGTTTTCATGTGTCCACTATGAAGTTTTCTGCTACTAGCATCAAAGGATTTCCACGGTCAATGAGCAGTCGATACAGAATATACAAGGTTAAAATTCAAGAAAAGTTAGGGTTGCATCGGGTGCACCGCCGCTGCTGCAAGTCAAAGACCTATCCGAGTTTAATCAGCGCAAGGATCAAATCGCCGAGACCAACAAGAGTAAAAAAAAGTCTGAAGCGTACTGCTCCCTGGCGTAAAGACCGAGTCGTACAAAGTCAAGTTGCAGTTTTGGTATATTTTTTTGCTACAAAGAGAGGCAAATCTACAAAGGCACAAGTTCCCAGGCCAATAATTGCCCGAGGCTGGTCATAGTGGGAGTAACTTAGCTAGTAACATAACGCATTTCAATAAATTTTTGCTTATGTGGCAAGTATTTAATGTGAGGTGGTAACATAATATGTAACATAGCGTTTCCCAAGACAAGATGAGTCTACAAGCTAATAAATGAAGCCATCTATGACACTACTATCATGTTACTATGCATTATGAAGGTAGTAACTTAGACTAGTGTCATCCATATGACACTAGTCTAAGTTACTCCCCACTATGACCAGCCTAATAGTTCATCTCACGTGAAAAGCTGATTCACTATTCCTGAATTGCCAAAGCCATGTTCGATCTGCTCACAAAGATCAAGTTTAAAAAAAAGGGAAAGAGAGAAAAGGAGCCGGAGGCCACGACCCGGAACCGGATAAGGTAGCAATCAAGGACTCCTTCGCCGTCTGGGCCTCGAGGCAACAATCCGGACCTCCACCTCTGCTGGGATCGGCCTTGAGCCACGCGAGTCCTGGCCAGCCTCGCCCATGCCCTCGAAGCCTTGCCGGCTCTGGCATACCTCAGTTAAATGCAGCCGCCTCAGCTGCCGCACGCCATGGTCGATCCGCCATGGCTGACCCGCCGACCGCTGCACCTCACTGTAGCCCCGGAGCAATGTGCCCTTCTTTTCGTCCGTGAGTCGCCGCCATGGAGCCGGCCGGTTGCGTCAACCGCCACCTCTGCCGCAACACCACTCAAGATGCCCACGTTTGACCCGTCAAGCAATAGTCGTTGCCGTTGCTGCGCCCGTCCTTCCTCTGCTCTTCGTCGCTGCGCCAATTCAACCCGCCCCGAGCCTGGCCGCGTCCGGCCTCATGTCGCGGCCTCCTGCGCGTCAGTCGTCCCGCTCGCCCCTGCCGGGTCCGTGCCGTTCTGGTTCCACGCCGGCTTCCCCGCAGTCCGGCCGGCCTCGTTCGCCACCTCGCCGACCACGTGCGCGACCCGGCCTTGTGCCGGCTCTGTGCAGCATGCCCTGTCCGACGCCCAACTCGCCATCACCAACCCGGAGCCGCACTTCCCCAACCCGACACCAGATCCAATCGCGCCTCCTCCCGGTCTGCAGCCTGCTTTCTGCAGTCGCCCGGCCTCACGTGCTTGCGGCTCGGCCCAGCCGGGTTCTGCATGTCCTGCCTCCGGCTTAGCTGCGTGCCAGCGCCGCTCTGAGGGCCGGCTCCTGCTCCTCTGCTTTGGTTGCCTCATGAACCGCCATGGCTTGGCGTAGCTACTGCTGTCGCTAAACCGCCATCGCCCCCATGCTAAAGAGCCACCCTGTGCTTCAAACTGCTGCGAGCTGCTTGTTTCCTGCCGAGTCACCTCCAGCAACCTGGCACTGATTCCGACCCGCCTGGCCATTTACTCCTCTGGCACTGCCGTACTTCAGGCATCCGGCCTCAAGCATCCGGTTTCCGCTTTAGCCGCGCTCGCCGGTTTACTATTCCAGCCGGTGCCGGCTCTCCGCGTCGGGTCCCCCTACTCCCGAGTCACAACCCAAGATCCTCTGCCTCTTCTACGACGGATCAACACCAAGCCATGCCCGGCCTCGTCTCAAATTGCCCTCCCGCCACGTGACTCTGCTTCCGCTGGTGAACCGGCATACAAACTACCAAGTCGCCACTATTGGCCGCATTCGCGCAACCCGACTGTAGCGACTGCCGCTTCTCCGTGGATCGCCCGCTCCTGCCCGAGTCGTCCCCGTGGTTTTGTGATAGCTTTCGTAGGGGAGATGGACAACCCGCCATCGCGCGAAGCCGCTACACTGCTACTGCTGTCATCCCTGCGTGGCCTCAGCTGGAGCCGTCGCGGCTCAAACTCGCCATCGCGTCTCCGCCGTCGCCCCCGCGCCAGGGAGTCGCCGCGCTTCAGCCGCGTCCCGTCACCATAGCCTTAATCCGCCGAATCGCCGGCATCCCTCTGTCGCGGTCTTCGCCTTTGCCGAGGTCCGGCGCCTCCGTCTCCGCCTTCACCGGCCACCTCACGGAGTCGCTGTAGTGGATTTCACTCCCGACCGCTCTCGTCGAAACACCGCGCCTTGCTGGTTTTGACTCTGCATTGAGCCAGCACCGGATCACCATCACCGCTGTAAACCACAGTGTTTTTGTTCCCTCCAACATCGACTATGCCAGGCCGCCGCAGGCTCTTCACATTATGGAGCTGCAGTAACAAGAAATAGGCTTTGTTGTTGGAAAAGTCAAAGTACAATGGACGCATCAGACATCTAATATGCCTTGATTACGGTAAAAAAAAGAGCCTATGACTCGGTGGGTCTGTTCTGAGCTGCTGCAGCCTCTGCATCTCACCACCAACATATATGTCTGGTTCGACGTCCCAGAGATATGCACGGCTGTCAGCTGTGAGAAAATATCAGATGCTATCTATTCCATCTATTTTATCAGTACATATTAAATTGTTTGAGAACAATTACTTGGTCTTGCAATATTTTATGCAGGATAATTACTGATGACAAAGGGGTTGTTATACCATGGAGATGAAGACGTGCCAACATCATTCGGCACCGGTGATTGTCGTTACTTAACGGATTCCCGCACCGGTTTACAACGTCGTGGCCGTTTCTCGCGTCCGCGCCGGCTTACAACGCGGAGGACAGCTTGCTCATTCGGCCGACTTACAACACCACGGCCGTCTTTTTCGCCTACACCGGCTTACAACACCGCGGCCGGTTCATCTGTTCGAGCCACCTCTGATACTATGGACGTATCTACCGTCCATTTATTGCGGCCTGGTTTACATCGACACACCTGGGCCGCACATGTCTGCGTGAGCTACTTCTTGATTATGAGCAAGTCACTACTTGGGTAGCCCGGTTTTCTTCCAACAAATTGTAGGCAAATTATCATCAACCGCTGTCTGCACTGGATGGATCCATGGACATGCGCACAAATCGTTGCCACTACAGTTAAGTTAAATTTCAAACAGCCAGTTGGAAGGAACCATTGGCCGAGTTGCTGACACGGCTCATACGGGATCATTTATAACTCGCCACAGTCACCTCAATCTTCTGTGGATTCACGTTGCGTTATTAACACCAATGATATATACCTTCTGCTATGGTCAAGTACGAAGAATCTCAAGACAACTCCTTGAGTCATCTTAAGACTCGGGGGCTACGATGATATGATTCAGCAAGTCTTGCCAGTTTCAACAAGTTTCAGAACCCCAAGACGATGAAAAAAAACCAGGCCCCGGAGGCTACTGTTATATTGATGAAAATATAAAGGTCGTCAAAAAATTTCCAACTTAAAAAGTATATGACAGTTCCAACTCCCGGCTCAATGAAGAAGTTCCGGATCATCAGAAAGGATTTTGGTTCAAAATCTGGTTCAAGAGACATCTTTCTCTCAAAGCGTTGAAGCTCTCCAAATATCCGGTGTACAATTTGGTTCAAGGGAAATTTATATATCACGAAGCTTTGAAGCTCTCCAATCCGGTTCAAAATCCTGGTTCAAGAAGAATTTATCTCTTGCAAAAAGTTAAAGGTTGCTCAAGAGGACCTTTTGCCCTAACGCGCGGTTCAAACATGGGTATCCCTCCTTATTGGCTTATCATATTATTGGTTACATGGGGGCTTCAGCTGACAAAGCGGAGTTCTGTCCATTAATCCGGCTATCACGCCATGACAAAGCTTGGGAGCTTCACACCCAAGGGGCCAAAGAGAGTCTTGTTGCTATGCACAACTCAAATATAGGCACCCAATTAGCACAGCTCATCATGTTACTTGGGGGCTCCTTGTGTCAAATACCAAGGAGTTTGAATGGACCCTTGTAGCCGGGTATCGACCCACGGCTTGGAAGCCTGGTATATTTACCTAAAACCACGGGTTAACCTGCCTTCATCAAGTAAGACACTCCTATCCAGGTCATCCTAGCACGACCCTCCGAACGTTTGACAGTTACTCTCATTGAGACCCTACACTTGTCAAAGTTAAAACGGTGATTGGTTAGTTGGAGGTCCATCTTAAAAGGATTTGTTAAATGGTTCAACTCAGCAGCCTGGCAGCCCATGAAAAGCCTCGAATTTGGGCCTGGCAGCCCTCAAAAAGCCTCGACTACACGGTTTTATTTGCGTTTGTCATTTTTCTCTTTTGATAAATTTTATGTCGAACCGGTGTCTATTGACCCGGCATGACCATCGGTCATCAAATTAACCCGGTGTTCGTTAACCCGGCTCGACTTTCAACTACAAGTTGTCAGTACATAATCACTTATAATCCGGTGTTTATTGACCCAGCCTGGCTTTTGACTATAAGTCACCAGTATATATTTGGATTGCGCTATTGGAATCATGCGCTCATAAATCATTGGGTATATTATTCAAATCTTTAATAGCCAACATGGCTGGATTTTTATTATGGTTATTAATCACCGGTATTATGATTAAGGTTTTCAGAGTCGCTTTAGCGCAATGGTTATCATATTATCAATGGATATGATTTATTCTACAATTGAAGGAATAGTCCCGAGTTGCTGCAGGCTTACAACCCGGCACTTGGGGGCTACATTATCTCCATTGAGATTACATCAAATATGCAAGTCTCATGTCGCTTTAAGCATGCACCATGACACTTGGGGGCTAATGCAAAGTCATTTTTTTGCTCACCTTATTGAAGACCCGACTCATCACATTGTAATGAGCCGGCCCTTGGGGCTACATATTGCTTCTGTCAACAATTTAAGGTACAAAGCTTTTTATCCATTACATTGTCCACTGCTCAGTTGGTAAAGCACAAGGCTCTTAACCTTGTGGACATGGATTCAAGCCCCATGATGGGGGTTACATCGTAAGATGTTATTTTTATTGAAGTATATATCAAGTCCCAGCTCAATATTATCTTACTAAGCCGGCCCTTGGGGGCTACACCGTTGCTGTTCAAAGTTTACATGATTATATGTACAAAGTCCCTGCTCATTATTACATAATGACCCGACCCTTGGGGTTACACTGGTTGAAGTTTTTATGAGCATCAGGAAATTACAAGTCCCAAGTTGCTGCAAGCATGACAACCCGGCACTTGGGGGCTACATATGTGGAATACTCAATTCCGACTAGTGATTGAGATGAACATCTTGGATTTCTTCAAGATTGTGATATTTATATTGAAGCAAGTCTTAAGTTGTTGCTATGCTACCTTCTTAAGACTTGGGGGCTACAAGTGATAGGCAGATAAGAGGTATATTTTCAAGCTGGATGTTAACTACAAGTATGACCCAGTGCTATCAATATTTATAAACCGGTAAGTTCTACATTCTTAAACCGGCTGAAGATCAGATGAGGATTTCAAGGACCATTATTTTTGTTAAGTCATTGGGAGCTGGGTCAAAGAAGTTATTCTTCACAATTTTTCTCTGTGACAAACCAATGTCAGCAAATTGATTACGAAGATGGCCTATTAAACCGGATTTTCTAGAAGAAGGAAGTGGCAAGGACTTAAGGATGATCAGGATCAGTTTAACATGGATAAATCCAAATTAAACTGGGGGCTAATGTCGGGGATATACCCCGCGGTATTGACCCGGCCGGAGTCATAAACCGGCTGGGACTTGGTAAACCGGCGGATGGTAAACCGGCAGACAGTTAAGATAGATGGCTAAGACAGACGATAAACCGGCAAGTGTAAAACCGGCAGAGTTAAGATAGATGGTAGAACCGACAGACATTGTTAAACCGGTAGACAATGTTAAACCGGCAGACAATGTTAAACCGGCAGACGTTAAGAAGCCCAGGAAAGGAAGTCAAAATAGTTTAAGTCTTAGTCCGAGATGGACTCTACATGTAACCCACCCCTTCAACTTATATAAGGAGAGACGGGGCTCCCAAAAGAGGGAGAAGCAAGAAACAATCTTTAGGGCTAGACACAACTAAAGGAGAGCCGGTTTACGGCGACTCCCTCGTGATGATAATGAGATCTAGCCTCAAACAACATGTAGGGTTTTTACCGGATGATGTTTCCCAGGGCCCGAAGCTGTCTAAATCTTTGTCTTGCGTGTTGCGTCTCTCGATTCCGCTCAACCCCTCTCAAGCTACCACATAGATGCGTTAGCCTCGCGACTAAGTCCTCACGCTAAGGACATCTGACGTGTTAATTCCACGACAGTTACCATCTAATGGCATTGGGTCCTCATCATTTGGCATCTGATTAGCAAAATCTACACCCAGAACATACCACGCCGCAGTCCAGGAAACTTGTGCTCCACCCCATTCTGGATAATCACCAAAAACCACATCACCTGGAACCAGAGGCATGTTAGGGAAACTAGCCTCAACCAAAGTTCTCACAAAGTGTGGATCTTCACTGTCCCAGGAGATAAACTTCCCAAAAGTACCTATCGCTTGCAAGATGAACTCGGTAGTGCGATAATATAGAGGAATGCCAATAAACATTATCCAGTCATTGCGGAAACCATGAGTCCCCTTAAAATCCC
>NC_041387.1:549732919-549786402 GCF_002162155.2 Triticum dicoccoides | reverse complement strand
CATGCTTCATAAATCTAAAAAATCGATCATCGCCAGTCGGGAAAGGAGCATGCTAAACTAGAGAATATCTGACAGTTGGATCTCTAACTTGGAACAGACCAACCCCATGAAACCATGGCTGAGCAGAGTGAACCATTATACCTATGTTTTGCAGGAATTGCACAACCTCCTCGCAAATTGGCCCCAGCGGCCCCTCCCGGGCAAGCATCACCTCAGCCACCATGCAATCCTCATGGTGGCGAGGTGGACACGCTGCCAGCATGAGGAAGGTGCGAGGAAGATGACAGTCACCACCATCAATGATGTGGTGCCCAGCGGGCACAAAGCGTGGAGGATCGAGCTCGTAGTTTGCCATGGATGGAGATGGAAAGGCTGGCCTGGGGTTTTCTTGGGAGGGAGGAGAGGGAGCTTGCAGCAATGTGGGCAGCCATGATGTGACCGGATAGTCTATCCCAATAACTCCAGCTCCCTTCCCATGACAGGTTGAGGATTCCGAAATACTCGTATTTTGTTGCTGAGAAATTGGCTTCCAAACCAATCCATTGAAGCGTGTGAAATCATTGCAATCCTTCCTAGAGTGACCCGGGCGAGAGCAAGCCGTGCAGACCGCTCGAATTCCATAGTCAAATGACAGGTGGCCCCTCTAAGAACAAATAGTGCAAGTAACAATGCGGTCCACCATGTCATCGACCATTTCTTCAAATTGCCGAGCAGCCTCTTGAGAGGTAGGAATATCCTGAGCAATGGGCATTGGGCTCGGGCTAGAGAGGATAGAAGGCCCACCAAAAATTAGGCTATTCTGCAGCGATGGGCCATCGCCCAACAGGATCTCACATTGCATTGGGCCAGTAACTAATTGATCAGTTTGAATAGATATCAAACCCGCCTCCGCGATTCGCGTGGATAGATCGCCGTAATGCATGAGAATTCGTTCCAAAGACTCCGGAATGCTCCCCGGCATGGGGCTTGCCCGCCTGCCCAACTCCGGTAATGGAGCAACCATACTATACACAATGGGTGGTCGAGCCACCGTCCAATACAAGTCCATGGGAGGAGACTGCCCGATGACAACATGCTCATGAGCAGAAACCTCATAGCCACCATCTATGATCGTTCAATACATTTCTGCGTTGTAGGATATCTATAACCTTTGCATGCCGAGTATTGTTCAAAAGTGGCAAAATAAAGTTTCTTCTTAGCCAAGTCTGCCGATTTGATAGAAGATCTAGTAGGAGGTTTATGCATGGCCAAGGGACCTAGAGATGATCAACGCTTAGTTGGACTAACCAAAATCCATTCTGCATCACATTCTTTCCACCAGATCTTAAGCTCTCTAACCCAATTAGGCCCCCCATTGCCCCAGAGATTAAAGTAACATTTAAACAGATCACAAGCAAAAGATCGAAGATCCATAATAAGAAAACCAACTTGCTTGCAGGAGAATTGAAAGGAATAAACCTTATCTTTGACATGACCCACTCAAAGATCAATCGCAGAGCCACCATGCAGCTTCCAATGCTGCTGCCACAGAATCTTCCGACAAACGGAAACCAGGACGACTAAAAGAAACAACCAATGTGAATGCCCTCCTTCGCACCATTGGATGAACCGTGTGACCGATTTGAAAACCTCATATGAGAAAACCCTACCCTTGGATAAATCCAAGCCAAGAGTAGATCCACCAGAAGAACACATAGAAGATGGGTATTACCTTGATCCGATGAGAACGCCGGAGATGATCCACAAATTAGTGGAGGGAGAAGGAGATCACCAGTGAGGAGGTCAGCGCTGTGGTGGGAGGTGGGAGTGCCATAATCAACATGTTGAGATGGTTACTTGTATAGTTCTTACTAGTTTAAGTTTTAGTTGGGCCCTTCCCCTCTTGGGTGTGGCACCCCGATCCGCTTGGAGCAGGGGGCCTTCGCACGTTAGCCCAGGATAATACCTGACGCATGACAGGTCCATGATACAGCATTCCAGGTACAAGAATATTCATCAAATATAGGTGTAAAAGATTACATCATTGATGCATACAATCTTCTGGCATAGCCCTAAGGCTATTTATATGGCAGCGGAAGTCCATATAAAAGGCGGTGGAAGTCTTGGTTTGGCAGCGTCTCTCTCTGGCTGGGCTCCATAACTCACAAGACTGGCAAGATTACGACCTAGCACGACGGAACAAGCGAATAATCTGGGAACGACCTACAAAACTGGCACGACACACCAGGTCAGTACATTGAATGTACTTGCAAGACAACCAAATACATAGCATCCAAACAAACAGATGAAAAAGAAAGAACCAAGCATATGCAATGGTCTACTTCACACAACTTCTAAGCATGGCATGATATTAATCATAAATCAAACTAAGCATGAATAACAGCACAACATCTACTAGCATGGCATATCAAACTTACTTCTAGCAAAGCAACAACAAAGCATAGCATATCAAAACATGGCATGGCATCAGGAAACTATGCTGAAAATAAACTACCAGTTACCTCCCGTGAAGACATGTTGTATCAACCTTATGCAACAATCACTTACTCTACCACGGCTCCTCTGAGCACACTCATGACTTACCGAGACCTTGTCTTGGGGTCATATCAATGCATCATCGTAACCTCTCATGACTATCTCATAGTCCAAGTCATCACATTCTTTTATTGCACATTTTAATCATCAACTTAGTTATTTTAGGTTTATCCTCCATTTCAACCAAGACCCGATAGTGTGACCTACTAAGAACTTGCGCCCATGACCGAGGACGCGGCTATTGATAGATTGAATACACTCTGCACAGGTAGCGCACTGTACTCACATCACGGAACCCATTGCCTCGCACTCCCATACGTGCGGCCCCGGCGTTCTAACAAAACCAAGCTACTGCCATGACACTCTCCCAGCCACTCCAACCAACACCCCCTTGGGGTTCAGTCCTGGGTGGCCCCGTGTCTACCAAAGACACCAACGGCCACCGTCGTGGCAAAACGGTCCCAAACGGGGACAATGTACCGTAAAAAAAAGAACGAGCACACAAGGTTATGTTCGCCTACCTGATCAGGGTAGTGTGTGCCCATAACCTTCCCTTGCGGGAGGCACCGGCGAGAGGCATGACAATTGACCCATCTAGGATCTCCCCATAAGGTAAATGTGGTTGCACTAGAGAAAGCTCGATTTGCATGGCACTATGATAACCCAGTGATGACGGAGGAGGTTTGTTATTAAGTCATATTATTAACTTCTCCATGATCAATCATTATGCGAGCATTTCAACATGAATGCAACAACTAACATGCAACATACCGATGGAGTAACAAAACATCAAGCATTTCAGAAGAACAATGATAGCATGCAAAACATGGCAATACAAAGTACTAGCAAACTTAACAGTGCAACAGAATTATCATAACATCGATACTACTAACATGAAACTAAACTAGACAGAGGCATGATATTATTAGTAACAACATCAAACTAGCATGTCAACTTATTTTATGAAAACATAGGAATGCAAGACAGATAACAAAAACATATAGCACGACTAAAATAACAGCACACGGAACAGACAAGAAACTACTGCAACTAAACACACACACGAGGTGCAAGCAAAGTCAACATGCAAGTTCGGGGCTCATGATAAGAGGTTGGCTTGCCTGGGATCGACAAATACTTCGAGAAGAAGTGTGAAACGATCATGAAAAGATTTGCCGGAAACAGTTCTCTCTCGGAGGGGGTTGTTTACGGGCAAGGGCAAAGTGGTCATTTTCACTGTGTGAAAACATTATGAAAATGATACCAACAGAGCGAGTTCGACGAGACAAAGACGTGAGCGTTGGAATCACCTTAATCGGAGTTACGGTTGTCGAGATACGAAGGATTGAAGTTCAGGGACCTATCGGTAAATTTTTTTCAGCAAACAGGCCCCTGGAGGAAAAAGCGAACGCTCCTTTGGGCCGAATACGTTTTTCCGAAGGGAAAACGTACTCCACGGAGTACGCTTCCACTTATCCACGCTGGCAGGTCCAGGTCAACGCGGCAGCGGCGGGGCCAGGCGCCTGGGTCGCTGCCAGGTGGGGTCGGGGAAACGGCACGGGGCCCGCCTGGCCAGGTCAGCTCCTTCCCTCTTCCTCCCGCTCGGGACGCGACGAGCCGAGGGCGACGGCAGCCTCGACGGCCATCACCGGTGATACCGGGCACCGTTCGCGAGGCCCGACCTACCCATACGATCAGCGGCGAGAGGAGCATCTCCGGGTGGTGGTCTCTGCCACCTAGGAGCATCAGAGGGCGAGCTACAGGGCCCGCGGCGGAGAGGGGTTCGGTCGCCGGCGGACACGGGGCTATGGTGGGGGATAGGATGGGCCGAGGCTACGGGAAGGTCCGCCGAGGTGTGGTGCATCCATCCAGGGTGCGTACGGGGCTCGGGGGCTGGGATCAAGGGGAACCCGAGGCGGCGACTATGGCGATGGGGAGGGGTCTGAGAGGAGCTCTGGGCTCAGGGAGATGCTTGGGAGGGGTTGTGAGCTGCGAGAGAGCTTGAGGGCTACTTATATAGCCACGGGGACGAGCTCTATAGGGAGGGGATAGGTGACACGCGGCTCGGCTACGTGTCCGTGCGCCGGCGATGCGCACGCGCGGCCAAGGGTCACTGGGAGCGGCGGGAAGGCGACGAGGGGGATGTGGACGAAGCGCGGGAGATCACAGATACGAGCAACACTCGCGGACGAATGGAGGAAGAGGACAGAGGCGAAGAAGAAGACGAGCTCACGGGCGCGCACTATTTGGTCGACGGCGACGGCTCATAGAGGAAGCAAACGAAGAGGTAAACGGGTCAAGGCGCACGGCGACCATGAGGCTGAGCTTTTTGACAAGCTTGGACGAGCCAAAGACAACCGGAGTTGCTCTATTGTGGCCAACAGGAACTAGACCACCAATTTGGCTGGCACCACTCGAGGTCACCATGGGCACTACACGCTCTGGCCACCTACATCGTGCCAAACCTTGTCAGAACTGGAGTCCTTCCAAATATCATTACAACTAGGGTGACGACATGGGAATAAGTGTAGGGAACAGAGGGAAACAGTCTCGACAAGTTTTCTGTTGCAAACTTGGCCACATCTTAGTGATCAAACTAGAGAGATTAAGGACTCATAATGATGTCTGGGAGTTTTAGGGTATCATGGACTACGGTCATGGGAATTATGAGGTCATTTGGACAAGTATTTGGCATTGTTGCAGTGTAACTGCCAAATGTGGTCCAGAAAACAAAAGAGGAAGAAACACTCACTAGGAGTGTTGGATTGGGCTACCACTTGGCAATTCCTCATTATTTGGACATATGTAGATGCTGCAAAAAGATTATACCAAATGGACTTGCCAAATTGGTACTTGCTTCACAAGCATCTCTTTTAACCAGAAACTTGAGAAAATTCTAGAAAAATATTGGCTACATGAAATGAGACAATATATTGGGTAGGTTGGTTTTATGAATAGGAGAAGGCTTTTAAATATGTTCGGACATAATGGAGCAAGATAAAATATACTTGCTTCACAAACTGAAAATTTGGTCAGAAAACAAGAATTGCTCTTGTGCTCCCATAGATCAATGAAATGAGCTGAATTTGGGTGGATGCTAATGATTTGGAAAACCTGATAGGATTGCAAAGTTTCATCCCATTTGAAAACTCTATGAAGGTACTTCCTTCACAAAGTTGCATTCTGGTCAGAAACTTTGAAACATTGCACATGGAGCTAGGATGAATGGATTGAGCTCAGCTTTGGTATCCATGAGTAATTTATCAAGCTAAATCACCCTGCCAAATTGCAGCTCAAAATTAAATAGGAATAAAGCACTTCCTTTGCAAAATTTCAAAGAAGTCAGAAACTTGCATTGGTTCATGTGTCCAATTTTTGATCTGTGGAACATGAGACAACAATGTAACTAGTGATTATATAGCAAGGAAAAGCTCCACAATTTATGTGAGAATTTTATCTATTATAAAAGTAGTAGTTCCTTTAGAAAAGGGCAGGAGTGCAATATTGGTATTAAATAGGAAAAGGCAATTTTCCTTATTTAATTATGGCCAATATAATTGCCAGGGCTTGGATTAGGCATAAATATCAACTCCACCAATTCACATGAATTTAGGATATGGCTAGATAAGCCTTTGGATTTTATTCCTCAGAAAGGCAAGAAAAGGAATAAATCATAATTCAAAAACATTGCATAAGACTTAGCAATATTTTTGCATATCCAAGGATTAGAAGGATAGGAGGGTCTCTGGGAACAGATGGGATGATCAACAGATCAAGGAAAATGATGGCTCCTTTGTAATCACAAAGGCCATATTCAAATTCCAAATTTTTGGAATTAGGGTTTGAGAGGATTTGAGATGATGCGAAAGAGATCTTCTCCACTGACAAAGACATGAGCAAGGTTTTGAAAGGTTGGAAATGACAAAATTTCTCAAAGTCATCTAGCAAACTCAGGAGAAGGATTTTGAAAATGAGTGTTAGGAAGGAATAACAGCACAAAAATTGATAACCTAATTTTGGGGCTGTTACAAACCTTCCCCCCTTAAAAAGAATCTCGTCCTCGAGATTCCTAGGGTTACAACACCAAAGGAAAGATAGACACTCCGGGAAAAACCTCCGGGTTAATTTTAAACCGTCGGTCATATTTGAACGAGTTGGGGCACCGATAATTGGTAGACCCAGGGAGAGATATGGGCAAACACGGTTAAATCCACGGCTAGGGTACTCGAGATCAGACTCTCGAATTTTTTTTGCTAAATGCCCCCAATGAACAGTGGTTTCACCTGCTGACACATGGGTCTAGGGCCCACTCGTAGCCTCCTTCTTCTACCTTCGACTAGCTACTTCTCCTGTGTTGCTGCTACGCGTATAGCTTGGCGTAGCGTGCATCTAGCTCCTAGGGCGATGAGGACCCTAGAGCCATAGTGCACGGCATGCACGGCGCCGGTGCAGCGAGCACTCACGTCGCGTGCCAGCACCTTGTCAGCACTGCTCGCGGATTTGGCTCCTGGACACCGGTGATCGAGTGACGAGCGGTTCTCCTGGACCTTGCTCACCCTACAGCGGGGTTGGGCTATAAAAAATGGCAGCGCGGCTCGCTTCCAACACATAATCACAATGCCGCTCTACTACCCCTTTGGTTTGGAAGGGATCGAGCCGAGCTCCTTCGGCGAGGCTGTGTTCCTGGTGGCGCTGCGGTGGTTCCTAGCTGCTCTGCCGGGCACGCTGATGAAGGAATTATGCCCTACAGGCAATAATAAAGTTATTATTTATTTCCTTATTTCATGATAAATGTTTATTATTCATGCTAGAATTGTATTAACCGGAAACATAATACATGTGTGAATACATAGACAAACATAGTGTCACTAGTATGCCTCTACTTGACTAGATCATTAATCAAATATGGTTAAGTTTCCTAACCATAGACATGAGTTGTCATTTGATTAACGGGATCACATCATTAGGAGAATGATGTGATTGACTTGACCCATTTCGTTAGCTTAGCACTTGATCGTTTAGTATGTTGCTATTGCTTTCTTCATGACTTATACACGTTCCTATAACTATGAGATTATGCAACTCCCGTTTACCGGAGGAACACTTTGTGTGCTACCAAACGTCACAACGTAACTGGGTGATTATAAAGGTGCTCTACAGGTGTCTCCGAAGGTACTTGTTGGGTTGGCGTATGTCCAGATTAAGATTTGTCACTCCGATTGTCGGAGAGGTATCTCTGGGCCCACTCAGTAATGCACATCACTATAAGCCTTGCAAGCATTGTAACTAATGAGTTAGTTGCGGGATGATGTATTACGGAACGAGTAAAGAGACTTGCCGATAACGAGATTGAACTACGTATTGAGATACCGACGATCGAATCTCGGGCAAGTAACATACCGATGACAAAGGGAACAACGTATGTTGTTATGCGGTTTGACCGATAAAGATCTTCTTAGAATATGTGGGAGCCAATATGAGCATCCAGGTTCCGCTATTGGTTATTGACCAGAGACGTGTCTCGGTCATGTCAACATAGTTCTCGAACCCGTAGGGTCCGTGCGCTGAAGGTTTTGATGACAGTTTTATTATGAGTTTATGAGTCTTGATGTACCGAAGGAGTTCGGAGTCCCGGATGAGATCGGGGACACAACGAGGAGTCTCGAAATGGCCGAGACATAAAGATCGATATATTGGACGACCATATTCGGACATCGTAAGGGTTCCAAGTGATTCGGGTATTTTCGGGTGTACCGGGGAGTTACGGGAATACGAGGAAGAAGCAATGGGCCTCATGGGCCAAGTGGTGGAAGAGAGGAGGGAGGGCGCGCGGCCCCCCTAGCCCAATCCGATTTGGACTAGGGGGCCGGCCCCTCTTTCCTCCTTTTCCTCCATCTCCTTCCTTCTCCTTCTCCTTCCCTTCCTTCCCCTCTCCTATTTGGACTAGGAAAGAGGGGGAATCCTACTTGGAGTAGGGTTGCCCCCCTTGGGCGCGCCTCCTCCCCTTGGCCGGCCCTCTCCTCCTCCCCCTTTATATACGGAGGAGGGGGGCACCCCATAGAGACAACAATTGATCTCTTGATCTCTTAGCCATGTGCGGTGCCCCCCTACACCAAAGTCCTCGATAATATTGTAGCGGTGCTTAGGCGAAGCCCTGCAATGGTAGAACATCAAGATCGTCACCACGCCGTCGTGCTGACGGAACTCTTCCCCGACACCCTGCTGGATCGGAGTCCGAGGATCGTCATCGAGCTAAACGTGTGCTAGAACTCAGAGGTGTCGTAGTTTTAGTGCTTGATCGGTCAGGCCGTGAAGACGTACGACTACATCAACCGCATTGTTCTAATGCTTCCGCTTTCTGTCTACGAGGGTACGTGGACAACACTCTCCCCTCTCGTTGCTATGCATCACCATGATCCTTGCGTGTGCGTAGGAAAATTTTGAAATTACTACGTTCCCCAATAGTGGTATCAGAGCCTAGGTTTTATGCGTTGATATTATATGAACGAGTAGAACACAAGTGAGTTGTGGGTGATACAGGTCATACTGCTTACCAGCATGTCATACTTTGGTTCAGCCGTATTGTTGGATGAAGCGTTCCAGACCGACATTACGCGTATGCTTATGCGAGACTGGTTTTACCGCCGTGCTTTGCACACAGGTGACTAGCGGGTGTCTGCCCAGTCTTTGCGAAGGTTAAAACAACACTAACTTGACGAACTATCGTTGTGGTTTTGATGCGTAGGTAAGAACGGTTCTTGCTCAGCCCGTAGCAGCCACGTAAAATTTGCAACAACAAAGTAGAGGACGACTAACTTGTTTTTGCAGGGCATGTTGTGATGTGATATGGTCAAGACGTGATGCTATATTTTATTGTATGAGATGATCATGTTTTGTAACCGAGTTATCGGCAACTGGCAGGAGCCATATGGTTGTCGCCTTATTGTATGAAATGCAATCGCCCTGTAATTGCTTTACTTTATCACTAAGCGGTAGCAATAGTCGTAGAAGCAATAGTTAGCGAGACGACAACGATGCTACGATGGAGATCAAGGTGTCACGCCGGTGATGATGGTGATCATGACGGTGCTTCGGAGATGGAGATCACAAGCACAAGATGATGATGGCCATATCATATCACTTATATAGATTACATGTGATGTTTATCTTTTATGCATTTTATCTTGCTTTGTTTGACGGTAGCATTATACGATGATCTCTCACTAAATTTCAAGATAAAAGTGTTCTCCCTGAGTATGCACCGTTGCCAAAGTTCGTCGTGCCCAAACACCACGTGATGATCGGGTGTGATAAGCTCTACGTCCATCTACAACAGGTGCAAGCCAGTTTTGCACACGCAGAATACTCAGGTTAAACTTGACGAGCCTAGCATATACAGATATGGCCTCGGAACACGGAGACCGAAAGGTCGGGCGTGAATCATATAGTAGATATGATCAACATAGTGATGTTCACCATTGAAAACTACTCCATCTCACGTGATGATCGGACATGGTTTAGTTGATTTGGATCATGTGATCACTTAGATGACTAGAGAGATGTATGTCTAAGTGAGAGTTCTATAGTAATATGATTAATTGAACTTAAATTTATCATGAAATTAGTCCTGATAGGATTTTGCAAATTATGTTGTAGATCAATAGCTCGCGTTGTTGCTTCCATATGTTTATTTTGATATGTTCCTAGAGAAAATTGTGTTGAAAGATGTTAGTAGCAATGATGCGGATTGGATCCGTGATCTGAGGTTTATCCTCATTGCTTCACAGAAGAATTATGTCCTTAATGCACCGCTAGGTGACAGACCTATTGCAGGAGCAGATGCAGACGTTATGAACGTTTGGCTAGCTCAATATGATGACTACTTGATAGTTTTGTGCACCATGCTTAAACGGCTTAGAATCGGGACTTCAAAGACCTTTTGAACGTCATGGACCATATGAGATGTTCCAGGAGTTGAAGTTAATATTTCCAGCAAATACCTAGTTGAGAGATATGAAGTCTCCAACAAGTTCTATAGCTAAAAGATGGAGGAGAATCGCTCAACTAGTGAGCATGTGCTCAGATTGTCTGGATACTTCAATCGTTTGAATCAAGTGGGAGTTAATCTTCCAGATAAGATAGTGATTGACAGAATTCTCTAGTCACCATCACTAAGTTACTAGAACTTCGTGATGAACTATAGTATGCAAGGGATGACGAAAACGATTCTCGAGCTCTTCGTGATGTTGAAATCGACGAAGGTAGAAATCAAAAAGAGCATCAAGTGTTGATGATTGACAATACCACTAATTTCAAGAAAAGGGAAAGAAAGGTAAACTTCAAGTAGAATGGCAAACAAGTTGTCACTCCCATGAAGAAGACCAAAGCCTGAAACTGAGTGCTTACACTGCAAAGCAAATGGTCACTGGAAGCGGAAATGCCCTGAATATTTGGTGGATAAGAAGGATGGCAAAGTGAACAAGGGTATATTTGATATACAGGTTATTGATGTGTGCCTTACTAGTGTTTATAGTAGCCCCTGAGTATTTGATACTTGTTCAGTTGCTAAGATTAGTAACTCGAAACAGGAGTTACAGAATAAACAGAGACTAGTTGAAGGGGAAGTGACGATGAGTGTTGGAAGTAGTTCCAAGATTGATATGATCATCAACACACACTCCCTATATTTTCGAGATTAGTGTTAAACCTAAATAAATGTTATTTAGCGTTTGCGTTGAGCATTAATATGATTTGATCATGTTTATTGTGATACGGTTATTCATATGAAGTTAAAGAATAATTGTTATTCTGTTTACATGAATAAGACCTTCGATGGTTATACACCCAATGAAAATAGTTTGTTGGATCTCGATCATAGTGATACACATATTCATAATATTGATGCCAAAAGATGCAAAGTTAATAATGATAGTGCAACTTATTTATGGCACTGCCGTTTGGGTCATATCAGTGTAAAGCGCATGAAGAAACTTCATAAAGATGGATTTTCGGAATCACTTGGTTATGAATCATTTGATGCTTGCGAAGCGTGCCTTTTGGGCAAGATAACTAAAACTCCATTCTCCGGAACAATGGAACAAGCTACTGACTTATTGGAAATAATACATACCGATGTATGCGATCCAATGAGTGTTGATGCTCGTGGCAAGTATCGTTATTTTCTGACCTTCACAAGATGATTTGAGCAGATATGGGTATATCTACTTGATGAAACATAAGTCTGAAATAGTTGAAAGGTTCAAAGAATTTCAGAGTGAAGTGGAAAAATCATCGTAACAAGAAAATAAAGTTTCTGCGATTTGATCGTGGAGACGAATATTTGAGTTATGAGTTTGGTCTTCAATTAAAACAATGTGGAATAGTTTCACAGCTCACGCCACCTGGAACACCATAATGTTATGGTGTGTCCGAATGTCGTAACCGCACTTTATTGGATATGGTGCGATCTATGATGTCTCTTACTGATTTATCACTATCGTTTTGGGGTTATGCATTAGAGACAGCTGCATTCACGTTAAAAGGGCACCATCTAAATCCGTTGAGACGACACCATATGAACTGTGGTTTAGCAAGAAACCCAAGTTGTCGTTTCTTAAAGTTTGGGGCTGCGATGCTTATGTGAAAAAGTTTCATCCTGATAAGCTCAAACCCAAATCGGAGAAGTGCGTCTTCATAGAATACCCAAAGGAAACTGTTGGGTACACCTTCTATCACAGATCCGAAGGCAAGATATTCATTGCTAAAAATGGATCCTTTCTAGAGAAGGAGTTTCTCTCGAAAGAAGTGAGTGGGAGGAAAGTAGAACTTGATGAGGTAACTGTACCTTCTCCCGAATTGGAAAGTAGTTCATCACAGAAATCAGTTCCAGTGATTCCAACACCAATTAGTGAGGAAGCTAATGATGATGATCATGAAACTTCGGATCAAGTTACTACAGAACCTCGTAGATCTTCCAGAGTACGGTCCGCACCAGAGTGGTACGGTAATCCTGTTCTGAAAGTCATGTTACTAGACCATGATAAACCTACGAACTATGAGGAAGCGATGATCAGCCCAGATTCCGTGAAATGGCCGGAGGCCATGAAATCTGAGATAGGATCCATGTATGAGAACAAGTGTGGACTTTGGTGGACTTGCCCGATGATCAGCAAGCCATATTGTATAAATGGATCTTCAAGAGGAAGACAGATGATGATAGTAGTGTTACTATCTACAAAGCTCGACTTGTCGCAAAAGGGTTTTCGACAAGTTCAAGGTGTTGACTACAATGAGATTTTCTCAACTATAGCGATGCTTAAGTCTATCCGAATCATGTTAGCAATTGCCACATTTTATGAAATCTGGCAAATGGATGTCAAAACTGCATTCCTTTATGGTTTTCTTAAAGAAGAGTTGTATATGGTGCAACCAGAAGGTTTTTTCAATCCTAAAGGTGCTAACAAAATGTGCAAGCTCCAGCGATCCATCTATGGACTGGTGCAAGCATCTCAGAGTTGGAATATACGGTTTGATAAGTTGATCAAAGCATATAGTTTTATACAGACTTGCGGTGAAGCCTGTATTTACAATAAAGTGAGTGGGAGCACTACCGCTTTCTGATAAATATATGTGAGTAACATATTGTTGATCAGAAATGATGTAGAATTTTTTCTGGAAAGCATAAAGGAGTATTTGAAAGGAGTTCTTTAAAAGAAAGACCTCAGTAAAGCTACTTACATATTGAGTATCAAAATCTATTGATATAGATCAAGACGCTTGATAAGTTTTTTCAATAAGTACATACCTTGTCAAGATTTTGAAGTAGTTCAAAATTGAACAGTCAAAGAAAGAGTTCTTGCCTTTGTTGCAAAGGTGTGAAATTGAGTAAGACTCAAATCCCGACCACGGCAGAAAATAGAAAAGAGAATGAAAATCATTCCCTATGCCTCAGTCATAGGTTCTATAAAAGTATGCCATGCTATGGACCAGACCTATTGTATACTCTGCCCTGGTTTGGCAAGGGAGTACAATAGTGATCTAGGAGTAGATCACTAGACATTGGTCAAAATTATCCTTAGTGGAATAAGGATATGTTTCTCGATTATGGAGGTGACAAAAGGTTCGTCATAAAGGGTTACGTCGATACAAGTTTTGGCACTGATCCAGATGACTCTAAATCTTAATCTGGATACATATTGAAAGTGGGAGCAATTAGCTAGAGTAGCTCCGTGCAGAGCATTGTAGACATAGAATATTTGCAAAATACATACGACTCTGAATGTGACAGACCCGATGACTAAACTTCTCTCACGAGCAAACCATGATCATACCTTAGTACTCTTTGGTTGTTAATCACATAACGATGTGAACTAGATTATTGACTCTAGTAACCCTTTGGGTGTTAATCACATGACGATGTGAACTATGGGTATTAATCACATACAGACGTGAATATTGGTGTTAAATCACATGGCGATGTGAACTAGATTATTGACTCTAGTCCAAGTGGGAGACTGAAGGAAATATGCCCTAGAGGCAATAATAAAGTTATTATTTATTTTCTTATTTCATGATAAATGTTTATTATTCATGCTATAATTGTATTAACCGGAAACATAATACATGTGTGAATACATAGACAAACATAGTGTCACTAGTATCGCCTCTACTTGACTAGCTCGTTAATCAAAGATGGTTAAGTTTCCTAACCATAGACATGAGTTTCCATTTGATTAATGGGATCACATCATTAGGAGAATGATGTGATTGACTTGACCCATTCCGTTAGCTTAGCACTTGATCGTTTAGTATGTTGCTATTGCTTTCTTCATGACTTATACACGCTCCTATAACTATGAGATTATGCAACTCCGGTTTACCGAAGGGACACTTTGTGTGCTACCAAACATCACAACATAACTGGGTGATTATAAAGGTGCTCTACAGGTGTCTCCGAAGGTACTTGTTGGGTTGGCATATTTCGAGATTAGGATTTGTCACTCCGATTGTCGGAGAGGTATCTCTGGGCCCACTCAGTAATGCACATCACTAAAAGCCTTGCAAGCATTGTAAATAATGAGTTAGTTGCAGGATGATGTATTACGGAACGAGTAAAGAGACTTGCCGATAACGAGATTGAACTAGGTATTGAGATACCGACGATCGAATCTCGGGCAAGTAACATACCGATGACAAAGGGAACAACGTATGTTGTTATGCGGTTTGACCGATAAAGATCTTCGTAGAATATGTGGGAGCCAATATGAGCATCCAAGTTCCTCTATTGGTTATTGACCGCAGACGTGTCTCAGTCATGTCTACATAGTTCTCGAACCCGTAGGGTCCGCACGCTTAAGGTTTTGATGACAGTTTTATTATGAGTTTATGAGTTTTGATGTACCGAAGGAGTTCGGAGTCCCGGATGAGATCGGGTACATGACGAGGAGTCTCGAAATGGTCGAGACGTAAAGATCGATATGTTGGACGACTATATTCGAACATCAGAAGGGTTCCAAGTGATTCGGGTATTTTCGGGGGTACCGGGGAGTTACGGGAATACGAGGAAGAAGCAATGGGCCTCATGGGCCAAGTGGTGGAAGAGAGGAGGCAGGGCGCGCGGCCCCCCTAGCCCAAACCAAATTGGACTAGGGGGGCGGCCCCTCTTTCCTCCTTTTCCTCCCTCTCCTTCCTTCTCCTTCTCCTTCCCCTCCTTCCCCTCTCCTACTTGGACTAGGAAAGAGGGGGAATCCTACTTGGAGTAGGATTGCCCCCCTTTGGCGCGCCTCCTCCCCTTGGCCGGCCCTCTCCTCCTCCCCCCTTTATATACGGAGGAGGGGGCACCCCATAGAGACAACAATTGATCTCTTGATCTCTTAGCCGTGTGCGGTGCCCCCCTCCACCAAAGTCCTCGATAATATTGTAACGGTGCTTAGGTGAAGCCCTGCAATGGTAGAACATCAAGATCGTCACCACGCCATCGTGCTGACGGAACTCTTCCCCGACACCCTGCTGGATCGGAGTTCGGGGATCGTCATCGAGCTGAACGTGTGCTAGAACTCGGAGGTGCCATAGTTTCGGTGCTTGATCGGTCGGGCCGTGAAGACGTACAAATACATCAACCGCGTTGTTCTAACGCTTCTGATTTCGGTCTACGAGGGTACGTGGACAACACTCTCCCCTCTCATTGCTATGCATCACCATGATCCTTGCGTGTGCATAGGAAAATTTTGAAATTACTACGTTCCCCAACAGCTGATCGGCTCGTCGTTCCTTCTGGTGATACTCATTAGGAACAAGCGGGCTCGAGACAATGCGCGGCTGGGTGTGGTGGCTCGAGGCGCGGTTGAAGATGGGGCACGGGGTGGTCCTCCGCCATGCTTGATCCTCCGTCGCTTTGCGCCGTAGGAGTAATCGCGTGCTGCGGTGGAGCGGGGTGGCAACTTGCCTGCGTCACACAAGGCATTGATGGTGGTGGTGAAGGCTTTCGAATGCAGGTGAGGTGGCTACGCCAGCTCAGGAATCAAACTAGGGAACAAGAAAAATTTCGCGGATTGCTCCACGAAATGTAGGTCTCGAGGTAGAATCGGAGTTGAAATCTGTATCAGGTGTCGGATTTCGGGTTTCGGCAGACCCTTGAGATTCGAACACTAGGGTGCGCACAAAGATCTCTCCCCTACCAGCTCACGTCTCTAAGTCTCGCAAAGATCTAAGCAAGAAAGATGAACACACAAGGGACACGAGATTTATACTGGTTCAGGCCACCATTGTGGTGTAATACCCTACTCCAGTGTGTGGTGTGGTGGGTTGCCTCAGGGGCTGATGATGAATAGTACAAAGGGAGAATAGCCTCGCGAGGGGCTGTTCTTGAGCTGGTGCGATGAACTGCTTGGGTGAGTTCAGTCGCTTCTCTCTCTCTCTCTCCGGTTGATATCTAGATGATCTCGATCCTCTACCCTGTGGGTGGCTAGTCCTATTTATAGAGCGAGGCCCTGGGCCTCTCCCCAAATAATGAGTGGGAAGGGCGCCAATAATTGGCCATTTTGAAGGGGAATATCTGGTACACTTATCCTGACTAAAGTTGGTCTTCGGCAGCTAAAGGCTCTGATGGTGACGCCGCCCTGGGCTCCATGATGACCTCCATCATGCCGTTCTACTGGTCTTGGTCTTGTTGCAACGAGACGGTAACCTTTGCCTGATGCCTTGGCCTGTGCTTGCCCCCTTTGCACCGAAAGGGAAACAAGGAAACTGCGTAGGCCGGTGCCCGCCTGGCGCCCGCTTGGTCCTTGATCGTCATGGCTTGCGTCACGGGCCCCTCGGGAGGTGCGCTGCCTTGATCTCTCTGCCTCCTCGTGAGCCTGCCTGAGGAGGCTGCTCCTGAGGAAGCTCCCTGTCGTCCGCCCTGCGAGGCTTGGCCCCTCGCGAGGGTCTTGAGCTTGAGCTGATGAAGCTGGGCTGCATTGGGCCCCCACTTGAGCCATGCCGCAGGCCGTAGGCAGGCAAGTCCGGGGACCCCCATTCCCAGAACACCGACAGTAGCCCGCGGGCCCAAGGGGCGCCAGGACTTGGCTTAGCAGATAAGCGAAGTGGCAAGTGCGAAGCGCCGCGGGCCCCAACAGCCTGCGGCCTCGAGCGCCGCGTGGCGGTTGATTGGATGTGGGTGTCTCCGCTTCCCCACGATGCCTCATTATACGCCTAGCTAGGCGGACCCGTGGTTGCACACAGCTACTCCCTTCTTGCTGCCCGCGCGCTTCCTGCCCTTCCTTCTTCCTCGAACCTCAACCTCCGCCTCCAATCCAACTCGAGCTCTCCCCTTCCTCGCCTGCCATGGCGCCAACGAAGAAGGAAAAGGGGAAGAAGCCCGCGCCTTCCGCCCGCTCGCCTCCGGCGGTGCCCCCGCCGTCGATCGGTCAATCATACTCAATCCCGAGGCCTTGCGTAAGGTCCGCTATGCTCTCGCCACCATCTTCAATGAGTGCGGCCGGACAACGGCCTGGCCTGCGTCCCATGCTTCTATCAACAGGGTCGCCACAGAGGTCCGGTTCTTCGCCGACGCCTTGTGGGCGGGTCTGGTTCCCCCTTTCTCTGCTTTCTTCAATGCGGTGCTCTCCCATTATCAGATCCACATGATGCACCTCGGACCTGGGTCCATTACTCTCCTGGCCGTCTTTGCTTTTGTGTGCGAGGCAATGGTGGGCGATCCTCCTTCCGTTGCCCTGCAGCGCCATTCTTCTCCTTGCGCCTAAGCGATCCTACTCAATCCTCAAGGCGTGTGAGCTTTCTTGCCGTGCCAGAGACGGCTGCTTCAGGGATCGACTTCGGCCTCCCTCCTTCTGAGGCCAAGTTCAGAGAGCGGTGGCTATACGTGGACGTTGGGGTACCTAGCCCCCTGCTCTCGCACCCAACCGCGCCGGCTGTTCCCAGCTCAGTCTGGGCTCATGAGGCGCTCATGAGCCCCCGGCTTGTCTTCGTCTAGCGCCGCTTTGAGACCTTGAGGGCGCTCAACGTGACGGCGCCCAAGGTGGTGAAGGAGTTCTTCCAGTGTCGCATTGCTCCTCTCCAGCGCCACTCTCGCCGAATGTGGGATTATGCAGGGCACAAGGACCGCACGCGGCTTCAGGAGGAGGACCTGGCGCCTGAAGCACTGAGGACGGTGCTCAAGGTCCTGACTGGCGACCCTTCCTCGGGCAGCCTCCGACACGATGGTCCCCTCATGTACCTTTGTTCGGGGAGGGCCGATTTTGTGAAGCAGATGCCCAACTTCGATGAATGGGGACCGCGCCCGACTGGCCTCAGGGGGCCCCGCGAGAATCCTCTCGCCATGGTTGCCCTTCTAGTTGCCCAAAGCGGCCTCGTCCCAGCTGACGAAGCAGGGAGACGAGAACTGCAGGGAGCCAAAAAGGATGATGTTGTGGAGGTGCAGATGCCTCGCGGGGCTCCGGAGGCGACATCCCATGAAGCCTGCCCTGGGGCAGTGGCTGGCGAGGAGCTCCGGCCTATGACTCCCGAGGTTGGGGCTCCCGAGGCCCCGGTCGTCCCTCACGAGGTGGCTCCCGGTGGCGCTCCTCAGGCCGGTCCCATTAGCGCCGATCATCCCGACGCCTCCAACATGCCGCAAGCCGACTCCTGCACCAAGTAACGAGTAGAGTTCAAGGCCCTCCGCAGGAGGAAGGAGGCCTCAGGCAGCGAGGATCGCCCTTGCTGCCTACTGAAGCATAGGAAGTACTTTGCCACAGATGAGTAAGTCATCTTTCTTCTTTGCTCCTTTATCTCCCAGTTCTTGTAGCTGACCGCGGCCTTCTTAGGGCCCTTCCTGCTGAATTCACGGAGACGGCCAAGGAGCCATCTCCCCAAGCCTCGCCTTTGCTGCTGACCCTGGGCGTGCCGGGCTCGAGCGACGCTCCTGCCGCTCGGCCAGTCGGAGAAGTGGCCCGTCCTGTGGGGCGTCGAGCGCCTGCTGTCCTCCCTTCACGAGCTCTCCTGGGGCACGACCAGCTTGCCCCGTGCTCCTTCCCTGATCGTGAGCGGCGATTGGTTGAAGTCAGCCTTAAGCTTCTCTTCTGGGGACGGACCGGTACCCAGCCGGGCTCCTGGTGCGGCCCGTCTGGCGATTGCTGGAGGGGGCATGCCACCCCAGTGCCCCCCTGGTTCGCCAGCGGCGGAGGATGACGAGGAAGATGTACTCAGGCGTGCTTGCGAGCGCCGCGCCCTTCGCCAAGAATTCCTCCAGCGGGCGACAGACGTAGTAAGCCGGATCAGAGCAGAGCTTGCTAGCGAGGATGCGCGCCTCGAGGCCGAAGGCTTGCGCCTCGCTGAAGAGAGGCGCAAGCTGAAGGTAGCCGTTGCCTTTGCACGTCACCAGCGTGACCTTGACAACATGAAGGCTGAAGCTTCACTGGTGGCCTCGCGGGAGGCCTGCTCCCGAGCCGTCGAGGAGGCCCGGGAAGCAGGCCATTGGTGCAAGGACGTGGAGGAGCGCGTGTGGGAGCTCCAAGCCTGGAGCAACTCCCTGGAGGAGCAAGTGGAGTTGCGCCAGGCGGCCCTTGTGTCGCTGAAGGAGGCCTCCATCGACCAGGTGGAGCTCCAAAAGCGCGAGGAAACGCCGAAGCTGGAGGCCGCCGAGCGCAACCATGACCTTGACCGGCTGGAGATGAGGGAGCGCCTGGTTGCTCGGGCGGAGGATGACGTCGCCGCGCGCGAAACCCGAGCCCAGGAAGAGGTTGACCGCCGCATGGCGGAAGCTCGTTCGAGTCTCGAGTGCCAATACGAAGCAAGGTTGGAGCTGATCAGGGCCGAAGCTGAAGGTAGGACTGCGGCACTCAAGGCCAAGCTGGACAAAGTGACACGGGGCACAGACCTCTCAGCAGCTGCCCTTGGTGCAGCACGGGCAGAGCTGGCCTCTTCCCGCGCCGACCTGCTTCTTCTCCGACAGAGGGTCGATGGCGTCGAGGCCATCGCGCGGCAGAACGAGGACGAGATCCGTCACAGGCGGCTTATGGAGCATGAGCACGCCCCCATGCTCCGAACGCTCAGCGAATGGGCTAACACGGCCCTGGGCAACATTTGTGAGGCCGATGCCGAGGCGCCGCATGAGACCAATTATGCCGGCAACCTCCAATATTTCACTAGCGTGGTGACGCTTCTGGAGAACCGCTCCGAGAGGTCTTGTTGGCTCGTAGAGGATAGGAGCCGAGCCTTGCTTGGGCGTGCCTTCTCCCGTGTCTTCAGCCATCTGCAAAACATGGACCCCCACTTCAATTTCGACGCCGCCATTGCACCCGTGCCCATAGCCATCCGGGGCGACCTGGCGCAATGGGTGGAAGACAACGTGGACACCCTCGTTAGGGCCTTCACGTCTGATGATTGTGGCGTGATCGTGGCCGCCGATGAAGGTGGCATGGTGGACGCACCTGGCGCTGGCGGAGGTATGGGTGGTGACGGTGATGACGCCAGCGACGCCAGGGACGCCTCTGGAGGCGCCCCAGATGACGCGACGAGTGATATGTCCGACTGATCGTGCGTCCTCGCAGTCCACCCTGCGTGAAGAAAGTTCGGGCTCGGCCCTGAAGATTGTAAGAGCATTTTGGGAGGGGAAGCCCCTCATGTAAAGGTTTGCGAACAATATCCCTGTAAGTGTAATGCTGCGCGTGAGCTCAGCCACTGGCCTGGTGATGGGTCAGCTGACCTGTTTACCTCCTGACCCCGACGAGTCCCAAGCGGGCCTGTGGGGGCTGCTACGCCTCGAGTGTCTTCTGAATGGTCCTGTCGATCCTGCGGTGAGAACCTCCGGAGAGGGTGTGGCGACAGCGGTCCAAATTGTATACGTGCCTGGCCTGGCCCGGCTCGCGAGGGGCTCACGAGGGGAGGCAGCTGACGCTAACTTGGACGTAAAGCCGAAACCAGAACACAAGAGATTGCTCGAACGAGACTAAGCTCCCCTTCCCCAAACACATGCAAGCCTCAAGTTCAAATCCAAATTAAATTCAAATCAAAGAAACTTGTCAACAGAGGAAAAGGCAAAAGGCAAAAAGCCGCGTCCGACACCTAGTCTAGTCTTCGACGTCTTCTCACCAACGCGGAGCTAAGTGCTGCCACTAGGCGTGGGCGGGAGCCCCCGAGGCCCGAGGGCGGCTCTCCGGAGACTCGGGGCGTGTACAGCCCCACTCATTATTACGTGAGAGTGTCACGGGGTGGCGAGCTTCACAGGCACTGGGCCTTCTTCACAGGTACCGGCCTTGCTTCATATCGCCAGACGAGGGCCCCGCCTTGCGCCACACTCTACCACCACCGACGGCGACCGGAAACCAAGGACGACGCCAATGGGGTAGAGCGGTCGCCAGCGGTTCCCCCGACGACCATGGGTCCTCTGCCGGGGGCAGGCCCTATGGCACCTCCCCGGCAGAGGGCCTACCTCCGGAGTGCGCCTGATGTCGAGCGCCACGGGGACGAACCCGGATCCCAGCCCCTCTCCTGCAGCCCCCGGTGCCCTCCTCCAGAGGGGTAGGAAGCTGCAGCATTGGGGCAGCCATCTGCTCCGGCGACCTGTACCTCCTGTGACCCATGGTTAGTATAAGTTTGCTACTGAGGAAGTAGTGGTACCAGATAGTTGTTGCCACCGGCGCGGTCGTCGAGGCCCTCTTAGGGCTCTTGAAAGAGCTCAGCTTCTGGTGGCTCCTCGCCCCAGCTTGGCCCAAGGAACGAGCCATGTTATTCTTCCAGTGCGCATTCTCGGTCCACCATGTGGGGCACATAAGCTTCTGGCACCGCAACTCCACGGTTCTCTCCGTAGTGCCCCACATGCCACGCAGCTCGGCCTTGAGCGTTGTCTTGAGGGTGATGGCACGGTGGCCCGTCGAGGCCGAAGGTCGCGGGGTGTGCTCCTTCGCCGGCCACAGATGGGGGTGGTGCGACTTGGCGCCCGGTGCTGATGGCCGGGTTCGCGTTGAGCTGGGCCTGGAGCCCACTCGGAGTCGTGTGGGCACGTATGGGGCCGCCATACGGCCCGCCCTGGACCTGGGGTGGCAGCTGGACGCAGAAGGGAGGCGCTCCCGAGGCGGCGGCGTCCAGGAGTTCGGCTACTCGCTCCAGCAACACGTCAGGGCTGCCCTCCAACAGCCGGCACCATAGCAGTTCTTGGGCCACCGTGAGTGCGGACCTGGAGTTCGCCTGCTCCCGTCGGGTATGCAGTGATGTGGCCGCAGCATGGTTCAAAGCTCTTGCTGCTGACCGCACCTGCCGCGGTGTGAGGGCAGGCGGTGTTTGGCCGCGTCACCCACGCCCCGCAGCGCCCTGCAGAGCGCGGGCTGCCTGAGGCGCAAGGTTGCGGTCTCCCTGGGTTGGCGGCACGGCGTGGATGGGCCATGCTGCCCATCGGTCGGCGTTGGCAGTCGGGTCGCTTGACATCAGGACGACGGGGCGACGAAACGCGAGGAGGTGGAAGGAGGACTCCGGCACACCCCTACCTGGCACGCCAAATGTCGGATTTCGGGTTCCGGCAGACCCTTGAGGTTCGAACACTGGGGTGCGCACGAAGATCTCTCCCCTACCAGCTCACGTCTCTAAGTCTCGCAAAGATCTAAGCAAGAAAGATGAACACACAAGGGACACGAGATTTATACTGGTTCAGTCCACCATTGTGGTGGAATACCCTACTCCAGTGTGTGGTGTGGTGGATTGCCTCATGGGCTGATGATGAATAGTACAAATGGAGAACAACCTCGTGAGGGGCTGTTCTTGAGCTGGTGCGATGAACTGCTTTGGTGAGTTCAGTCGCTTCTCTCTCTCTCTCTTCGGTTGATCTCTAGATGATCTCGATCCTCTACCCTATGGGTGCCTAGTCCTATTTATAGAGCGAGGCCCTGGGCCTCTCCCCAAATAATGAGCAGGAAGGGCGCCAACAATTGGCCATTTTGTAGGGGAACATCTGGTACACTTATCCTGACTAAAGTTGGTCTTCGGCTGCCAAAGGCTCTGACGGTGACGCCGCCCTGGGCTCCATGATGACCTCCATCCTGCCGTTCTGTTGGTCTTGGTCTTGTTGCACCGAAACGGTAACCTTTGCCTAATGCCTTGGCCTGTGCTTGCCCCCTTTGCACCGAAAGGGAAGCAAGGACACTGCACAGGCCGACGCCTGCCTGGCGCCCGCCTGGTCCTCGATCGTCATGGCTTGCGTCATGGGCCCCTCGGGAGGTGCCCTGCCTTGATCTCTCCGCCTCCTCGCGAGCCTGCCTGAGGAGGCTGCTCTTGAGGAAGCTCCCTGTCGTCCGCCCCGTGAGGCTTGGCCCCTCGCGAGGGTCTTGAGCTTGAGCTGATGAAGCTGGGCTGCATTGGGCCCCCACTTGAGCCACGCCGCAGGCCGCAGGTAGGCAAGTCTGGGGACCCCCGTTCCCAGAACACCGACATCAGGGAGTTGTACTGGATCAAGTGGAATAAAGCTGGCAGCATTTCTCGAGAAACACGATTGGGTTAATGAAAAAGAACTAGGGATGAGAAATGGCCAGATTGAAATGCCTCTTCGAGGCTCTGGGTTTAAAAATCTCGCACATGGGCTATGCACAAATAGAGAGGGATATGTGACTTTGCATTCCCACGAGTACGGCCCTAATGTACTCATGGTGGAACCGGGTATGCGTGTAGGATGCAATGTAGTCTAAACTAACTAGCAAGTAGATAGGTGCAACATACAGGCAGCAAAAAAACACCAGGAAAGTCACACTAAGATGTTTTAATGCTAGTGGGTATATGTACTCCTGGCATACATATACCTACACCAGCACGCAGTTTACTAGAGACTCAGGATGAGCCATTGTTGTTTTTAGTGTATGTGTCGTACTGATTAAAATCTTGTTAACAACACAGTGCCAACCCTATCAAACATTTCTGCTTGACAGAGACACACGCAAAAACAAAGGCACAAACAAAAGCAAGCAAGCATACATAGAACACAGCATACTGATTACAACAGTACCATCATACAACAAAGCACGAACGCACTATGCGCTAATCGAAACTACTCGCTGCGGTATACATGGTTCTATCCTCATATCAGGGATGAAACGACAGACTGACCTACTAGTAGAAACCATCGACTGCGTGAGTGAGGTCATGCAGAAGACTGGCTTTGCTGGGGCTCTCTTGGAGGACGAAGACTGAGCCAATCTCCATCTTCATCGTTCGACAATACTATGGGTTGGAGCTCTCCTGCTGGAGGTGTGGCTGAAATCGATCCAAGCAAATGCTGCTGGTGGATCCGTAAAAGAGCCTTGTCAAGGGTGATGATGTTGGGCTTAGGCCACAGCACAAGCTGAGAGGATAGCACTGGTTCAGATGGCGTTGGGCAAACAGCTTGAGATGCGAACTTACGAGCCTCACGGTAAGCTTCCTTGACGACTCCTACCACATCATTGTCCATGGTTCTAAACTCGGCAAGCATCTTTGAAATCATCATCCCCTGGGCAGTGATATATTGCACTAGGCGAGCGATTGCGGGATCCTCTCCTTGGATAGCGGGAGAAGGCTGAATTCCTGCTTCGACCACAATAGGGAAAAAGCAGAACTCGCGCCTTGTTGCCACATGCGGGAACTTGGTTCGGAGGTATAGGATGGCCTCCACAGCAGCGGCCTGAATGGCTAAATCAGCGGTAGGCATGGCTCTACCCTGAAAAACCAAAGGTTGGACATCTACTGCGGGACCTAGGCTGATGTGCACTCTTGCATCAAATAGCGGTGAGGGACGGGTGTCGGTTGGAACACCAGGTAGTCGATGAAGGTGAGCATCTCGACGAGAAGGGGTGGAAAGCCAGTGTGGTTGACAGCACAGGTGCGGGTGTAAAACTTGGGAGCTCTGAAGGTGCTAGCCATGGTTGGGGAGCTACTAGCTAAGCTTTTCTGTAGGGACATGGCTGACTGAGGAGTGAGCGATACGGCTAGCAGAAAGGGGTTTTATAGGCAGCTATGCAGGACAAGCCAGCATGGTGTGGCCCCTTCACCTTAATGGCGAAGGGAAAGCGGTGCGACCGAACAGAAAAGATAGGGTTGATATTCGCTCCACGGATAACTAGGCGGGGACAGCGGGGTGATGATGTGTTGGTTCCGGCTGCACCACCTGTTGATTAACAGCGGCCATGCCGGATGCCAAGGATGGGTCAAATCCCTTAGGGTCATTACAGGTTGATGGTAGCGGTGATCTAATGCTAGGATAACCTATGCCAGCCTGGCTGCTCTGATACCAACTCCTGTGGCACCCCGATCCGCTTGGAGAAGGGAGCCTTCGCATGTCACACAGGATAACACCTGACGCACGACATGTCCATGATACAGCATTCCAGGTACAAGAATATTCATCAAAAATAGGTGTAAAAGATTACATCATTGATGAGTACAATCTTCTGGCATAGCCCTAAGGCTATTTACATGGCAGCGGAAGTCCATATAAATGGTGGCGGAAGTCTTGGTTTGGTAGCGTCTCTCTCTGGCTGGGCTCCATAACTCACAGGACTGGCAAGATTACGACCTAGCACGACAGAACAAGCGAATAATCTGGGCACGACCTACAAAACTGGCACGACACTCCAGGTCAGTACATTGAATGTACTTGCAAGACAACCAAATACATAGCATCCAAACAAACAGATGACAAAGCAAGAACCAAGCATATGCAACGGTATACTTCACACAACTTCTAAGCATGGCATGATATTAATCATAAAGCAAACTAAGCATGAATAACAACACATCATCTACTAGCATGGCATATCAAACTTACTTCTAGCAAAGCAACAACAAAGCATAGCATATCAAAACATGGCATGGCATCAGGAAACTATGCTGAAAATAAACTACCAGTTACCTCCCGTGAAGATATGTTGTATCAACCTTATGCAACAATCACTTACTCTTCCACGGCTCCTTTGATCACACTCATGACTTACCTAGACCTCGTCTCAGGGTCATATCAACGCATCATCGTGACCTCTCATGATTATCTCATAGTCCAAGTCATCACATTATTTTATTGCACATTTTAATCATCAACTTAGTTATTTTAGTTTTATCCTCCATTTCGACCAAGACCCAATAGTGTGACCTACTACGAATGTGTGCCCATGACCGAGGACGTGGCTATCGATAGATTGAATACATTCTGCAGAGGTAGCACACTGTACCCGCACCACAGAACCCATTGCCTCACACTCCCATACATGCGGCCACGGCGTTCTGACAAAACTGAGCTATTGCCATGACACTATCCCGGCCACTCCGACCAACACCCCCTTGGGGTTCAGTCCTGGGTGGCCCCGTGTCTACCAAAGACACCAACGGCCACCATCGTGGCAAAACGGTCCCAAACAGGGACAAGGTACCAAAACGAGCACACAAGGTTATGTCCACCTACCAAATTAGGGTATCGCATTCCCATAACCTTCCCTCGCGGGAGGCACCGGCGAGAGGCATGACAATATACTCAGCTAGGACCTCCCCATAAGGTAAATGTGGTTGCACTGGAGAAAGCTCGATTTGGTTGGCACTATGATATCCCAGTGATGACGGAGGAGGTTTCTTATTAAGTCATATTATTAACTTCTCCATGATCAATCATTATGCGAGCATTTTAACATGAATGCAACAACTAACATGCAACATACCGATGCAGTAACAAAACATCAAGCATTTTAGAAGAACAATGATAGCATGCGAAACATGGCAATACCAAGTACTAGCAAACTTAACAGTGCAACAGAATTATCATAACATCGATACTACTAACATGAAACTAAACAGGACAGAGGCATGCTATTATTAGTAACAACATCAAACTAGCATGTCAACTTATTTGATGAAATCATAAGCATGCAAGACAGATAACAAAAATATATAGCACGACTAAAATAATAGCACACGGAACAAACAGGAAACTACTGCAACTAAACACACATACGAGGTGCAAGCAAAGTCAACATGCAAGTTCGGGGCTCATGATAAGAGGTTGGCTTGCCTGGGATCAACAAATACTTCGGGAAGAAGTGTGAAACGATCGCGGAAAGATTTGCTGGAAATTGTTCTCTCTCGGAGGGGGCTGTTTACGGTCAAGGATAAAGTGGTTATTTTAATTGTGTGAAAACATTATGAAAATGATACCAACGGAAAGAGTTCGATGAGACGAAGACGTGAGCGTTGGAATCACCTTAATCGGAGTTACGGTTGTCGAGATACGAAGGGTTGTAGTTCAGGGACCTATCGGTGCAATTTTTTCTGCAAACAGGCCCCTGGAGGAAAAAGCGAACGCTCCTTTGGGCCGAATATGTTTTTTTAAAGGGAAAACATACTCCATGGAGTACGCTTCCACTTATCCACGCTGGCAGGACCAGGTCAACGCGGCAACGGCGGGGCCGGGCGCCTTTGTCGCTGCCAGGTGGGGTCGGGGAAACGGCGCGGGGCCCGCCTGGCCAGGTCAGCTCCTCCCTCTTCCTCCCGCTCGAGCGCGATGAGCCGAGGGCTACGGTCTCCTCGATGGCCATCACCGGCGACTCCGGGCACCGTTCGTGACGCCCGACTTACCAAGATGATCAGCGACAACAGGCACATCTTCGGGTGGTGGTCTCTGGCGCCGAGGAGCATCAGAGGGCGAGCTGCAGGGCCTGCGGCGGAGAGGGGTTCGGTCACGGCGGACACGGGGCTAGGGTGGGGGAGAGGATGGGCCGAGGCTACGGGAAGTTCCACCGAGGTGTGGTGCATCCATCCAGGGTGTGTACGGGGCTCGGGGGCTGAATCAAGAGGAGCCCGAGGCGGCGGCCATAGCGATGGGGAGGGGTCTGAGAGGAGCTCTGGGCTCAGGGAGATGCTTGGGAGGGGTGGTGAGCTGCGAGAGAGCTCGAGGGCTGCTTATATAGCCACAGGGACGAGCTCTAGAGGGAGGGGCGAGGTGACACGCGGCTCGGCTACGTGTCCGTGCGCCGGCGATGCGCACGCGCGTCCAAGGGTCACGGGTAGCGGCGGGAAGGCGACGAGGGGGATGCGGACGATGCGCAGGAGGTCACGGAGACGAGCAATATTTGCGGACGAACGGAAGAAGAGGACAGAGGCGAGGAAGAAGACGAGCTCACGGGCGCGCACTATTTGGTCGACGGCGACGGCTCACCGAGGAAGCAAACGAAGGGGTAAACGGGTCAAGGCGCACGGCTACCATGAGGCTAAGCTGGTTGACAAGCTTGTATGAGCCAGAGCCAGCCGGAGTTGCTCTACTGTGGCCAACAGGAACTAGACCATCGATTTGGCTGGCACCACTCGTGATCACCATGGGCATTGCATGCTCTGGCCACCTACATCCTACCAAACCTTGTCAGCAGTGGAGTCCTTCCAAGGCTCATTACAACTGGGGTGATGGCACGGGCAGAAATGCAGGGAGCAGAGGGAAATAGGCTCGACAAGTTTGTTGTTCCAAACTTGGCCACATATTGGTGATCAACTAGAGAAATTAAGGACTAAGAGTGATGCCTAGGAGGTTTAGGGTGGTAAGGACTACGGTCCTGGGAATTATGAGGGCATTTGTACAAGTATTTAACATAGTTGCAGTGTAACTGCCAAATCTGGTCCAGAAAACAAAAGACAAAGAAACACTCACTAGGTGTGTTGGATTGGGCTACCACTTGGCAATTCCTTATGATTTGGTCATATGTAGATGCTGCAAAAATATCATACCAAATGGACTTGCCAAATTGGTACTTGCTTCACAAGCATCTCTTTTGACCAGAAAATTGAGAAAATTCTAGGAAAATATTAGCTACATGAAATGATCCATTCTCTTGGGTAGGTGGGTTTTATGGATAGGAGAAGGCTTGGAAATATTTTCAGCCATAATGGAGCAAGATAAAATATACTTGCTACACAAACTGAAAATTTGGACAAAAAACAAGAATTGCTCCTGTGCTCACATAGATCAATGAAATGATCTGAATTTGGGTGTAAGGTAATTATTTGGAATACTTGAGAGGATTTCAAAGTTTCATCCCATTTGGAAACTCTATGAAGGTACTTCCTTCACAAAGTTGCATTCTGGCCAGAAAATTTGAAAAATTGCACATGGAGCTAGGATGAATGGATTGAGCTCATCTTTGGTATCCATGGGTGATTTATGAAGGTAAATCACCCTGCCAAATTGTAGCTCAAAAGGAATTACGAATAAAGCACTTCCTTTGCAAAATTTCAAAGAAGGCAGAAACTTGCATTGGATCATGTGCCCAATTTTTGATCTGTGGAACATGAGAAAAGAATGGAACTAGTGATTATATAGCAAGGACAAGCTTCACAATTTATGTGACAATTTTACCTGCTATAAAATAGTAGTTCCTTTAGAAAAGGGCAGGAATGCAATATTGGTATTAAATAGGAAAAGGCAATTTTCCTTATTTAATTATGGCCAATATAATTGTCAGGGATTGGATTAGGACTAAATATCAACTCAACCAATTCACATGAATTTAGGAGATGGCTAGCTATGCCTTTGGATTTTATTCCTCAGAAAGGCAAGAAAAGGAATAAATCATAATTCAAAAATATTGCATAAGACTTAGCAATATTTTTGCATATCCAAGGATTAGAAGGATAGGAGGTTCTCTTTGAACAAATGGGATGATCAACAGATCAAGGAAAATGATGGCTCCTTTGTAATCACAAATGCCACATTCAAATTCCAAAATTTCGGAATTAGGGTTTGAGAGGATTTGAGATGATGCAAAACAGGTCTTGCCCAATGACAAAGACATGAGCAAGGTTTTGAAAGGTTGGAAAAGACAAATTTCTCAGAGTCATCTAGCAAACTCAGGAGAAGGATTTTGAAAATGAGTGCCAGGAAGGAATAACAACACAAAAATTGATAACCCAATTTTGGGGCTGTTACGTTGGGGCCCGTGGCGGCCGCCCCTTTTGTCTGGCCAGCTCGGAGGCGGTGATGCGTGCGGTTGTGGCGACGGATCCGCCGCTCCCCTGGTGGAGCTTCGGTGCGAACAGCTCCGAGAGCTCCACTCACCGGCAGTGGTCTACGACCATAGCTTCTGCGTATGCTGCGGGATAGTGTACCTCTGCCTCCCCTCCCACTCCCTCAGCCACGGGGAGATCCACATTCACCAGGTAGATGACATCCTCATCCTCGTCCTCGATGACTGCCTTGGTGAGGGACTGAGATGGGTCGCTCGAGGTCGGGGTGATCTGGTTGCTGGCTGACGTGCCGGTAGTGGAGATGAGGCTGCCACCGTGGAAGATGCCGCTCCCGTCGTGGCGTTGCTGCTGTGATATTGCTGCCATGAGCTCTTCGTCGCTTGGTAGCGCAGCGAATCTGCTGCCATGGACTCCATGCTGCTTGTGCTTGGGGAGGGGTTGCTGAGTTTGGGATTTTTGGGGCGGTGGAGATGGGAGCCAGATGAACCGGCGGTGTGGAATGTGTATTTATATAGGCGTGGGATGCACCAGATCGGGGGATTCGCTGAATCAGGGAGAGCCCAAGTGGCATCCTTTTCTGTTAAATGTTTGTTATGTCCACCACTTGTTCCAATTTGATGAGCAGGTTTTTAGGGGTAATTCACTGTGCAGGTAGTAGTCTCGTTTGACTTGCTTGTTGAAAAAGAAAGAAATTCACAGTTGGCATGTATGGAGTGAAAAGTTAGTACTACTGGTTGCTGGCTACAGGAGGGAGGGCTCCTGCACGCGAGCGGCGGCCTTGTGTCTGTCCATTGGAGCGAGAAATGGATTTCGCAACCGGTGCCAACGGCGGGAAAGCGCACGGCCCCAATTCCATTCCTTCCGGCACTTTTCTGGCAATTTTCGTAGGCAATGGCCGGGGTAGTTTGAATGTTTTTTTCCTTTTTCTTTTGCGAGTGATGAGTTGGTTTGGGCAACATTGATTTGAGTAACAACATTGTTGAGGAACGCAGTAATTTCAAAAAAATTCCTACGATCATGCAAGATCTATCTAGGTGAGGCATACCAACGACAGGGGAGAGTGTGTCCACGTACCCTCGTAGACCGAAAGCGAAAGCGTTTCAATAATGCAGTTAATGTAGTTGAAATTCTTCACGATCCAACCGATCAGGTACCGAACATATGGCACCTCCGTGTTCAGCACACGTTCATCTCGATGATGCCCCTCATGCTCTTGATCCAGTTGAGGATGAGGGTGAGTTCTGTCAGCACGACAGCGTGGCGACGGTGATGATGATGTTACCGGCGCAGGGCTTCGCTTAAGCTCTATGATGGTATGATCGAGGTGTGTAATTGTGGAGGGGGGCACCGCAGACGGTTAAGAGAAACTTGTGTATCTTCATCTCTCTTTGGTGCTATCCCTACCTCTCTATTTATATGTTGAGCCCTGGGGTCGAAATTTGGAGTAAAAGCCTCCACAAAGTCGGTTTCACCCGAAAGGCAAGAGTCCTTGTCGGACTCCAGGGCCAGACGCCAGGGTTCCTGGCGTCTGGACCCAAATGCCAGGGACACTGGCGACTGGCCCCTGGACTCCACAAAACTTCCTTTTGTGCTTTCCAAAAACCTTGTGGGCTTTCCCCTTTAGCCCAAATAAAATGTTCTCATACCCAAACATTTCGGGAAACATTCGGAACCCCTTCTGGCAAATTCCAGAACCCTTCCGGAGACCAAACACTATTATCCCATATATCAATCTTTATCTCCGGACCATTCCAGAGTTCCTCATCTTGTCGTTCACATCCGGGAGTCCGAACAACATACGGTCACCAAAATACATAACTCATTCAATATTATATCATCAACGAACATTAAGCGTGCGGACCCTACGGGGTCGAGAACTATGTAGACACGATTGAGACACCTCTCTGGTCAATAAGCAATAACGAAACCTGGATGCTCATATTGGCTCCTACATATTCTAATCGGTCAAACCGCATAACAACATATGTTGTTCCCTTTGTCATCGGTATGTTACTTGCCCCAGATTCGATCGTCGGTATCATCATACGTAGTTTAATCTCGTTACTGGCAAGTCTCTTTACTCGCTCTGTAATACTTCATCCCGCAACTAACTCATTAGTCACATTGCTTTCAAGGCTTATCGTGATGAGCATTGATAACCCACAAGTATAGGGGATCGCATCAGTTTTCGAGGGTAAGTATTTAACCCAAATTTATAGATTCGACACAAGGGAAGCCAAAGAATATTTGAAGGTATTAGCAGCTGATTTGTCAATTCAACCACACCTGGAGATTAATTATCTGCAAAAAAGTGATGAGTAGCACAGTAGTATGATAGTTGTGATGATAGTAGCAGTAGCAAGAGTAACAGTAACAGTGATAGCAGTGATATTGTAGCAGTAACGATGGCAGTAGCAACGGTAGTAACTTAACAGGAACAATATGAGATAAACTCGTAGGCATTGGATCGCTGACTTGTTGGATGATATTCATCATGTGACAGTTATAACCTAGGGCGATATGGCACTAGCTCCAGTTCATCGATATAATGTAGGCATGTATTCCTTAAATATTCATATGTGCTTTATTAAAAGAAATTGCATCACATCTTTTGTCCTACCCTCCCGTGGCAGCGGGTTCCATATTGGAAACTAAGGGATATTAAGCCTCCTTTTAATAGAGAACCGGAACAAAGCATTAACACATAGTGAATACATGGACTCCTCAAACTACGGTCATCACCAAGAGTGGGCCCGGTTGTTGTCACTCCGGGGTTGTCGGATCATAACCGTAGTAGGTGACAATAACTTGCAAGATTGGATCTAAACATGGATATATTGATGAATTCATAAATGGTTCATATCTGAGTTCATGTCACCCGGGCCCAAAGTGACAAGCATTAAGCATAGCAAAGTCGTAGCAACATCAATCTAAGAACATAGTGGATACTAGGGATCAGGCCCTAACAAAACTAACTCGGTTACATGATGAATCTCATCCAACTCCTCACCGACCAGCGAGCCTACGAAGGAATTACTCACTCCCGGTGGGGAGCATCATGGAGTTGGCGATGGAGATGGGTTGGTGATGGCGAAGAACGAAGATCCCCCTCTCCGGAACCTCAAACGGACTCCAGATCTGCCCTCCTGAGGAAGAACAGGGCTTGGCGGCGGCTCCGTCTCGTGGATCGTGATAACTCTTTTTCCCTGATTTATTTTTGGAAATATGTGATTTTATAGTATCAGGGGGTCATCTGCGGGGCCACCAGGTGGGTACAACCCATCTGGGCGCGCCAGGAGAGGGGGCGCACCCTGGTGGGTTGTGCCCACCCAGGTGCCCCTCTCCTGCAGTTCTTGGCTCCAGAAATTGTTATTACTGATATAAAAATCCTCGCAAAGTTTTGTTACATTCCGAGGACTTTTATTTCTGCACAAAAACAACACCATGGTAGTTCTGCTGAAAATAGCGTCAGTCCGGGGTTAGTTTCATTCAAATCACGCAAATTAGAGTCCAAAACAAGAGGAAAAGCGTGAGAAAAAGTCGATACGTTGGAGACGTATCAACTCCCCCAATCTTAAACCTTTGCTTGTCCTCAAGCAATTCAATTGATAAAATGAAAGTGAGAAAGAAAAACTTCTAAAACTCTTTTGCTCTTGTTTGCATAAATAAGCTTAAACAGCACCAAGGTTTTCAGCCACATTATAACTAACCATGTCAAAATAACAATTAAAGATTATAATGACTCATATCAATGACATAATCAGCTAGCGAGAAATAATAAAATTTCTCAAACAGCAACACGTTGTTAAAACAACCATGATATAATATGACAATAGTGGTATCTCGCTAGCCCTTTCTGAGACCACAAAACATAAATGCAGAGCACCTCCAAAGTTCAAGCAGTGACTAAACATTGTAATTCATGGTAGAAAAGATCCAGTCATGATGCACCCAACATTAACTACACATAATGCATAAATCATGAAAGTTGTGCTCTACTCAGTTTCTGGCACTTGTTTTAGAAGGTGGTGACACAACATAAAAGTAAACAGATAGTCCCTTCGCGGAGGGAAGCAGTGATTTGTAGAGGTGCTAGAGCTCAATTTTTAAAACAGAGATAAATGATATTTTGAGACATGCACCCTTCTTATTCACTTCACGACCATCAGTTATCAATATCTTCCATGCTAAGCACGCTAGTGGTGGTTCCCACGCGATAAAAATAAAGGTTTACTCCCCCTCCACCATCAATCACACTCCACGGCTTGTCCGAAACAACGGGTGCCATCCATACCAACATCAGCCCCGGGGGAGTTTTGTTTAATTATTTGCATTTTTGACTTCAGGACTGGGAATCCCTATTACTGCCCATTTTCTCATGCGATGGCGAGTTAATAAACACTCGACCTGAGAATAATCCGCTTAGCATGGAAGATACTGACCACCTCCTGTCATTCCACGGACGATCCAGGCACACAAAAAGGATAAATTTTAGAAGTTTTTAGAGGTGGCACATGCAAATTTACTTAGGACGGCATGGTAATACCGCATATAGGTAGGTACCGTGGACTCATCTGGAATAACTTTGGGTTCTAGGTTTTTGATGTACAAGCAGAGTTCCCACTTAGTACATGCGAAGGCTAGCAATTTAGATTGAGAAGCGGCCAGCTAGAGAGCAACAACGATCATAACCATGCATTATGCGTAAGTAACACTGGACACTAGTATGAGTAGGATATGGACACCATGAACATAAATATCATAGAGGCTATGTTGGTTTTGATTCAACTACATGCATGAACATGTGCCAAGTCAAGCCACTCGAACATTGATAGGAGGATACCATATCATCATACTACATCACAATCATTTTAATGCTATGTTGATATCCAAGATAAATCATTATCAACTCCCAGCTACTTATGCATGGCATGAGAAACTATAATCTCTAATTGTCATTGCAAACATGTTTAATCATAATGGGATGGATCATGGATACTAGGTTAAACATATTTACAAAAACAGAAAAAGTTGAGTTCATACCAGTTTCTCCCTACCATGGCCAGTTCATCAGATGTCGTCATTATTGCCTTTCACTTGCACGACCGAACGATATGAAAATAATAGTAGTGCAACAATTCCATGGACTAAGCTAGAATCTGCAAACATTTTATTCAACAGGAGAAGACAGGGTAAAATGTGCTCTTTATTAGTTCAACAGTTATTCATATGAGAGCCACTCAACATTTTCATCGTGGTCTTCTCCTTGGTACAACTCGAGTAAAAGGAAAAGAAATTCAGAGAAACACGCTGAAATATTTTTGGAGTTTTTGATTTTCTAGAATGGGCAAATAAAAGGGAAAAGCAAAAATGAGAAAAACTATTTACACGGGAAAGCTACCAACAAGCAAAAGAAGAACAAGGAAATATTTTTGGATTTTCTTTTCAATTATATTACTAAGCATGCATAGAAAGTAAATTTCTACAACTAATTTTTTCCCTAAAGTTTTTGAAACACACAAGAAGAAAGCGAGAAAATAAATCTAAGCATGGATGATACAATGAAAAAGTGTGAACACCGACAAATAAATTATGGGGACATGAATGTAAGGTCGGTGGAGACACGTACTCCCCCAAGCTTAGGCTTTTGGCCTAACTTGGTAATCGATCAGTAGCCTGGAGGGTAGAAGGGGTGCTGAGGAGCAGGCATCCACTCATCCCACTGCCGAGGTTCCTCCGCAGCCTCTGCAGCAGCGTGAGCATTCCAGTAGGCGATGATGTCCGCAGGCATAATCCGGTATCCGCCCCTGGCAGCAGAATCGAACAAAGCAGGCGCAAGCAATGGAATAACATCACAAGTTTCAACGCTATAGACTAGGTTATACGGAATAGGGATGTCAGGACGATCATGTATAAGAAAGTGATGGTGTTCCATGGCTGCACGATCTAGGTAAATCTTAGTCAGAGGGTAATCATGAGGGCGTATCTCAAGGTCGAAGTGAGCCGCCAAATGAGTAGCATAAACCCCACCATGTATTTTGCCCTGAGATTTATTAAGATGCAGGCGACGAGCCACGATAGCTCCCAAGCTATGCGTGTCGTCGCCCTCAAGTGCACGAGGTAAAACAACAAGGTTTGGTGAACTAAGTGCAGCCATCTTCTCCCTAGCAAGCAAGCATTTAGTAATGAAAAGTGCAAAGTAACGAACAACAGGAAAATGTAAGCCAGCGGCAGTGATGGCTGACACTCCTCTCTCATCACCCACCATCAAAGTGTGATAAAAGGCCTCAAACTCGGTCGGCCTAGGCTCAGCCAAGCTCCCATCAGAAGGGGTCATGCATATGTTACAAATTTTAGTAAGTGGTATCTGATGGTTTTCAGCATATAAATCAAAGCTCACTTCAGGAGAATTATTCCTAGGCAGGAAAGTAAAACTTTGAACAAAGATGTGTGTGAAGATTTGGTGCTGGTCACACTCATCTGTGATGAAGTTAGTGAGGCCGGAATTAGCAATATATTGCATGAACTGCTCAAGAATTCCAGCCTGTTGTAGGAAAGGGGTGTGCGACCATTCGCACGGTCGTACTTCCGCCAACCTCCAAAGGAGGAGATCACTGTCAGAAGACTCCCTAATAACACCCTTGGAGTTCTTCCTCGAGCCAAACTTCCTGAAGATATTTATGTTCGCGTACAATTTTCTGAAAATAAAAATTATGAGGTGACAAAAATTTGTCAATAGAACTTTATAAGATTGATAGCAGCTACTCATAGGGATACATAGAGGCCATAGCAATCATTCAAACTACTTAGAACACTAAAAATTCAACATGCAAGCTCATCTACAGCAGCACCAATAGTAGCTAATTATTCAAAGTATCAATCACTAAAACAAAAACTAATTGGACAAATGGTGGAGTCACATACCAAGCAACAATCCCCCGAAACAGTTTCGGAAACGTAGCTTCGAGCTAAGAGATCAAAATCCGCGGGTTTGAGCTCAAGAACACGGGAGAGAGAGCAATGGAGAGTTTTTTCTGGAGGGAAGTAATGATGTGGGCTAAAGAGATAAGTGAGGGGTCCCACATGGGGACCACAACCCACCAGGGCGCGCCTGGGGGTCCTGGCGCGCCCAAGTGGGTTGTGCCCCCCTGGTGCACCTCCCTCTCGTATTATTCGCACGAGAAATTATGAAAATCAGGTTTTCATAGTATCCCGTGAACTTTTATTTTTGGGTCAGTTCTCATTGCACGGGAAATTCAGAAAATAGATAAAACATGGCATTTTATTTTATTTAACTAGTAAAAACACGAAACCAAAAGTAGGGGCAAAAGATAGTGCTTACTAAATTCATCAACTTCATATAGTTCAAAAATGCTTCATTAATAAGGTTGATCAGGTCTTATTAACAACCACTTTTGATTAGCATGAAACTGAAGAACTTTCGTAAATCACTAAGTTACCTTAATGGCGATATGCAATGCCCCGACAATAAGCATTTCATATTTCTTTTTAACAGTAGGTAGAGCTATTTGAAAACTTCCAATAGTGATTGTCGGATATTTTTCAATAACATTAATACCATTCACTTGGAATTGTTTCTTTGAAAAGTGCACCGTATGCTCATTACCATTAATATGAAAAGTGACCTTGCTTTTATTGCAATCAATAACAGCCCCTGTAGTATTCAAGAAGGGTCTACCAAGGATAATCGACATGTAGTCATCCTCGGGCATCTCAAGTATAACAAGTCAGTCAAAATAGTAAGATTAGCAACAACAACAGACACATCCTCATAGATACCGATAGGTACAGCAGTTGATTTGTCAGCCATTTGCAAGGATATTTTAGTAGGTGTGAGTTTATTCAAGTCAAGTCTTTTATATAAAGAGAAAGGCATAACACTAACACCAGCTCCTAAATCACACAAAGCAGTTTTCACATAATTCTTTTTGATAGAGCAAGGTATAGTTGATATTCCTAGGTCTCCAAGTTTTTTAGGTACTCCATCTTTAAAAGTATAGTTAGCAAGCCTAGTGGAGATTTCAGCTTCCGATATTTTTCTCTTATTTGTGATGATATCTTTCATATACTTGGCATAAGGAGGCATTTTAAGGATATCAGTCAAGCGAGTACGCAAAAAGAATGGCCTCAGCATTTCAGCAAAGCGTTCAAATTCTTCATCATCTTTCTTTTTAGTTGAATTGGGTGGAAAAGTCATAGGTTTTTGAACCCATGGTTCTCTTTCTTTACCATGTTTTCTAGAAACAAAGTCTCCTTTATCATATCTTTTATTCTTAGGTTGTGGGTTATAGAGATCAACAGGTGGTTCTATCTCAACATCATTATCTGGTTCTTTATCATTATTTGGTTGAGTGTCTTCATGAACCTCAACATTATGTTTTTCATTATCACTAGGTGGATGTTCATTACCAGATTGAGTTTCAGCATCAGAGATAGAAGTTTCATTTTCTTTATCAGGAGGTTTGTCTATTTCAGGTTCACTAGAAGCATGCAAAGTCCTGTCATTTTTGTTTTTCCTTTTCTTTTTAGAAGGACTAGGTGCAGTAGTTTATTTCTTTGTGAATCTTGTTCAATTCTTTTTGGGTGGCCCTCAGGATAAAGTGGTTCTTGAGTCATTTTACCCCCTCTTGTTGCAACTCTAACAGCAAAGTCATGTATATAATGATTCATTTCATCAAGTAATTCTCTTTGTGATTTAGCAACTTGTTCTAACTACGTTTGAACCAGAGAAGCATGTTTTCCAACACCTCTAACATCATTTGAGATTCTAAATAACAAGTCACTCAAGCGAGCAATCATATCAGAATTATATTTCAATTGTTTCATAACATTTGCATTAAAGTGATCTTGCTTCCTAATGTAATTATCAAACTCATAAAGGCATTGACTAGGATGCTTATTATGAGGATCATCACTATCATTGAATTTCCTTAAAGATTTTACCTCTACCACCTTGGGTGGTGGTGGTGCTTCAAGCCCATGTATTTCTTTGATAGGTGGTAAAATTTTAACATCCTCGGCCTTAATACCTTTTCCTTCACAGATTTTTTTGCCTCTTGCATATCTTCACGATTGAGATATAAGATACCCCTCTTCTTTGGAGTGGGTTTAGGCGGTGGTTCAGGAATAGTCCAATCATCATAATTTTTGAATATGTTATTCAATTATTCTTCCACTTGAGCAATAGTTTGTTCCCTGAAAACACAACCAGCGCAACTATCTAGGAAGTCCCTAGAACCATCGGTTAGTCCATTATAGAAGATATCAAGTATTTCATTTTTCTAAAGAGGATGATCAGGCAAAGGACTAAGTAACTGGCAAAGCCTACCCCAAGCTTGTGGGAGACTCTCTTCTTTAGTTTGAACAAAGTTAAATATTTCCTGTAAGGTAGCTTGTTTCTTATGAGCAGGAAAATAATTTTCAGACAAGTAGTAAATCATATCCTAGGGACTATGCACATAACGAGGAGCAAGAGTATTGTACCAATCTTTAGCATCACCCTTTAATGAGAAAGGAAATAATTTGATAATAAAGTAGTATCAAGTTTTCTCATCATGAGTAAAAAGGGTGGCTATATCATTCAACTTAGTAAGATGTGCCACAACAGTTTCAGTTTCATAACCATGGAAAGGATCAGATTCAACCAAAGTGATTAACTCTGGGTCGACAGAGAATTCATAATCCTTATCAGCAATAGAAATAGGTGAAGTAGGAAATTTAGGATCACAGTTCATTCTAGCATTCAGAGATTTTTCTTTATACTTGTGTAATAATTTCTCTAGATCATCTCTATCTTTACAAGCAAGAATATCTCTAGTTGCCTCTTCACTCATAACATAGCCTTCCGGTACCTTAGGCAATTAATATCTAGGATGGCTAGCTCCAGCAAGTGTTTCATGAGTTTCAGTTTCAAGCTCATCATCAGATTCAACAACATCATGTTGTATTACTCTAGCAATGTGTTCATCAAGAAATTCACCAAGTGGCACATCATCATTATCAAGCATGGTACTAGCATCATCATAAGCATCATTCATAGTAGAAGTAGCATCACCAATAACTTGCGACATATCAGAATTAATAGCATGTGGTGGCGTTGCAAGTTTACTCATAACAGAAGGTGAATCTAAAGCAGAACTGGATGGTAGTTCCTTACCTCCCCTCGTCTTTGAGGGAAATATATTAGTCTTAGCATCCTTCAGATTCTTCATAGTGATAAATTGATAATAATCCCAAGTGACTCAATAAATATAGCTATGCTCCCCGGCAATGGCGCCAGAAAAAGGTCTTGATAACCCATAGGTATAGGGAATCGCAATAGTTCTCAAGGGTAAGTATTTAACCCAAATTTATAGATTCGACACAAGGGGAGCCAAAGAATATTTGAAGGTATTAGCAAGTGAGTTGTCAATTCAACCACACCTGGAGATTAATTATCTGTAGCAAAGTGATTAGTAGCACAATAGTATGATAGTTATGATGATAGTAGCAGTAGCAAGAGTAACAGTAACAGTGATAGCAGTGATATATTGTAGCAGTAATGATAGCAGTAGCAACGGTAGTAACTTAGCAGGAACAATATGAGATAAATTCATAGGCATTGGATCGGTGACTTGTTGGATGAAATTCATCATGTGACAGTTATAACCTAGGGCGATATGGCACTAGCTCCAGTTCATCGATATAATGTAGGCATGTATTCCTTAAATATTCATATGTGCTTTATTAAAAGAACTTGCATCACACCTTTTGTCCTACCCTCCCGTGGCAGCGGGGTCCATATTGGAAACTAAGGGATATTAAGCCTCCTTTTAATAGATAAACAAAACAAAGCATTAACACATAGTGACTACATGAACTCCTCAAACTATGGTCATCACCAAGAGTGGGCCCGGTTGTTGTCACTCCAGGGTTGTCGGATCATAACCGTAGTAGGTGACTATAACTTGCAAGATCGGATCTAAAACATGGATATAATGATGAATTTATAAACGGTTTAGATTTGAGTTCATGGCACCCGGACCCAAAGTGACAAGCATTAAGCATAACAAAGTCATAGCAACATCAATCTAAGAACATAGTGGATACTACAGACCAGGCCTTAACAAAACTAACTTGATTACATGGTGAATCTCATCCAACTCTTCACCGACTAGCGACCCTACAAAGGAATTACTCACTCTCGGTGGGGAGCATCATGGAATTAGCGATGGAGATGGGTTGGTGATGACGAAGAACAAAGAACCCCCTCTCCAGAGCCCCAAACAGACTCCAAATCTGCCCTCCCAAGGTAGAACAGGGCTTGACGGCGGCTCTGTCTCGTGGATCACGATAATTCTTTCTCCCTTATTTTTTTCTGGAAATATGTGATTTTATAGTATCCGAGGGTTTGTCTGCGGGGTCACCAGGTGGGTACAACCCACCTACGCACGCCAGGATAGGGGGGCGCGCCCTGGTGGGTTGTGCCCACCCAGGTGCCCCTTTCCTGCAGGTCTTGGCTCCAGAAATTCTTATTATTGATATAAAAATCCTCGCAAAGTTTTGTTCCATTCCAAGAACTTTTATTTCTGCACAAAACAACACCATGGTAGTTCTACTGAAAACAACGTCAGTCCGGGGTTAGTTTCATTCAAATAATGCAAATTAGAGTCCAAAACAAGAGGAAAAGCGTGAGACAAAGTCGATACGTTGGAGACGTATCAAGCATTACCAAGAGGGCCCAGAGATACCTCTCCAAAATACGGAGTGAAAAATCCTAATCTCGATCTATACCAATTCAACAAACACCTTCGAAGACACCTGTAGAGCATATTTATAATCACCCATTTACGTTGTGACGTTTGATAGCACACAAGGTGTTCCTCCGATATTTGGGAGTTGCATAATCTCATAGTCTGAGGAACATGTATATGTCATGAAGAAAGAAGTAGCAATGAAACTGTAACGATCATATTTCTAAGCTAAAGGATGGGTCATGTCCATCACATCATTCCCCTAATGATGTGATCCCTTTTATCAAATGACAACACATGTCTATGGTTAGGAAACATAACCATCTTTGATGAACGAGCTAGTCAAGTAGAGGCATACTAGGGACAGTATGTTTTGTCTATGTATTCACACATGTACTAAGTTTCCGGTTAATACAATTCTAGCATGAATAATAAACATTTATCATGAATTAAGGAAATAAATAATAACTTTATTATTGGAAAACTTTGTTTTTGCCACTCTAGTTTTTTCCCACTTCGTTATGCCACTCCAGAGTTTGACATTTCACTTTTGCCACTCTTAGCTTTTGACAATATATCACTTTTGCCATTCCGTGGCAAAAGCAAAATTTTCAGAGTGGCAATTGTGATACATTGTCAAAAGCTAAGAGTGGCAAAAGTGAAATGAAAAATTATCATTTTTGCCATGGAATGGCATTTGTGATGTATTGTCAAAAGCCAAGAATGGAAAAAGTGAGATGTCAAATTCTAGAGTGGCATAAGCAAAATTGGCAAAAGCTAGAGTGGCAAAAACAAAGTTTCCCCCTTTATTATTTCCTCTAGGGCATATTTCCTTCAGTCTCCCACTTGCACTAGAGTCAATAATCTAGATTACAAAGTAATTATTCAAACACCCATGGAGTTTTGGTGTTGATCATGTTTTGCTCCTGGAAGAGGCTTAGTCAATAGGTCTGCAACATTCAGATCCATATGTATCTTGCCAATCTCTATGTCCCCTTCCGACACTTGATGACGGATGGAATTGAAGCATCTCTTGATGTGCTTGGTTCTCTTGTGAAATCTGGATTCCTTTGCCAAGGCAATTCCACCAGTATTGTCACAAAAGATTTTCATTAGACCCGATGCACTAGGTATGACACCTAGATCGGATATGAACTCCTTCATCCAGACACCTTCATTTGCTGCTTCCGAAGTAGAAATGTACCCCGCTTCACATGTAGATCCCGCCACGATGCTCTGCTTGGAACTGCACCAACTGATAGCTCTTCCATTCAATAAAAATACATATCCGGATTGCGACTTAGAGTCATCTGGATCAGTGTCAAAGCTTGCATTGACGTAACCATTTATGATGCGCTCTTTGTCACCTCCATAAACGAGAAACATATCCTTAGTCCTTTTCAGGTATTTCAGGATGTTCTTGACTACTGTCTAGTGCTCCACTCCAAGATTACTTTGGCCTCCATGCTATACTTATAGCAAGGCACACATCAGGTCTGGTACACCGCATTGCATACATGATAGAACCTATGGCTGAAGCATAGGGAATGACTTTCATTTTCTCTCTATCTTCTGCAGTGGTTGGGCATTGAGTCTGACTCAACCTCACACCTTGTAACATAGGCAAGAACCCTTTCTTTGACAGATCCATTTTGAACTTCTTCAAAACTTTATCAAGGTATGTGCTTTGTGAAAGTCCAATTAAGCGTCTTGATCTATCTGTATAGATCTTGATGCCCAATATGTAAGCAGCTTCATCGCGGTCTTTCATCAAAAAACTTTTATTCAAGTATCCTTTTATGCTATCCCAAAAAATCTATATCATTTCCAATCAACAATATGTCATCGACATATAATATTAGAAATGCTACGGAGCTCCCACTCACTTTCTTGTAAATACAGGCTTCTCCAAAAGTCTGTATAAAACCATATGCTTTGATCACACTATCAAAGCGTTTATACCAACTCCGAGAGGCTTGCACCAGTCCATAAATGGATCGCTGGAGCTTGCATCCTTTGGATCGACAAAACCTTCTGGTTGCATCATATATAACTCTTCTTCCAAAAATCCATTCAGGAATGTAGTTTTGACATCCATCTGCCAAATTTCATAATCATAAAATGCGGCAATTGCTAACATGATTCAGACAGACTTAAGCATCACTACGGGTGAAAAAGTCTCATCATAGTCAACTCCTTGAACTTGTTGAAAACCTTTCACAACCATTCGAGCTTTGTAGACAGTAACATTACCATCAGCGTCAGTCTTATTCTTGAAGATCCATTTATTTTCTATGGCTTGCCGATCATTGGGCAAATCCACGAAAGTCCACACTTTGTTCTCGTACATGGATCCCATCTCAGATTTCATGGCCTCAAGCCATTTCGCGGAATCTAGGCTCATCATCGCTTCCTCATAGTTCGTAGGTTCACCATGGTATAGTAACATGACTTCCAGAACAGGATTAGCGTACCACTCTAGTGTGGATCTCACTCTGGAAGACCTATGAGGTTTGGTAGTAACTTGATCTGAAGTTTCATGACCATGATCATTAGCTTCCTCACTTACTGGTGTAGGAATCATTGGAACTGATTTCTGTGATGAACTACTTTCCATAAGGGAGAAGGTACAATTACGTCATGGCACACTTGTCCGATTTGGGTTCGAGCTTATCAGGTTCAAGCTTTTTCACATAAGCATCGCAGCCCCAAACTTTAAGAAACAACAACTTTGGTTTCTTGCCAAACCACAGTTCATAAGGCGTCATTTGAACGGATTTTGATGGTGCCCTATTTAAAGTGAATGCAGCCGTCTCTAAAGCAAAACCCCAAAACAATAGCGGTAAATTAGTAAGAGACATCATAGATCGCACCATATCCACTAAAGTACGGTTACGACATTCGGACACACCATAGATCGCATCATAGGTCGCACCATATCCAACAACGAGGCAGAGGACATCGCCGGCTCAGCCGAGGCCCCACCCTGCCGGCAACGAGGGGGAGGATTTCCCCCGCTCCACCGAGGCGCCTCCCACCGGCAACGAGACAGAGGACATCACCGGCTCCGCCGTGGCCCCACCCGAATGACATCAAGGCAGAGGCCCTACTCCGTCGAGCCCCCACTCCGCTGCCAACGAGGCCGCGCCACATAGAAAACAAGGAAGAGTAGAACACGGCAAGTTGCCGCCACTCGGGTCCAAGTAAGGCCACCACTGCTACCATCCGGTTGAAGCCAAGCTAGGTGGGTTGACCATTGACGGCCGATTAGCTTCTTGGCGGCGACGTGGAGTCGGAGAGCTATGTTGGAGAAGAACGCTGCTTCTACTTAACTGCTGGTGCAGTTGGCTGACTGACACATGTGCCCAACAGGCGTCTAGGCCACATGTCAGTTACACAATTGCACCTGCAGTTAAGTCACTGAAGCTTTTGTTCGGCTCAGCCGGACACATGTGGGTAGCTTCAGTTGATTAATTATACCTCCAGCGCACCCCTTTTTAGTTGAAGAATGTATGAAATGTAATGAAATCCGACATGTTTATATGAAATCTGACCATATATGAATGAACTTATTTCTATTAGTTCGAATTCTTGTATCACTGGCATTGGATGAACATGCAAAACAATACGTACTAGCATTATTCCCAGGGTGATCACCTCGTTTGCAGCAGTTTCACATGTACTCCCTTCGGTCCTTTCTAGTCTGCATACAAGTTTTGTCTCCAGTCAAAGTATTTCTACTTTGACCAATCTTATAGAAAAAAGTATGCACTTTCACAATGTGTGAAGTAAAAAGGAACAGAAGGAGTACAAAGAGTTTGAGCAGCTTTTTAACGTTCCTGTACATTGCAATCAAACACACAGGCCTGGAAATTCATAGAGAACAATCAAAACAATCGATGATTATGCATCTCAGTGATTCACATGTCAGAGCCAATATTTACTTCACAACTAAATAATAAAGAAAAAATTGATCGACGCTGCTGACAGCAAAGGGCGTCCCATTCAAAAATATCAAACACATGTCTTGCTAAAATCAATGAGCAAAATTTGACAAGGTTGTCCCATTCCAAAATATCAAATGCCTATGATTGTGGAATGGGCAGGGTTTGCCATCTGTTCAGACATTGACATGGCACCTCGTGCTAAATAAACCAGCTGTTCTTTTTGTGCAGTTCCACCAAAATCAACCAAATTCGCACGTAGCTTGTATGATTTCGCCCTTATATGTTGCAACACATAGAACTTATCAGCACCTCCTTTCTTGTGGTGGAAATGAATGGTTTGATGTATTCGTGAACATTTTGTACAGTTCCCATTGAAATCAAGCTGAGCACCCCTGTTTGCACAAATACAAAAAAAGTGATTAGTATAAAGCAAATTGTACTTTGAATTGGCAGTTTAAACAATCACCTACATGGTCCATGTAGAGCACACTTTTAGAAAAATGGAACTCACTGGAAAGAATCCTAGAACAACATTGTACTCGCGCATCACAGCAAGAAAATGGAGATTTGTCAGTCCTTCTGAGCTGAAGATAGTTTGGTCTTGTGGGGAGTAATGTAACCATCCTTCAACTACTCCTTCTAATGAAGTTAGTTTGGTCCATGGAGATTTGTCAGTCTTCAGAGGAGGATGATCCTGTTGTGCAAAGACAAGAGGACAACTAAATGCTAGCATCCCTGTTTGCTCAAAAAAGGAAAGGAAATATTTAAAACAGCACAAACGAAGCACTTCTCAATGACAATACCACTTTTTCATGAAAGTATCTAAATAGTAGCTCAACACCAATAGAGATGACAAAGCTCAATCATATGGATGAAATCAGTGGGCGAGTACCAACCTTTGTCAGGAAGCTTATTGTGTAGAGCATACAGATGAAGCACTTCTCTGGAACCATCTGTTGCTATCTACTGTGGTGGCCATTCTTACTATATACTCCTCGATTCATTTAATGTTTCCAACATCTTCTTGTGCAGTTCCACTAAAATATATGGTATCTTCAAAGAAGAGCCTTGTTTGCACAAGTAGAGATAATTACGTATTACATTAAGAATGGCATCAAATCAGTGGCAAAACAATTGCTCGTTCCAGCCATAGCAATAAATTAAGATGCAAAACTATATCATTACTTGTGTCATCACAGTTCCACTGCTTCATTACAGCACCGGGAGTTTATTTTTGTTTTTCTTCCGCTGGTTCTTCCCCTTCATCACTTGGTTCAATAACAGACAAGCTTCGCCTTCAATGTAAGATTTGGCATGTCAATTAGGGAGCACAACTATAGCACTAAACAATGACATTAATTTTCTGATGAAAGTGGCAAAATACAGGCTAACAGTTGTGAAATATCCTTATCTTACCTCAATGGGATATTACTGTGCACATACAGATTGGAAGTCTTGTCTCCATTTGTGCAGTTCACTAAAATCAAGCAACATTACTGTACAAGTAGCACAACATATGAAAGCACACTGCAGAATCATGTGAAAGAAGGCTAGTACTGACCTCTCATGACGCGGAATTCAAACAACTCATAAGAAAAAGATCTGAACCAAATTTGCCAACATGGATAGGAAGTAAGATCTCCTCTTGTGCACTTCCACTAAGATCAAGCAATCAAGCAACATTGTCGGTGTGACATTTTGGTTGAACTACACAAAACACTCTTAAAACAAAAGTGTTTTGTGCAGTGCAACAAAAGGTCACAATGGCAATGAGGTGAAGTAGATAACCTTGTTTACACATAGGTGCAAAGGAAACAACTAGTGGTCAATAACAGTGGACTACACAGAAGACAACAAAAAGAAGCATCTACCTTATCTAAATGGGAAAGAAAGCAAGACAGTAGCATTTCTCAAATGGTGGCATTGATTAATATTAATAGAGAGATTATATTAACAATAAAATTCGTCAAACATGTAATTTGCTTTTAACTGTGGCATTGCTTAAATTTTCCGGCGGCATTATTAGAGGGTGTTTGTTTACAGGGACATTTTGGTGTAGGGACTAAAAAAACTCCGTGTCAGTCCCATCTAAACCAAACATGAGGGACTTTTCAGGACTAAAAGTTGGCATTTGGGACTAAAGAAAGAGGACCCAGAGGGAGAGTCTTTTTGGGACTTTTTCCAACAGTTGCCCCGGCCACGCATCGCACCTTGTCTCTATTAGTTCATTACTAGGGGTAACATGGTCTTTTAGCATGCCATTTAATAACCTCTAGTCCATGTTTAGTCCCTGGAACCAAGCAGGTAGGGACTAGGGAGTTTTTAACCAAATAGGGCCTTAGATTAACAACAACTAAAGAGTTGCATGGGACAGTGGACGCACCAGCACAATGTGCATCTACCGATGTACTGGGGTGATGCACAGTCTGCTACAAGAAAAAACAAACAACCAAGGAGCATATTTGTGTTGGTCCTAGTTTTGTTATCTTTAGGCACCTTTCCCTATGTGAGCAAATCTAGTCCTGCTCAAACTCTACGGCCTTGTCCCCCAAAACAAAAGATTAGTTCGTTATAGAAGTGCGTACTGCGTTTGTCATTGTTTTCCCTTTTCGACCAACGTAGGTGCTGGATAGCCAGTCTGTACTAGTACTTCCCCCCTTCCTTTCCTCTTTGAGCCACGTCCTAGATTTATGCTATACAACTTTCCCCACTACTTTCCCCCATTCCTTTCCTCTTTGAACCACGTCTTAGATTCATGCGATATAACTTTCCCCACTACTTTCCCCCTTCCTTTCCTTTTTGAACCACGTCCTAGATTCATGCTATACAACTTTTCCCACTACTTTCCCCCATTCCTTACCTCTTTGAATCATGTCCTAGATTCATGGTATACAACTTTCCCCACTACTTTCCTGTTTGATGCAACACCTAGATTCGAGTGCAGAAGAGGAAAAAGCCCACATGCAGCTAGTGCAATGCATGTGTAATAAGTAAATTATACCTTAAAGTTCTTGGGGTGTGGTTCGATGGGTGACTAGAGGCGTTCGGCCCACACTATGTACGGCGGCGAAGAATAAGGGGACAGAGGCCCTCCCGCGCCACCGCTGGGTGAAAGTGAACAGCTGTGCAGGTAGTGGATTCCCTCCTTAGCCGACGGCGACAGCGTTAAGCCTCCTGCCCTTCCCGGCGGACGGATCCTGTCGGCTCTTTGACCAGTAGTGAGGGGAGAGAGAGAGGCCAGCGAAGTCTTGTTTAGATCTGGAGAGGGTGAGAGTGTGTGAAGAGAGCAATTACAAGCACCGAGGTCCAGCGTGTATATATATACTAGAGAGGCAGCGAGATCGTATAGCTCCGTATCCATCCATTTTGACCAGTCAAAGAATCCTCCTAGCATGAATTATGCTCAAGTGTAGTTATCGAACCCGAGACCTCTAGTTTGATGAGCGAACAAGCTAACCAGCTACACAACCCTCCCGTTATGTTCAACGAGAGGAAAATAACCTTTTTATACATTCCTGCATTCGTGTGACAAGCATGTTGTGTTTTTTTGTGTGGGAGTCATTGGGATTTAAACCATAATCGTGTCATGCGGCTTTGGTGGTAAGACTATCCACAGTGGTGCAGAAATAATGCAGCCTTAGTCACCTTACCTCTCTCCACATACTATGTTGGGTCCCACCAGTCAGAGGGTGAAACAAACAAATTAATAAGAAAAATTAAAAGTGCCAACGGTGTATCTTACCTCACAAATCTCGCTACTGCTTGGGAACACTGTCCAATTGATCCCTCTGTTCGCTCAAGTACTATTTTAGGCGAATCCTTATTATAACATGCTCACAATTTTGGGCACTTGTATTCAAACCTAAGTTAGTGTGTCACCGTATCTCGTACAACTCCCTCCATCTAGGTGTAATAAGTCACGTTAGAAGGTGCAGCAGGACCAAGGCGCAAGCAGATTGGAGGAGAAGGAGAAACTTGACCGGTCATTCCTCCAATCAAAGCCCTGATTTTTGTCTCTAAATGCAACAAGTAATCCAAACAACTAAGAGATGCCGTTTTAGCTACCATGCAGGGCCACGTATTAACTTGCATGCAAGCCGACTTTGATTTCTTGACTGATCAACGCATAGTTGCGCTCCATGCATTGGGTTTCTGGGGAGATAACAAGGCAGAGTAAGGAGCGTTTGGTTACATTGCTTAGGCTGGTCATAGTGGTGAGTAACTTGGACTAGTAACACGCATATGTTACTAGTCTATGTTACTACTACGCGAAGTTTGCCATAGGAAGCGAGCCGATCTGGCTCTCCTGAGCTAGCAAGGTTTTTCTAGCCCACCCAAGCTAGCTGGCCCACAAAAGCTAACATATTTTAATAGTTCCAAACGCCTAACCTTGCCCGGCTATGCTATAAGCTATTCTTTCTAAGGATAGAAACGCTCCCTAAGTAACAACGCTCGTTAGCAACGAGGCCAGGAGGGGATTGAGATGCGAAGTTAATGGACGACGCCAAACATTTTGGGAATATCTGATTTTCGTAAGATGACTTAACACCTAGACGGAGGGAGTACTACTCCTCAGTACAGGTTTGATGGAATATTCGTCACCTCTTCTCTTCTTGTACATACTCCATTTTTATCTCACTTCTTGTGGCTTCGCACTCTCATGATTTTCCTATTCTATGAACCTGTGTGTGTGTGTGTGTGTGTGTGTTTAACAGCATGTGTGTGTTATAGAGAGCGACAGATCGACCTAATCCTATAGAGAGATGGTGTGTAGTGTACGATTTTAGCCATGAGAGTCGGTGCATCCTCTCGTTTCCGGGCGTCCGATAGGGACAGGCGGACAGCTGCCATGCCTGCTCTTGACCAGCCTGGCCCACCCAAAGCCCCTCCATCACCCGCACGCGCTTCCCGCCCGAAACGGTCAGCGCCTCTCCCAATAGAATCGGTGCCACATTCATGCCGGGACAGAGCGGACGCGACCTCTCACTGGCGCCCGCGTTGAAGGGAGAAGAGGATTCAAGAGTGATGGTTGCTTCGTCCGTCCAACTTACTGCTGGGTCTATGTGATTTGATGGCTCATTGGTCATTATTACTGAGGTGGTAGGACTGCTGGATGTCCCACGCTTTCGGCGAAAGGAGGTACTACTAGATTACATTTTTCTCCATTCTTACAGCAAAGGAGTGCAAGAGTAGTGGAAACACGCAGGCTCAGTGATTACATGGCCCACATCACACTATCGCCATATTTTCTGGACACCGTGCGACACCTAACTCTTTACATAGTACTCCCTCCGTTCCTAGATATAAGTCTTTGTAGAGATTGCACTAGGGGGACTACATACGGAACAAAAAGAATGAATCTACACTTAAAATGCATCTATATACATTCATATGTGGCTCATGGTGAAATCTCTACAAAGACTTATATTTAGGAACAAAGGAAGTACTAGTATAGTACATACTGTAATTTATCAGCGAGATAGTACAATGCTATGAAGCTTCCAGCTTCTGTTACATGAATCTTGCGTCCAAGGTTGCCTGTTACAACTTTTCATCAAATACAAAGGAGACTAACATGCATGCTATTGCATCTCAATGATTGACAGATCATAGCAAATATGTACTCCCTCCGTTCCCAAATAAGTGTCTCAACTTTATGCAAACTTTAGTACAAAGTTGTTGACAGTGCAACTATCCCAGGGTGGTTTTGGTAATATTTACAACATATAGCTCATTGAACTAATGCCATTTCAAGATAAATATTTCAGGAAAGTTCAATGATTGGCATGGCACGGATAAGGATTGTGGACCCCTCAAAATGCTAAGGATAAAAGATTGGGTCAAGCTCTAAAGTACAAGACTCTACATCTTCCATTTTAGTGATCCAAAATCACATTGATTCTATAGGAAAGCCAATACTATTAAAAGGGGATGAGGTGTTTCTTAATGGCTTGCTTGCTAAAAATGCTTAGTGATATGCTCCAAAGCCCTCAACCACTTTCTCATATCCACATTTGTCCAAAACCAAAAGTCAAACTCGGCCCTACCAATTTGATCCATCCAGCGCCACCGAGTTCATTTGACATAGCCACTGCCAGAAACCCTAGTCTTTTCGGTGTCACCGATAGGGATCTCAGTCTCACCGGGATGGGATTGCAAACTCTCTATTTCCCTTCGTAACATTTCGGTCCAATCGAAATGAGCGATCAGTCCCACCGAGTCTACAATGCAAACTCCCTGTTTCCTTTTCATAACGCTTCGGTCCCACTGAGATGAGCGAATCGGTCCCACCGAGTTTGCCTGACCAACTCTCTAGTTAGCTTATTACCAAAGTCGGTCCAACCAAGTTTGTGTAATCGGTCAAACCGATATTACGTTATGCCCTAACCCTAATGATATCAGTCCCACCGAGATGACATGTCGGTCCCACCGAGATGACATGTCGGTCCCACCGAGATGACATGTCAGTCCCACCGAAATTGTCTAATGGTCACATATGAACTGAATCGGTCCGACCGAGATTTCTAATCCGGTCCAACCGAGTTTGGTGAATTGCGTGTAACGGTTAGATTTTGTGTGGAGGCTATATATACCCCTCCACCCTCTTCTCATTCATGAATAAATCCATCAGAACGTGCCTACACTTCCAGCATTCATTTTCCGAGAGAGAGCCACCTACTGATGTGTTGAGACCAAGATATTCCATTCCTACCATATGAATCTTGATCTCTAGCCTTCCTCAAGTTGCTTTCCACTCAAAGCTTTCCACCAAATCCAATCCTATGAAAGTGAGTTAGAGTGTTGGGGAGACTATCATTTGCAGCACAAGAGCAAGGAGTTCATCATCAACACACCATCTATTACCTTTTGGAGAGTGGTGTCTCCTAGATTGGTTAGGTGTCACTTGGAAGCCTCCGACAAGATTGTGGAGTTGAACCAAGGAGTTCGTAAGGGCAAGGAGATCGCCTACTTCGTGAAGATCTACCCTAGTGAGGCAAGTCCTTTGTGGGCGATGGCCATGGTGGGTGTAACGCCCTGGTAGGTGTCCGCCAGTTATTCGTCGCTGTTGCCATGTCATTTGCTTGCGTGTTGCATTTTGTCATGTCATCATGTGCATTGCATTGCATACGTGTTCGTCTCATGCATCCGAGCATTTTCCCCGTCGTCCGTTTTGCAATTCGGCACTCCTATGCCCTCCGGCGTTCCCCTTTCGTCTCTCGTTGTGAGTGGGTGTTAAACTTTCTCGGAATGGACAGAGTCTTGCCAAGCGGCCTTAGTATAGCACCGGTAGACCGCCTGTCAAGTTTCGTGCCATTTGGAGTTCGTTTGGTACTCCAACGGTTAACCGGGTAACTGTAAAGCCCCGTCTCTCTTTGCAGCCCAACACCCCTTCAAAGTGGCCCAAAACCCATCTAACTCCCCTCCATGCTCTCGTTCGTTTGATCACGATTGTGTGGGCAAAAACCGCTCCTCATTTGGACTCTCCTAGCTCCCTCTACCTATAAATATGTGTCCCTCCCGGAAAATTCCCGCAGTCCAGACCCTAGCCCCTTCTCCACCGCGTCGCCGGACATGTCCATCCGCGCCGGACATGTCCGCCGGCCACGTCGCTGCAGCCAATCAGGACGTGCCACATCATTCCGCCGCCGCGTGTAGCCAACAGTGACGTGCCACGTGTCCCCCCGCCTCCCCTCTCTCTCCTCCCACCACGCCCCGCCGCCGCGGCCCGCCGGGCCCAGGCGCGGCCGGCCCAGGCCCGTGCGAGCCGCCCGCGCCCCGCGCGCCCCACTGCCTCGTGCCTCCCGCGCAGCCGCCGGGC